>NC_057862.1:639067053-639367053 GCF_019393635.1 Dromiciops gliroides
GTGTGTGGGTGATTAGGTGAAATTCGGAACAGAACCATCTTTGACTCAATTCTGTATCATGATTTCTAACGTGATTTTCTTGTTACTTTTGGGACTTTCTGTGGTTAATTCTAATTATTGGGTGTCTTTTGTAGAATGTGGCAGCCAATCTCCTCTGACATGCTTTCGTGGCACAGGAAGGGATTGTGGTGGGCCACACATTGATGTGCTTATGCCAGCTCTGTGAGGTTTCGGTGCTATAGTCTTGCAGAATCATAAATCCAGAGTTGGAAGGTTCCTCTGGCATCATCTGTGTAGGCCGTCCTCCTCATTCCATAGACGCGGAAAGTGCCATGTTGCCTGCTTCCCCTCCCAGGGCGACGGCTGTTCTATCAAATGAGTGTAGTCAGCACTCTCATGTTCTCAGGCATCAATTCAAGTTCCTAGTTGGCCTGTGACTGTGAGTCGTGTGGCAGAATTGAGGTGGTCCCAGGAGCCACTCGCTGGTCATTTCTATGCCATGTCTGTCATCCACAGGAGCGTATTTCTTCACTCTGGTGGAGAGCCTTGTGGGCTGGGGTTACCGCCGAGGAGAAGATGTCCGAGGAGCTCCCTATGACTGGCGAAAAGCCCCAAGTAAGTGCTACTGACTTTGAATGGGTGACATTTGCCCAAGGTTTGTGTGTGACAGAAGAGGACCGTGTCCCTAGAATACGGGCAGTGTGTTGTCACTAAGGAGATGGTCTACAATCCCCTGGTACACTCTGTCTTATGTTTGTTAAAGGGATCAAGGCTCTCACAGGGAAAACTATAAGTTGTCCCCTCAGTAAATTTAATTTGTCTTTCTCCTGACTTCTGTTACACACACACACACACACACACACACACACACACACACACACACACACACACACGCACGCACGCACGCACGCACCCCCACCCCTCCCACCCCCCGCCCTGAAACACAGTCCCCTCCCTGTCCTCTCTCATTTTGTCCAGGCCCTCAGATCTCCAGCGGATACCTCAAGTTTTCATCTTCTTTTTTTTGGGGTGGAGATTTTTCTCCTCTTGTTTCTCTAACTGCACCTGCCCCACTTTCTCTCACAGATGAAAATAGAGACTATTTCCGTGACCTCCGCAAGATGATTGAGGGCATGTATGAGCAGTACGGAGGCCCCATCGTCCTCGTCGCCCATAGCATGGGCAACATGTATATGCTTTACTTCCTCAACCAGCAGTCTCAGGACTGGAAAGACAAGTATATCCATTCCTTGGTGGCGCTGGGTGCTCCCTGGGGAGGAGTGGCCAAGACTCTTCGAGTCCTAGCTTCGGGTAGGTTCCTACTGAGAAGAGGTGGAGTGTGGGATGGAGGTGGTTTGGGGGTCCTGCTGTGAAAGGGAAATCAAAGCTGAGGTGAGAGGAAAACCACGTTCCCCTTGTCCCTTCTCTGTAGCATCAGAGCACTAGGGTCTTGCTGCCTTCTCCTCCAAACTGTGTATATAGTGACTAAGCCTGAGAGTCTGTCAGGACACTTGGCCCATGTTGAGGTATCAGCTCTCTTCTTTACGGACACTTCCTGGTTGTCTTTTGGAAGTGAGCTCTTGTCCTCCATCAGGATCCTCCTGGACTTCCTGCCACAGCAGCCAGCAAGGGGCTTCTTCCTTGGGAGGAGGGTGCCGTGTGACTGGGGGGCTGGCCATTCGCAGGTGGTGTCTGCGGCCTGGTTGGCTCTTTGCCTTCCCTCCCTCGTATCAGGGTAACCGATTCAACTAGAAACGGCTGCCATGATGTTTATGATGGGAGGGATAGGAGGGAGGAAAGAGGGGACGGAGAGGGAGGGAGGGAAGGAGGATAAGAGATCGAAGAAGGGAGAGAGAGGAGGGAGGGAAGGAGGAAGCGAGGGGAGGGGGAGGGGGGGAAGGAGAGAGCGTTTTCAGCATTTCCAAAGTGAAGTGTCATTCTCTCTTAGCTCCAGCAGTGTTCGGGTGTGACTTGATCAGGACAGAAACTTTTCCTGATCCCCTGGATCCTTTTAATTGTAGCCTAGAATGGCGTTTGTGTTGATGACGCCATGGGCCAAGCCAAGGACGTGTTAGTGAGCTTATGGTTCACCGAAGCTGTGGTCCTTTAGAGGAAGGAAGCGTAGTAGAAAGCTTGGATTCGGTCCCAGTAGTTTAGGGTTATAGTTGGGTCACTTGCCCTGTCTAAGCTCTAGTTTCCTCATCTATAATGGGGAGATAATACCAGTATTCCCTCACACTGCCAGGCTCCAGTTAGATAAAGCTTGGCATGGTAGAGTTCAGGAAGACTGGATTCAAATCCTGCCTTAGACACTTGGTAGCTGAGTGAGCCTCAGTTCCTCCTGTTAGATGAAGGGGTCCCTAAGGGCCCTTCCCACTCTAAACAGCCATTACTGCGATGCCTGTAGGGTTCTGGGCAAATTTTAAAGCACCATGTCCCTGTCACTTCTGTCGTTGGCCCTGCCCTGGACAGAAAGTCACACCTCCAGTTAGTGATTTCCACTTGCTCTTATTGCTCCAGGGACCCCAGGGCTCATCTTCAGAATTAAAGAATGTACCAAAGGCCCTGTGGAGACCAGTCCTCTGGTCTGACCCCGTCTCGTTTCGTTTTGGGGCAAAGGAGTAATTTGCACAGGTTTATGAGCTGGTGGGCCAGAGCTCGCACTGGGATTCTGGGTCTGGTGCTCTGGCCACTGGCCTTCTCCTCCAGGAATACTAGCCCATGTGGGTCTACTCCAGTGAGGCTCCTTGGTTGGTCCTGTACTCAGGGAGAGCAGGGAATATAAAGCACGGACGGCCACAGTTTGTCTTGCCAGGTTCCTGGAGTGGGAACGCATCCTCTGAAGTAAGAATCTCCCAGACCGGTGGCATTTTTCCCCTCCATGTTTATGTCCCACATCTCCCAGGAAGCCCCTCTGGGAATAGTTGTCAGAGCTGTCCACACGCCTCAGTGTCTTGGTCTTTAAATGAGGGCGTTGCCAAAGGCTCTGTGGGCCCTTGGGTGCTTTTCCTTTCCTCCTGCTGGGCATTTGTTCAGGAAGGATGCTCTTTGCGGTTCTTCCTGAACTTGTGTTCCGTTAGACAATCCTTACGTTGTTGGGCTATTGTGCATCAGCAGTGTGATGGAAGGGTTGTTTGGGTCTCAGAGCTAGATGGGGTTTGGCAACAATTCACCACCCCACGCACTGTCTTCCTTGTCATTGAAATAAGTAGAAGTGAGAAGACCTCTAAGGTCCAGAAGCTATGAAAACATAAACTCAGCACTCCCTTGGCCTCTGCCTTGAATCTGCAGTGACACCTGGTGGCTTTCCATGTCACGTGGCTTGTGGATGGAGAGAGGCAGAGAGCGTTCAGTTATTTTCTCCCTTGAGCCAGACTCTTTTTGGGTCTCAGTGCAGTCGTGCGGGATCTTGCCCTGTGCCTGAACTGGCACTGCAGTGAGAGGTCTCATAGGGGTGGCTAAGTCAGAGTGGTCAAAGGCCAAAGACAACAACCCTCTCTGACCGTTCCCTGTAAGGGAGAAGGACTCCTTTAGCGCAGACTCTGTCTCCCCTCTTGGCCAATCTGGATGAGTCAGTGGGTGTTGACTGACCCGCCAGCACATTCCTGGGTCTTCTTAGTGAGCCTCATTGTGGCTAGAAAGGCTGCTCAGTGGGTGGGAAGAAGAGTCAGGGGCCAAGCCAGAAGTGAATAACCAAAGCCTTTACCCTATACTACAGGAGACAACAACAGAATTCCTGTCATCAGCCCTCTGAAAATCAGGGAGCAGCAGAGATCTGCTGTGTCGACCAGCTGGCTGCTCCCCTACAATTATACTTGGTCCTCAGAGAAGGTCTTTGTGAGAACCCCCAAAGCCAACTACACCCTGCGGGACTACGAGAAGTTCTATAAGGACATCGGCTTTGAGGACGGCTGGTTCATAAGACAAGACACAGAGCCCTTGGTCTATCTGATGACACCTCCCGGAGTGCGGCTTCATTGCCTCTATGGGACTGGCGTCCAGACCCCAGATTCTTTCTATTATGAAAGCTTTCCTGACCGAGACCCCAAGATCTTCTATGGCGATGGGGACGGCACAGTGAACTTAGAGAGCTCCCTGCAGTGCCAGAAGTGGGTGAGCCAGCAGAAGCAGGAGGTGACCCTGCTGGAGCTTAAGGGAAATGAACACATTCAGATGCTCTCAGATAGCACAGCTCTTGCCTACTTGAAAAACGTTCTCTTTGGTTTGTGATGCTGCGTCCCAACAGCCTCCACACTCCATCACCCTGGATGCCTTCCCTTCCAACCCAATGAGGGGGGAAAATGCTGCTTCACTATCTTGAAGGTGTTTGTTTTCAATTTAATTTTTACTTTTCAAATCAAAATTTGGAACTGGGCCTCCCCCTGCAGGCCATGATTTATTTTACCATTTTGATGTGAACGAGGTCTCAGCTCTGTATCAGTGATTGGATATATTCTCTTTCCTGGCCTTGCCGTCCCATTCGGCCGGCTTTTGGGCCAAATGCCCACAGAGAGCTTGTTGATTTCTCTAAAGGGAACAAGTCTGATTATACTGGTGAGCTGTTTGTCGAGTGGAGCTGAAGAGATTGGTCTTGGAGATCACTAGAAAGGTTTCACACACATCTTTTCTGACTTGCCTTTTGGGTTCTAGTTTCATTTTGAATTCTCAGAAATCGAAAGAAGACCTTGTGTTGGGCAGAGCCTGAGTTTGACACAGTCTAGCTGTTGACTCAGCTGACCCTAATTCAAGAGAAGAGAGAGATCCAGTCCCACACTCCCAGAATGTTTGCAGATCATCCTTGTGTTACTGGTGCTGCCACAACTCCAGGCCTCTCTATCGAGAGGGAGAGGGAAGGAGGGAGGGAGGGATACCCATCCTGCCAAAACTAGTCTCCAGCTCTTGGCCAGGAGTCCTTAAGACACGGGACGCCCTAGACTCTTACCCATTCAAGGCTGGCTTCTTTACTTTAGTTACAATAATGCTGACTCCTTCAGAGCCTCCCTTCCTTTCCTGCCCCCTCTTGCCACACTTTTGGATTGGATAAAGCAGCCATCTGGTCTGTTCTTCCAGTCCTGTGTGCACGTGGCTTCCGTCTTTGCTTTTGGCCCAGCCTTCACAGATGCCCTGTGCCCTCTAGTCTGCCCTTTCCTCGAGGGGTAAGTGGAAGGTCTGTTTGCTGCTGTGGCATTTTATGCACCCTAGACTTTGGTGTGGGATTTTTTTTAATCCCCCTTTCCTTCTGTTTTTAAAGGCTGTATTAACTGTGTGTTACTGCCAGACTATTTTCTCAGCACAATGGAAGAGAGGTCCGTAGCCCTCCTTCAACTTCACACAGTGTAGTTTTTAACAACTTCTCTGGGAAGCATCCCGTCCCCTGGTGCTATTGTTTTATAGATTGGGGATCAAGGGAAAGAGTTTTATGTTCATACCAAAGCAGTTAAATATCCATGTACATTTCTCTGAGTCTTTCTGGGCAGGGCATAGTCAGATCCCTGCTTTATTCCCTCTGCTCTTTACTATATAAGGGGTCCTTCCAACATGGCTGGAAAGAGAGGATTCCAGTTGCTAGGTGAGCTTTCCGGGCCTTGCATTTCTGGGCTGTGGTGGCATTTGTACCGGAGCCTCCTCCTCTTCTTCCTCACTGCATGGGTCTTATGCAGACTGTATGGATTTCAGCCTCACCGTCAGGTTTCTGACTCTTGAGCCAAGTAACCAAACTGCTTGCATTGCCCATGGGCACTGGTGACTCTCCCCCATCGCCCACGCCCGTAGGACCCTGCTCTGTCTGTGTACTTTAATCGTTTGGCCTGTGTGGTGAGAACTCCCGTTGGGATCTCAGTCTCCGGGCTGTCCCTGGACCCCAGGCATAGGATCAAGGCAGAAACCGATGCTTGTCATCCGGTTTGGTCAAGGGTTCAAGGGCCAGCTGGGCCCAGAAAGCACCCTTCCTTAGTGATCTAGGACTCATGTTTACTTCCTAAAAAGGGAATTCCCAGTTCAGCTTACAAACAGCATCAGGTTTTTCCACAGTAATTAATTTCCATTAATTTCCTTTAAGCTGGATCTTTTGAAAGAGAGGGCGGGGGCAGTGGTGGTTTTATGATGAACAACCTGTCATGTGCTTTATGTGCACATTTGTAAACATAATTTTCAGTCCCCAGATTGATATAATGTGATTAGCCCAGGAGGGAGCTGACAGATGAAGGCAGGGTCAAGGCTTCTGCTTATAGCCCTGTTTGTGCTCCCTTGGAAGGAATCAAGGGCTTCAAGGAGATAAGAGCTAGGAATTTAAAGCTTCTAGCTTCTGAAAAATGCATGGTGGCTCAGCCCCTTCCCTGGTGTGCATCTCCTATAACTTGCTCTTCAGCCTAACCTTTGGCCTCCTTCAGATTGCCAGCATTTCCAACCTAGAGCCTGTTCCAAGTATTTGGATTGACTTGTCAGGAGCAGATGATTTCAGACCCTCCTAACCTGGTGTGACCTCTAGGTGCTGCCTGACTCCATGGGTCATTAAGAACCTAAAGACCCATGGTTTGGTTGGTAACTCACAAGGGCCATCACCAAGAGCCTGAGTGCTTCCTGGGCAGCAGGAGAATGGATGGCGTGCCACCCTTTGTAATCCCCGTGTGGGCAGTGCAGGGGATTTTTCAGATCTCTGCTCATTTGGACAAGTCAGTTGTTTTTCTACAAGCTACGATCTAGAATCACAGTGCACATCATGTTTTTGAAGTAAATGTTGCAACATTTTCAAAAAGAGGACATGAAATCATGACCACTGGGCTAGAGTTGAAGTAAAAAGAAGCTGCCCGCTCCATCACAAACAGATTAGGTTTATGTTTCTGTTGGTTGAGTTCCCCACCCCTCAAGGAAAGAAAATGCAACTTTCTTAAAAACAAAAACAAAGTAAAAAACCCCAACCCTACAAAAGACAGTTTTTGAGGACCAAATGTATTCTCTGACAATAAGATTAAAGAAGAAATGTCCAACTCTCATCCTGAGAAGACTAATAATACAACTGCTGGGAAGAGACCCTGTAGGAAACAGTGCCTGCCATTGGCTGTGACCTCAGATACTGCAGTCAGTGATGGCCCCCGGATGGAGTGGGGCCAGGGCTTACAAGGACCCAGAGGATGCCCTGGAGTAAAGCCAGGGTCTGCTCCAAAAAAAATCAGGGAATGTTTTGCCAGGACTTTGCTGCTCTATATTTTAACAGTATTTTATATGGAATCTATTGGATTTTATTGTATATCATATGCTATATGTGTGTGAGTGTGTGTGTGCGCACGCGCTAATGTGCATACATCTTTTGGTCGGAGTGATGTCACTGGGAAATTTTGCACATGTGTACTTCGAGACACTTAATGTATAATAATAAAAGGAAATCTGAAAATGCAGTGCATCTCTTGGTCAAATTCAGATCTGCCTTGAGTGCTTATTACATGTAGTTCCAGTGCTGGGCACTTACAAGGGGGCAGACGAAGAGATCATCATGAAGTATGTCACATTAACCACAGGGATGTCAGATCAGGGAGGGGTGGAGGGGATCTGACTCCGTCTGCTAATAGTCTATTAGCACATGATCATCACAGATTAATCTGATGAGTTAATTGTTGGAAAAGAAAAGAAGAACCTGTCCCTGTGAGGCCAGGGTGCAGGCCAGGGAGGCTTCAGTGGAGAGGACACTGGCTGGGGAATGGTGGGGAATGATTAGGATCGAGCTGAAAACAAAGTCCCTCAACTTGGGAGTATGTTGCTGGCAGACCTTGTTTCCTTTCCATCACCACTCCATCATGATGCAGTACAAAGAATCAGCCCTGGTAACAACAAATAGTCGGAGGCAAGCAAAACACATTTCCCCCTCTGTCTGCTCCTGGTACCTTTGCTCACATTACATTATGCCATAGCAGTCAGTCAATAAACATTAAACACCTACTATGTGTCAGGTACTGTGCTAAACCCTGGGGGCACAGAAAAAAAGGTAAAAGACAGTCCCTTAGGAGGAAGCTAGGTGGTGCAGTAGATAAAGCACCAGTCCTGAATTCAGGAAGACCTGAGTTCAAATGCGGCCTCAGACACTTGACACTAGCTGTATGACCCTGGACAAGTCACTTAACCCCCACTGCCCCGAAAAAATATATAAAAGATAGTCCCTTGTTCACAATCCAATGGGAGAGACAACATGCAAATAACTACAAACAAGTCATATATAGGATTAATAGGAACTAATCAAGAGGGAAGGCTCTAGAATTTAAGAGGGGTTGGGAAAGGATTCCTATGGATGGGTTTTTAGGCCAGGGAAAGGAGGAGGTGGAGATAAGGGAGAGTAATCCAGGCCTGGAGGGCACAGCCATTGAGAATGCTTGGAGTTTGGAGGTGGAAGAACAGCATAGCTGAATGGAAGAGTATGCGGGAGGGTATTAGGTTTCAGAAAACTTGAAAGGTAGGGGCTGGCAGAAGGAGGCTTAGTGATGAAGGGCTTTTGAGGATTTTCTCTTTGATCTGGAAGTGATAGCCACTGGAGTTTGTTGAGAACATCAGTGATATAGTGAGACTTATAGTGATATATATACATACATCCTCTCTTGGGCCCAACTCCAGTACCACTTCTTCCAGGAAGCAAGACACCCTAGGCCCCAACTAAATCCTGAGTTTTCCCTAATAAAATCTGTCCATACTTGGCCTGGTTCTCTCCGTTTCTTTTTTCTTTTTTTTGGCGGGGCAATGATGGTTAAGTTTCTTGCCCAGGGTCACACAGCTAGTAAGTGTCAAGTGTCTGAGGCTGGATTTGAACTCTGGTCCTGAATCCAGGGCCGGTGCTTTATCCACTGTGCCATCTAGCTGCCCCCTCTCCATTATTCTTACCACACTCTGTATCAGTCGTGCCCAAACAACTCACCCTATTAAATTCCTTGAAACTGATAATGGTACACTATAAACTTCTGTCTACTTCCTGTACAGAAGATAGAAGCAAGGTCTGATAATGAGATAAATATGAGAGTCCTATGGTCCAGCCAGTATAGTGTAAGGAATACTAAAGCTCAGAATGGACTGCTGGTAAGAAGCTAAGGGCAGCCAGCAGGTTGTATTTTAAAAGCTATATATGGGGGAAAACTATCAAAGTACAGGGTCTTTGCTGCTTGAGGTCAAAGGGATGATAATCAACAAAGGCAGATGACCTTATACATTGTAAATGACCACAAAATGATTTAAGAGATTGGTGACTAATCCAAGTAATGTGATAATGAGAGCTCCTAACCACCCTTAATGAAATCAAGACAGCCTGGAGCAGATGAACTACATCCCTGAGCATGTGTCACTACTGGGCCACCTTCAGTGATGTTTGAAAGATCATGGAAAAGAGGAGAGGTGAACCACAAGATTAGAGAAGTTCACATTAGCACAAATTTCATAAAAAGGAAAGAGGATGGAACCTGAAAATTATAGACCAGTAAGCTGGACTTTGATTTCCGGGAAAATTCTAGAACAGATCATTTAGAGATGGTTGACAAACACCTGGAGGCTACTGGGTGGTGCAGTGGATAGACCTGGGCTGGCAGTTAGAAAGATCTGAATTTAAAACCAACCCTTAGGGGCAGCTAGATAGCACAGTGGTAAAGTACCGGCCCTGGATTCAGGAGTACCTGAGTTCAAATCCGGCCTCAGACACTTGACACTTACTAGCTGTGTGACCCTGGGCAAGTCACTTAACCCTCATTGCCCTACAAAAAAACAAAAAACAAACAAAAAAAACCCAACCCTTAGACATTAGCTCTGTGACTCCATGAAAGCTACAATTATTTCCTTATTGGTAAAATGGGGATAATAATAGCACCTCTCTCCCTCCCAGGGTTGTTGTAAGGATAAAACTGGATAATGTTTTGCTTTGCAAACTACTTAAAAGTTCTATATAAACAACAGCTATTAGAGAAGCTTATTTTATTTTCCCCCAATTACAACTGAATGTTTTAACTCTTCTCAGCAATACAATGATCCAAGACAATTCCAAAGGACTCATGATGACAAATGCTATCCACCTCCAGAGAAAGAATTGATGGCGTCTGAATGCAGATTGATTTTTTCTATTTTTCACTTTTTTTTTCATTTTTTGGGGGGGGATGGAGATCTGTTTTCTTTTTTTTTTTTTTTAAGTCTAATAAGTTTATTTTTTAAAATGTACACAAAAATTTCGAACCATTTCGTGCATCTTCAGCAGCTGGAGCATCTCCACCCTTGGTGTTCCTAGTATATATCATTTGTGCTCTGTGTTTGGAAACCAGCTTAATCAGACCTTTACTAAGCAGTTCTTGGAGGGCTGCCCGGGCTAGAGAACCCCGAATCTTCAGTCTTTCTGAGACCACTGCAGGGGTAATAAGTTTATAGCTGGGGACCTCCTTGCAGAGTTTGTCATATGTTGCTTTGTCAAATAGAACCAGATTGTTGAGCTTGTCTCGCACTTTTCCCTTGGATCACTTCTTCTTCTTAGCTTTGCCCCCAGACTTGTTCATGGGGTCCTTGTCCTTCTTGGCCGACTTGCCGGCATCTTTCTTCTTCTTGTCCTTGGGTGGCATGGTGAGGCTCCAGGAACTCCTGCTGCTGCCACCTCCAAGGTAAGATGTCAGACAGAAAGGATCTGTTTTCTTTCACAACATGACTAGTATGGAAATATGTTTTTCATGATTTCACATGTTCCAAAGGTTTGTCATGCCGGGGTGGGAGTGGGGATAAGCTCCCACTCTCTATACAATGCTCCAATGGCGTGCATCTCAAATAGCCTCTGACAACCGAAGCCCAGCTCCTGGCCTTCTCGTGGCGGAACTGTTTCCAGTAACAGGAGAAGGGGCGAAGGCGAGTCACTGGCGCCTTAAAACCAGTCGCTTCGGGCAGGTGGGGCTAGTCAGCCTTGGCAGGCAACCCACCTAGGGGAAGGAACCCTGATTTTAAACCTCCACTGCCTTGTGGTTATACCCATATATGGGGAAGGCTTCGGGAGTTAACCCTGAGGAAAAATCAGGAGTCGGAGTCCCTTAGGCAGTTGGATGTTGGACATCACATCCCTCTGGCAACTCCTGCGGGGGCACTGGTGCCAAACTGTATTGGCTCTGCCTCTCCTTTGGATCCACCAGTGTTGCAGAGAGGGAAGACCTACTGCATGGGCAGCAGCTTGTTTTCCATATTGATCTGCCCAGGCCAGCGCCCTGGAGAGGACACTCCAGCTGTACAGCCACACTGTGGCCTGTGGCTCTTCAAGGTGCTGATCCATGGTTGTTTGAGACTGGCGGAAGCCTACTAACCTATATCAAATTGCTCACTGTCTCAGGGAGGGGGTGGGGTGAGAGGAAGGAATAGAACTTGGAACTCAATTTTAAAAAATGAATTAAAAATAGTTTTTACATGTAATTGGGGAAAAAGAAAAGATTTTTAAAAAATAAAATTTTGATTTTAAGTTCCAAATTCTATCCTTTCCACCTCCTCCCCAAGCACTAGAGTATGCAAGCAATATGATATATATAAATATATATATATATACACATATATATGTGTGTGTATATAGTCATGCAAAACATACCTTTCCTTTTTTGAAAGGATCATTAAACCAGAAGATGAAGGAAATGTTGGCAATAATTTGCCTGAGTTTTATTTTTTTTAAATAGTATTTCATTTTTTCCCAGTTACATGTAAAGGCATTTTTAACATTCATTTTTAAAATAAAACTTTGAGTTCCAAATTTTCTCTCTCCCTCACCTCCCTTCTCCCTAAGATAGTAAGCAGTTTTATGTAGATTATATATGTGGGCAATTATATAAAACATTTCCATATTAGTCACATTGTGAAAGAAGAGACAAAACAAAATGGGAAAACTATACAAAAAATTAAGTGAAAATAGTATGCTCTGATCTGCATGCAGACTCCATCAGTTCTTTCTCTGGATGTGGATAGCATTTTCCATCATAAGTCTTGGAATTGTCTTGGTTCATTATATTGCTGAGAAGAAATAAGTCAATCATAGTTGATCATTGCATAATATTTCTGTTACTGTGTACAATGTTCTCATTCTGCTCACTTCACTTTGCATTAGTTCATATAAATTCTTCCAGGTTTTTCTGAAATCTTATAGAAAAATAGTATTCCATTACATTCATATACCACAGCTTGTTCAACCATTCCCTAATTGATGAACATTGCTTCAATTTTCAATTCTTTGGCACCACAAAAAGAGCTGCTATAAATATTTTTGTACATGTAGGTTCCCCTCCTTCCTTCCTTCCTTCCTTCTCTCTCTTTTTCTTCTCTTTAAAAAAAGTTCTCTCAGGGATACAGACCTAGTAGTGGTATTGTTGAATGAATCAAAGGCTATTCACAGTTTGATTGCCCTTTGGACATAATTCCAAATTGTTCTCCAGAATGGTTAACTCAGTTCACAACTCCACCAACAGTGCATTAATGTCCCAATTTTCCACCTGAGTTTTAGCAAAGTATTTGATTAAATGTCCCATATTCTTTTTTGGGGGGGGTGGGGGGGGAATCAAATGATGTGCCCAGAGTCACACAGCTTAGTCTTAGGTCGGATTTGAACTCAGGTCTTCCTGAATCCAGGGCCAGTGCTTTATCCACTGTGCCACCTAGCTGCCCCCCAAACACCCCATATCCTTTTTTTTTTGGTGAGGCAATTGGGGTTCAGTGACTTGCCCAGGGTCAAACAGATAGTGTTAAGTGTCTGGGGTCAGATTTGAACTCAGGTCCTCCTGAATCCAGGGCTGGTGCTCTATCCATTGAGCCACCTAGCTGCCCCTGCCCCATATTCTTTTTTTTTTTTTTAGTGAGGCAATTGGGGTTAAGTGACTTGCCCAGGGTCACACAGCTAGTAAGTGTTAAGTTGTCTGAGGCCAGATTTGAACTCAGGTACTCCTGACTCCAGGACCGGTGCTCTATCCACTGTGCTGCCCCTGCCCCATATTCTTATAGAGAAAATGAGGTATAAATGACAGTGACAATACAGTCAGATAGATTTAGAACCTGTTGGATAGAGTCACTCAGAGTTAATGTTTAATGTCAATGTTGCCAGATTTTTATTTTATTTTTAATTTAAAATTTTTCTCAATTACACATAAAGATATTTTTTGAGTTCCAAATTTTTCTCCCCTCCCCTTCCCTCCCCCCTTCTGAGGCTAGCAAGCAGTTTGATGTAGGTTCTACATTACTATCAAAAGGAAAAAAAAACACAAGAAAAAATAAACAAGAACAATAATGAGAAGCAACAACAAAAGTGAAAATAGTATGTTTCAGTCTGTTGCCATATTTTTAGTAGAATACTTTAGGGATCTTAGTCTCAGGTTTTACTTTTTTATTCATGACTTGAATAAAAGAATAGATTGTATACTCATCAAATTTGCAAATGAACTGAGAGAGATAGCTAGTACACTAAGTGACAATCAGGATCCAGAAGGATCACCAATTAGTCACTCAGTAGCATTTATTAAATGCCAGGCACTGTGACAGGCATAGGGATAAAAGAAAAGCAAAAGTTCCCCTTAAGGAACTCAGAATGTGATGGATCATTTAAAGGACAAGCTAGAGCATTGGGCCGAATTTAGTAAGATTTAATTCAGTAGACATAAATGTAAAGTCTTGAACTTGGGTGTAAACAATGACTTGCCACATATAAGATGGGGGAGGTATGAAGAGACAGCAGTCTGAAAAAGATCATTGGAGTACAAACAATATGAGCAGCTTGATGTAGCAGTCAAAGAACAAATCTGGTTCTGGGGAGCTTTGGGAGGGGCTTAGCTTTCAGGAATATGGGTGTGTGGGGGGTGTGAAAACCCCATCAAACTTTTGAACTTCCGCTTTGGTCAGACAAAAGTACAGAATTGTGTTTAGTGCTGAGTGACATGTTTGAAGGAATTGCTAAAATGCCTAGAAGACAACAACCAGGATTGGGGACTGACTGAAGGAAATGGTCGCATTTAGCCTGGAGAAAGAGGACTCAAAAGTCATTTTCTTTCTTCAAAAGTTTGAAGAGGGGCAGCTAGGTGGCACAGTGGATAGAGCACCGACCCTGGAGTTAGGAGTACCTAAGTTCAAATCCAGCCTCAGACACTTAACATTTACTAGCTGTGTGACCCTGGGCAAGTCACTTAACCCCAACTGCCTCACTAAAAAAAAAAAAAGTTTGAAGAAAGCTATTATTAAGTCATGAAGAGGTAGATGTGACTGAAAAACAACACAACAGCAACAAAATCATTGAGTGAAGGCAGGGTTTATCATAGGGTCATCCATGTAGAGCTGGAAGGAGCCTAAGAGCATCTAGCCTGTCCCCTTCCCTATATGGCAAATGAGGAAATTGAAAGGGAGTGACTAACCTGGAATTTTCGTTTTTATTCAGTCCTGTCCAACTCTGTGACCGGATTTGAGGTTTTCTTGGCAAAGATACGAGAGTGGTTTGCCCTTTCCTTCTCCAGCTCATTTTATAGAAGAGGAAACTGAGGCAAACAGGCTTAAGTGACTTGCCCAGGGTGACGTAGCTAGTAAGTATCTGAGGCCAGATTTAAACTCATAAGTCTTCCTGACTCCAGGTCTGACACTCTATCCACTGTGCCACCTACCTCCCCTACCTAGGGTTATACAAGATTTGAACTCAGGCTTACCTGAATTCAGGTCTAGTGACTGATCCACTATGCCACACTGATTTGTTCTCTTGTTCCAGAGGGTAGAACTAGTGGATGTTGCTCAAGAGGCAAATTTAAGCTTGAAGTCAGGAAAAGCTTCTTGAGAATGAGATATAAAATGGGCTTCCTCAAGAGGTGGGAGGTCCTTACCTTTGGAAGGTCTCAAGATGAGGCCAGATGACCCTTTGTCTGGTATGTTCTAGTGGAGATTCCTTTCATGTATGTGTTAGGCTAGTTGGCTGTGAAGGTCCCATCCAGCTCCCAAATTCCGTGATTCTGTGATCTGATTTGATCTTGTCTAGGCCTCTGAACTAGACGTTTTAGATGAGGCCTGTGTCGTGTTTAGCTCTGTACCTGTAACACCTAGCCGGTGGTCACAGGGATCTTATACTAACTAGTGAATGGAAGGGATCTTGGGACACAGAATGTTAGAGGGGGAAGAGAAATCCAGTGGCTTCCTTTTACAAATGAGGAACCAGTCTAGAAATGGGAAGTTGACTTGCCGAAGGCCACAGAGTTGGGATTTGAACCTGGGCCTTCTAGAGCGATTTTTACCAAATCGCCACTGAAAAGGGGAAGGGTACAGAATGGACACACATCCCGGAGGCCTGTCCTAAAGGAAGGCACCTATAGGTTTGTAGATGGGGATTAGTAAGCCTCTAGTTTGACCTTCCCCACTAAGCAAGCCAGATACTTCCTAAGCCCTGGGAATGAAAATACAAGTAAAAAGACATTTCCTGGGGCAGCTAGGTGGCACAGTGGATGGAGCACCGGCCCTGGAGTCAGGAGTACCTGAGTTCAAATCCGGCCTCAGACACTTAATATACACTTACTAGCTGTGTGACCCTGGGCAAGTCACTTAACCCCAATTGCCTCACTAAAAAAAAAAAAAAAAAAAAAAAAAAAAGACATTTCCTGCCCTCAAGAAACTTACTTTGGGGGGGGGGCAGGCAATGAGGGTTAAGTGACTTGCCCAGGGTCACACAACTAGTAAATGTCAAGTGTCTGAAGTCGGATTTGAACTCAGGTCCTCCTGAATCCAGGACTGGTGCTTTATCCGCTGTGCCACCCCTAGCTTCCCCTTAGAAGCTTACATTTTAATGGAGGAAGACAGTCCATTAAAAGGAGTCAGAAATCTGGAGGGGGACCACAAAGGGATATGGAGAGTCAGGAACAGATTGGGAGGGGAGTTAAGGAAGTATGGCTGAGGGGCAGCTAGGTTGCCCAGTGGATAGAGCACCGGCCCTGGAGTCAGGAGGACCAGAGTTCAAATCTAGCCTCAGACACTTGACACTTACTAGCTGTGTGACCCTGGGCAAGTCACTTAACCCCAATTGCCTCACCAAAAAAAAAAAAAAAGGAAGTATGGCTGACCTGGATACTTTCTCAAAATAGAGATCCTGGGAAGAACTCACCAACTGGAGGAGGGGGGTCTGTGGAGGTGGGGTGGAGCAGAGGAATCTTCCAAGAAAAGGCTGCTGGGAAATGCTAGAGAAGACCAGAGAGTCATTATTGGAGCTGAGTAAGGAGTGAAGGAGTGAGGGTTTATTTCACCTTAAGGTTTATAAAGCCCTTGTAGCCACAATCTCCACCGAACCTCATAAGAACCCTGTGAGGGTAACTATATGTTATATCATGTATATTGTGTCATTTGTCATATATATCCATGGTGCCCAATGTCAGTCAATAAACATTTATTAAGTGCTTACTATGTGCATGCACTGTACTGAGCACTAGACATTTTGTGTGATGTGAGTCCTCAATGCAAATTCATTACATGATTGGAACTCACCAAGAAGGGAAGTGAGGTGCAGCAGTTAAGTGACTTGTCTGGGGTCATACAGCAAGTTTCAGAAGGCTCAGTCTGGATGTAGCGATTTGTGTAATGTGACCTAAAGTTTGAAGGCTTTCTTTGGAGGGAATACGAGCTTGCTTAGGCTGGGAGCAAATTTACTGGTACTAGTATGTGGGCAGTACATTCCTGGTTTGGATAATGCTCCCACATCTACAAACTTCTTGTATCCTTTTAATTGGCAATGGTAAGACTTGCTTATTCACCCGTGTTCATTGGGCCATCCAGAGCAAAAAGGAGGAGTCCATCTCTCCTCCTTATTGAACATAGTGATCATTGCATGTCCTGCATAGTGCCAGGGGTGTGCACCTTGAACTAATGCTGTTGAAACTCCTTCCTCTGTTATGCTCTCTGAGCATGATGAAACACTTCATAGGGGAATTGAGTCACTCAGCTCCAGCTACTACATTGACTTGTTCTATAAGGAGTTTTTTTCTATGTTTTTAACATCTCTCCTCTGACACGGCTACCGCCATCATGGTATAAGCCTTCATCACTTCACCCCTAGACTATTTTTTTGTGGGGCAATGAGGATTAAGTGACTTGCTCAGGGTCACACAGCTAGTAAGTGTCAAGTGTCTGGGGTTGGATTTGAACTCAGGTCCTGAATCTAGGGCCGGTGCTCTATGCACTGCACCACCTAGCTGCCCTGGCTCTGGGCATTTTCACCGCTGTCCCCAGACCTGGATCTCTGCCTCTTAGTTTTCCTGGTTTCCTTCAAGTCTTGGCTCCAATCCTTCTTCGAGCAACCTTTTCCAATCCTCCTTAATCTTCTTATTAGCCATTCTTTGTGACTACTCCCAATTCATCCCATACCTGTTTTGTTTGTACATAATTGCTTCCATGTTGTCTCTCCCATTAGAGTTCTCAAAGACAAGGACATCGTGAGCTGTTTGAGAGCAGGGACCATCTTTTGCCTTTCTTTGTATCTCCAGGCTTAACATGGTGCCTAGCACATAATAAGTTTTTTTTTGTTTTTTTTTGTTTTTTAGTGAGGCAATTGGGGTTAAGTGACTTGCCCAGAGTCACACAGCTAGTAAGTGTTAAGTGTCTGAGGCCAGATTTGAACTCAGGTACTCCTGACTCCAGGGCCGGTGCTCTATCCACTGCACCACCTAGCTGCCCCATAAGTTTTTAATTAATGCTTGTTGACTTGACTTGAGACTTCCTGGTAGGATGTTCCAGAATTAGGGATGCTGAGTGAGCACAGGGTTGATGGTGTTCAGATACCTATATATTCTTTCTCCAGGTACATAACTCCACTTGTGATAAATGTGTCAAGAAGTTCCTTTCCCCTGAAGTCAAAAAGAACCTATTCAATCTGTAGATCAGAGGCAGGTCAGTGGTATAGTGGATAGGATTTCTGGCCTACAGTCAGGAGGACCCAAGTTCAAATCCAACCTTAGATATTTGTTGTCTGTGTGACCCTGGGCAAGTCACTTCATCTCTGTTTGCCTCAATTTCTTCAACTGTAAATTGAGGATAATAACAGCACCTATCTCCCAGGAGATGTTGTACGGATCAAATGAGATATCTGTAACATGCCTGGTGCTTAGTAAGTGTTTGCTTTCTTCTTAACCTTTTCTGTGCCATGCACCTATATGACCAGACAATTTCTGGCTCAGGCTTCTTGCTGCCATTGTGATAAAGAGAAAGACTTTGATGGGAAAGAAGCTCTGGCTTGGACTTCTTGCCACTACTGTTTATCATAGAAGAGGGCCTTCTAGACATTGCTCCTGGAAGCTTTGTTGTTGGTGTTCAGTCATTTCAGTCATGTCTCCCTCTTCATGGTCCCATTTGAGATTTTCTTGGCAGAAATACTGGAGTGGTTTTGCCATTTCCTTTTCCTGCTCATTTTTCAGATGAGGAAACTGAGGCAAATAGGGTTAAGTGACTTGTCCAGGGTCATACAACTAATAAGAATCTGAGGCCGGGGATTTGAAGATGAATCTCACTGATTCCAGGTCCAGCTCTATCCACTGTGGCGCCACCTAGTTGCCCCTTCCTGGTCATAACACCTGTAGAACCAGGGTTTGGAAAGAAGCTGTAGCTCTCCATGGCTGGCCGGTGTCCTTATCTTGCCCCTTCTGTTACTTTTTCCAGCCATATATTTCTTTTTCTCTCTTTCTCCTGCCTTCTGTAAAATGCTATTTTTCTGTGCTACTTATGAATTCCTATTCTATAGAAGGCTCCTGAAGCAGATGCCCTGAGCTCTTTTTATATTAATGAAGCTGTTCCCTGAGCATAACAAAACACATCAGGTAACAATCTCTACATCACTGATTCAGTAATTTTTATCTCAGATTTTCTGGCAGTCAGGTGAAGCCCATGAACCGCTTTTCAGAATAATGTTTTTAACAAATGCACAGAGGATTACACGGGAAATCAGTTAAATTGAAATGCAATTGGTCTGAGGCAACATTTGAACTCAGGCCCTCCTGCATCCAAGCCCAGAGCCATTTCCACGGGATCATGCAGATATGTTTAGCATGTAATATAAAGGATTAGAAAGGAAAGCAACTTTTAACTATTTTTTTCTTTTTTTAATCTTAAAAGTATTTTATTATTTTCCAGTTACATGTAAAGATAGTTTTCAACATTCGTTTTTTACTTTGTGTGTGTGTGAGGCAATTGGGGTTAAGTGACTTGCCCAGGGTCATACAGCTAGTAAGTGTCAAGTGTCTGAGGTCGAATTTGAACTCAGGTCCTCCTGAATCTAGGGCCGGTGCTTTATCCACTGCACCACTTAGCTGCCCCTGAACATTTGTTTTCATAAGATTTTTAGTTCCAAATTTTTCTCCCTCCCTCTCTTCCCTCCTCCCTCCCCAAGACAAAAGGCAATCTGATATAGGTTATATATGTACAATCACATTAAACATTAGTCATGTTGTGAAAGAAGAATCAGAACAAAAGGGGAAAACCTCAGAAAAGAAAAAAAAACACCAAGAAAAAAGTAGAAACAGTATGGTTCAATCTGCATTCAGAATCCACAGTTCTTTTTTCTGTATGTGGAGAACATTTTCTATCATGAGTTCTTTGAAATTGTCTTGGATCATCTCACTGCTGAGAAGAGTCAAGTCTATCACAGTTGATCATCACACAATGTTGCTGTTACTGTGTACAGCGTTCTCCTGGTCCTGCTCACTTCACTCAGCCTGCTCATCATTTCTTACAGCATAATAGTATTCCATTGTATTCATATACCACAATTTGTTCAGCCATTCCCCAGTTGATGGACATTCCATCGATTTCCAATTCTCTGCCACCACAAAGAGAGCAAAAGTAACTATTTTTTTGTGTTTTGTTTTTGTTTTTTTTTTGCGGGGCAATGGGGATTAAGTGACTTGCCCAGGATCACACAGCTAGTAAGTGTCAAATGTCTGAGCCCTGATTTGAACTCAGGTCCTCCTGAATTCAGGGCCAGTGCTTTATCCACTAAAAACAACTATTTTAAAATACAATTTTTATTTTTTTTAAAACCCAGAAGTTCAGGGATCCCAGGTTAAGAACTCCTACACTAGACATTCTTTCCATTATACCCAGAGGGCTGGGGAAGAGTGAGGAAACTATCATTCTTGGAACACCAAGCACTTCCCTAACCAATTTCTGTTTCTGTGTTGGGGAACGTATAGTGAATCTGAGACACAGCAATCTCAGACAATCAGCTGCTGGGTGTGGGTTCCCCTCCCTCTGCCCTTTCTCCTATATCCTTGGATGAGAGATGGGATGAGGAGTGCTGAAGTCAGAGTCCCAAGCAGGCGGAGCCACTGTGGCCAAGATCATTAAGTTGACCCTTCTACCTCATCTGCTTCCTGGAGCCTCCTTGGGAAATTCCCCCTGAAGTATTTTCAGAGAATCAAAGACACACTCAGAAAAGAGTTGCTTCCTCTTAGTGAGTGGCCTTAGGCTGGTGTCTTGTGGGATCATGGACTGTCAGGACAGTTCATTTGATTCTCACCCTGGTGGCCCCCTACCCCCAGCTCCTGGCTAAAATGGGAACAGTCAAGATCCCTATGCAGTAATCTGACACTCCCCCAGCTAGGCTGCCCAGCGATTGTCTTGGGGATTTCCCAGTTGTGTTTACCTCCCTCTGGGCTCCGGCCTTTGACTGAAAGGACCAGCAGGATGGGTGGAGGAGGAGAGGAGGACCAGCCCAGTCCAAGTTTATTTATTCTCTACCCCACCTGTCCACCCCCATTCACGGGATTTGGTTTATTGGTTCTGGAATGATCTCCCTTCCCGGTGCTTCTCCTTCCTCTCAAAGACTGGGAGCCATAGGAGGAAATGGAAACTGAGTTCTCAGGCAAGATGGAGTGGGGAGGGGGAGGCGGAGATATCTCCTATAGGTTCTTGCTGGGGAAGAGTGAGGGCCTCTCCTCCAATGGCACAAAAGGGGCTTCAGTGGGAAGCTGAGTCCTCAGTGACCATGCAGAATGGGGCAGGTGAAATCTGTGGGATCCTCTGTTTTCCCGTCCTTTCTCAGTGGTTGGTTTTAGTAAGGGGCAAACAGAGAGAGGCATGGGAAACCAACCACGGGCACATCAGGGATGCCACCCTTGGGCAGAGTTTGTCTGTCTGATGAGCTGAAGGGGGAGCGAGGGCTGCAAGCTCCCTCTGGCTGCCTCACAGGCTACAATAATGCCTTTGCTTTGTAGCTTTGGAGTGGGCAAAGGGCTCCCATCCGGGAGAGCTCCTTGAGATGTGGGGGGCTCCGGGGGTTTAGGTGAGTATCAGACCCTTCCAATAACAGTCTGCGGGGATCACACTTTCCCTTCCTGTGTTTTGGCTCCACCCCTGAAGAAACTGGCCCCTTCAAGGGAAATGAGTCATAGTCCCCAGTCATGGGATCTGAAAGCGGGTTTGGACTCCCACTCTTAACTCCCCACTCCTTCTCCAGCTCCTTCCGGTGCTGATCTGATCAGATCCCCTGTCTCTACTCATACAAGAAGGTGAGTCTGTTGCCTTCTCTGGTTGGGAGAGAGGTGAGGTCGGGATTGATCATTTATTCTTGGGTCCCCCATCCTCAGAACTCTAGGTTCTTTCTTTGAAGGAAACACTCGTGATGCATTCTCCCCTCCCCACCCTTCTTTTCTATCACTAACTCTAATCCCTGTCTTTAAAAAAAATACTGATATCTTGCTTTTAATATCCTTTCCCCTCTCTCCCCAGAGAACCCTCTTATAACAATGTATAAAAAAGAAAGGGAAGAAAGCAGTTCAAATGTAAAACTAACCCTCAAATCAGCTGAGATTGACAGCATATGCAATGTTCCACACCCGTAGTCCCCCACCTCTGCAAAAGAGGGGAGCAGCTACATTTTCTTCTCTCTTCTTTGGGTCTAAGCTTTATCATTACGATTACACAATTTTGGTTTTTGTTGTTGTTGTTCTTGCCATTTGTGTTGTAAGTGTTGTATTTATTGTGTTCCTAGCTTTTGTACTTCACTTGGCCTCCATTCAAATAAGTCTTCTCTGTGTTCTTCATATTCATTGGAAAATAGGGCATAGCAATATCCCATTCTATTTATGTCACCACAGATTGGTTAGCCATGCTCCAATGGATGGGCATCCTCTTTGTTTTCAGTTTTTGCCACTACAGAAGGTTCGGCCATAAATATTTTAGGGGTATGCCTCTCTTTCTATCTTGGACCACCTTGGGGCATAGTCTGGAAGCAGGATCTCCTTGTCCTTGTCAGAGGAAATGGATATTTTAGTCCATTTCTTTAACATAATTCTAAATTGCCTTCTGGAATGGTGGGATCAATTTATAGCTCTACCGAGAGTGTATTAATGTGCCTGTCTTTCCACAACTACTCCAACACTGACCATTTCCATCTTTTGTTATCCATGCCAATTTTCTGGGTCTACCTCCTTTTGTGTGTGTGTGTGGGGGGGGGCAATGAGGGTTAAGTGACTTGCCCAGGGTCACACAGCTAGTAAGTGTCAAGTGACTAAGGCCCAATTTGAACTCAGGTCCTCCTGAATCTAGGGCCAGTGCTTTATCCACTGGGCCACCTAGCTGCCCCTGTCTACCTCCTTTCAAGGAAGATAATACTGTATTGAGTTGAGGTGTAGTGGAGAGAGCACTGACTTGGAGTGCTGTCACTTAATACTTCTATAAGGAGAAAGGAATAAGCATTTATATAGTGCCTATAATATACCAGGCACTGTGCACTTTTGGAAACATTATCTCATTTGACCCTTATAACAATCCTGGGAGGTAGGTGCTTTTATTATCCCCATTTTATAGTTGAGGAAACTGAGGCAAACAGAGGTTAAATGACTTGCTCAGGGTCACACAGCTAATAAGACAGAATTTGAACTCAGGACTCCCTGACTCCAGGCCCAGCTCTCTATTTACTGTTCCACCAGCTGCCACAATCAGGGTGTCAGATTCCTCCTCATTAAAACCCTTCTCCTAATTCTGAGTGTTGAACTAGCAGTGTGGTATAGCAGAAAGAGCAATTGAACCTGGAGTCTAGGAATGTGCATGAATTCCTGCTCTGTCACTAACTAGCTGTGTGATGTCAGGCAAGTCGCTTTCCCTCTCTGAGACTCATTTATCTAATTTGTAAAATGAAGTTATTGGACTAAATAGTCCCCCTCCAGCTTTGACATCCTATGCGTGAAAGTGTCTGTCAGTACTAATGCTCTGTGAATCTATGACAGATAGATAGGACTTGGCGGTTCTTTTTGTCTGGCTCTAAGTTTTATAGGGTAAAAGTAACCTGTGACTGGGGCAGGGGTGTGCTGGCAAATGTTTAACACCTGGCTCTCTGGGAAAAAAATGTATGCATGACACATTTTAAAGTTAAATCTGCATCATTAATATTTTCTCCATCACTTTCTTCAGTCCAGACAGTAAACATAACAGAAAATCAAGTCCTAATTTGTAGTATTTGCCTATTTCTGAGGTCTAAATTCTCACACTGAAAATTTAACAATCTGCTCTCCCAAGCCATTATGAGTTGGCTCTAGCACATCCCTGGGGCTGACTATTCTGTGGTTTCTTGATGAGGTGATATATAAACTTTATTTTTTATTTTATTATATATATATATATATATAAACTTTAGGACAAGAAGGTCCCCTAGACATCTTCTAGTGTAGGGCTTCTTTTTTTTTTTTTTTTTTTTAGTGAGGCAATTGGGGTTAAGTGACTTGCCCAGGGTCACACAGCTAGTAAGTGCTAAGTGTCTGAGGCCGGATTTGAACTCAGGTCCTCCTGACTCCAGGGCCGGTGCTCTATCCACTGCACCATCTAGCTGCCCCTAGTGTAGGGCTTCTTAACCATGAACTTGTTTTTCAAAAATATTTTAATAGGGGCAGCTAGGTGGCACAGTGGATAAAGCACCGGCCCTGGATTCAGGAGGACCTGAGTTCCAATCCAGCCTCAGACATTTGACACTTACTAGCTGTGTGACCCTGGGCAAGTTACTTAACCCTCATCGCCTTGCCCCCCACCCCCAAAAAAATTTTAATAACTCACTTTCAATGTAATTGCTTTCCTTTATAGTCCTATATATTTTATTTTATTTTTGCACTTAAAAATAGGATTCTGAGAAGGGGTCCGGAGACTTCACCAGACTGGCAAAAGGGTCCAGGACACACAAAGAAGGTTAAGAAAGGTAAGTCCCCCTCATCTGACAGGAAGAAACCGAGGCACAGTGAGAGATGACTTTTCTGAGGTCACACAGTAAGGAAGTTGGCAGAGCTTGGATTAGAACCCAGATCTCCTGGCTCTCAATTCAGTGTATTTTTCCCACTATTCTCCACCCCTTCCTCAGCATTTCCAAGGTTTTATTAAGCAAGGTTGTTTTAAAAAGGATGGTGGGCAGCAACTAGGTGGCACAGTGGATAAAGCATCGGCCCTGGATTTAGGAGGACCTGAGTTCAAATTCAGCCGCAGACACTTGACACTTACTAGCTGTGTGGCCCTGGGTAAGTCACTTAAGCCTCATTGCCCAGCCAAAAAAAAAAAAGAAAAAGAAAAAGAAAAAAGAAAAGGATGGTGATTCCTATTGCTTTTAAGCTCTTGGAATGAAAAGCTACATTTAAGGACACACACACACACACACACACACACACACACACACGCCTACTGGAATTGCTACTTTAGACATCCTTATTCATAGACCCAGTCAGGAGCATTAGCAGATGGAGATGGAGGCAGGGGACAGGAGGAAATAACTTCTATAGGGAGGTGGGGCTCGAGAACAGAACTCTGAAGGAAGCTCAGGATGCTGATTAGAGGAGACTGGAGGTCACTGTGGCGGAAGGGTCACTTGAGGATGGCTCTGTATGGATTCACAGAAAGCTCATTGGCTCCTTCAGTCTTTTTTTTTTTCTCCCCAGTGCAATGAGGGTTAAGTGACTTGCCCAGGGTCACACAGCTAGTAAGTGTCAAGTGTCTGATGCCGGATTTGAACTCAGGTCCTCCTGGATCCAGGGCCAGTGCTTTATCCACTGTGCCACCTAGCTGCCCCTTGCTTCAGTCTTCCTAAAACATCCATCCCATGGGAGCGCATCTCCCTATCCTCCTCCCTCTCTGACAAGGAGACTGTTTGGGAGTGGAGAAGAGAACTTAGCTGTTCAATCACTGAGAACAGGGGCAGAGGGTTTAAGGATAGGACATCGGTGTGGGCTGAGGATGATGATGGACCATGCTGTCTTCTCCCTCCACCCTAGCCATTTACAGTAAGTCTGGAGCCAGAGGGTAGCCCGGGAATACTCCCTTACTCACATACCCCCACCCCCACCCCGAATATTTCTTTTCTTTCTCTTCTGGGGGAATCAAGAGGGATCATAATGATCCCTCTTCTGCAGCCAAGATGCATCTGTATCATGAGGTCACTTCCTTGCTCTCCATTTCTCCATTAGCTGAAGATGGGATGCCTCATGTCCTCTCTTCATGAGTCGGGGGTTAATGGCTTATATATGTCTGTACTTTTCTAATTTCAACTGGAAACTACTTCTCTTTGAAAACACCACATGGTAGCTTCATCTTTTGCTCTTTCTTTTCCTTCATTCATTCCTCTGCCATCCCCATTCCCAAATATATTCCCATTTCATTTTTATCTTCAGAGTATAAACTAGAACTAAAACCAGGGCAGGGCAGCTGGGGATTTGACTCAAGGTAACAGGTTGCTGATATTCCAAGAGGAAGCAGCTGTGGCCCACCCACCTATGCCTTGCCTCATAGTCTTCCACTTGGCTGTTATAGGTGGATACCCACTCCCATGGCCTGCTTTCCCTTCTTGTACCTCACCTACCTACATCTGCCCTCCCCCCCTTACACCTCCTCCCATGGATTAAAGGTTGAAGGTAAGAAGGCTATTGGTTGCGCCAGGCCTGAAGACCTATGCCATCTCTGTCATATTTTCATTTGTTTTTGTTTTTTGGTGAGGCAATTGGGGTTAAGTGACTTGCCCAGGGTCTCTAGTAAGTGTCAAGTGTCTGAGGTGGAATTTGAACTCAGGTCCTCCTGAATCTGGGGCCTGTGCTCTATCCACTGCGCCACCTAGCTGCCCCATCTTTCATAATTTCATAAGGATCATCTGGGATCATCAGAGATTCTGGTGCCCACTGGCCAAAGGTATATTTGGAGGTATCCCCAACTGAGCTTTCCTCCCCCACCCCAAACACTGAATTTGCTACAGATGCCAGAATTCTTGGTGAGAGCTCTGGTTAAACCTCCAGCACAGGTTACTACAGCACACAAAACATGAGAAACATGCTATGTGAGACAGAGATGAAGAGAAATCGAGAGAGAGGCAGACTAGTATAGAGCTCTCCCTATGATCTTTCTCATCTTCCACTCTGCTTGTTTCTGAAATTCTCTGGGGGCAGCTAGGTGGCTCAGTGGTTAAAGCACCGGCCCTGGATTCAGGAGGATCTGAGTTCAAATCCGGCCTCAGACACTTAACACTTACTAGCTGTGTGACCCTGGGCAAGTCACTTAACCCCCATTGCCCCGCAAAAAAAAAGAAAAAAAGAAATTCTCTGGCACCCTACTTGGGTGTCCTGCATGAGTCTGGGAACCTTAATACTGTTTCCCCTCCCCCCAAATATATTGGGAAAAGGCAGGTTCTATGTTTCATCTTTCTTCTCGATTCCATTGCTCCAGTCTTCTCCACCTGGAGTCATCCCTCAAGGGTGAAATCCTTGTGGAGAGAAAACATGGCCTCTGCCATAGCACATCCTGAATCCCCAGTCTCCTCAGCAAAGTGCGTTCTTTGTGAAATCACAAAGAGAAGCCATAGATTCTGGGGTGTGTGTGTGTGTGTGTGTGTGTGTGTGTGTGTGTGTTTAAGAAGGAAAAAGTAGAAATTATTTGCAAGATAATATGTAATTTAATTTTATAGCTATTTAAAATGATAAAAATGTAAGATACAACTACTGGTTACATATAAATAAAACTAAGCATCAGGGAAAAAATTGTGTGTAACAGATAGCTATCTTTTAGAAATCAGACTGAACTGGCTGATATCTTGTGGTACTGAATGTTGTATGGAATTTCCCAAGAAATGTTTGTTGAGAGTAATGCCAAAGGCAGAGGAAATTTTTAATATGTGATAAACATAATATTCATGACTTCCTATTCCATGGTGCATAGTAAGGATTGGAATCACTCAAAGTCCTTGGAATCAGGGTATCCAGAAAGGAAGTGGACAAAAGAAGAGGAAGTTTATCTACTACAAAGACGTCATTTAACTCTATGATTTGGTTGAAAACAGTTAACTCTCCTCTTTCCTCAGTTCAGCACTATTTATTATATATATATATATATCATATCTTTTATAAATATTTTATATCTTGTGAAATATATTTTATATAATATATGCTATTTTATAGCTATACTTGTATATCTATATCTATATGTGTATGTGTGTATATGTATATATACACACACATATGTATATGTTGTTGTTATTCTGAACTTAAGCCATGGATTCTGAAGACTTGGAAGAGAAAGTTGTTCTCTTTTTTTTGGCGGGGCAATGAGGGTTAAGTGACTTGCCCAGGGTCACGCAGCTAGTAAGTGTCAAGCGTCTGAAGCCGGATTTGAACTCAGGTCCTCCTGAATCCAGGCCTGGTACTTTATCTACTGTGTCACCTAGCTGCCCCCAGAAAAGAAAGTTCTTGACACCAAAGCCCCTGAGAACACTGGATGGTTCAGTACAACTTAAGAAACAGATGTGGTTTGATCAGTGAGAATAACTTTAAAGAAGATATGGGGGGCAGACACTTGACACTCATTAGCTGTGTGACCCTGGGTGAGTCACTTAACCCTTATTGGCGAAGAAGAAGAAGGAGAAGATGATGACAGATGGTGGATGATGATTGATGATGTGGACCTTTCTGTCTTGGAGCTCTACTCCCAGGGTCACAGGCTTTGACATCAGACTTACAGTCTCTGGAGTCAGAAGGGCCTGAGTTCAAATTTCACCTCAGATACTTACTAGCTGTGCGATTCTGGATAAGTCACTTAACCCCAAGTGCCTTAAACATCTGGGGCCATCTCTAGTCATCCTGATGTATATCTTGCCACTGGACCCAGTTGGCTCTGGAGGAGAGTGAGGTTGGTGACCTTGCACAGCCCTCCCTCGCTTCAATCCAGTTCAGTGCAAGTCATGACATCACCCCCAGAACAAAGGATAATCAACGACACAGAAAAAACTTAATAAATGCTTGTTCGCTCATTCGTTCTACCCTGGCTCCCCACCAACTCTTCCCTGCACAGCATTTTCTCACCTTTCTCTCCTTTTCCCTTGTCTCTCTAGGCTTTCCCTAGGCTGCCTCACTGTTTAGCTCTCTCAGTCTGAGATGACCCATTTCCAAGGAAGCAGAAGGGGGCCTGGCCATAGGTCCCCAGGCCTGGAACCTCTTGGACACAGCTCTCCCACTGAAAGGCCCCTCAAGTCCACAGGAACAGGTGAGCATTGCAGGGGAGGGGAAAGCCGAAGAGCCACCGGGGGTTGGGCCTGAGCGCCATCTTCCCAGAATCCTTTGTTCACCCCATTCCCCTCTCTTCCTTAGGGCCTGGCCACCTCCCAGCTCTCCAGATACTTCTAAACAGTCATCGGGAGTTTATCTTGAGGAGAGTCACTGAGGGTCATCTAAATGCAGCCCTGGATGCTCTACGTTCCTGCCAGGCTCTGTCTCGGCCCAACTACGAGGCGATCTGCTCGGCCCCCACGCTGACTGCCCGAATCCGGGCCCTGCTGGACACCTGCCTCTCCTTAGGGGAAGAGGCTGCTCAGGTGGCTATGGCTGTGCTCCTGGCTCCCCCAAGACAGCGAGTCAGGGGCTTGGCTACAACAAGCTATTTGAGACCCCTGAGGCAGGGACCTTAAGCACTTGGAACGGTCCATGGAGTCATCAGGGGCGGGGGACAGAGCATCGAACCTTGAGTTGGGAAACCCAAGCTGAAGTTTCCACTGTTTTGTTCCTTATCCATTGTGCAAACTTGAGCAAGTCGTTGACCCTTCTGGGGGCCTCAGTTTCCTCATCTGTGAAATGGGGTTGCTCTAGACAAACCCTTCCAGATTTGGAGTTTGCCATTTGGAGTCTGTGAGTT
The DNA here is from genome assembly GCF_019393635.1 of Dromiciops gliroides. Classification (NCBI taxonomy): domain Eukaryota; kingdom Metazoa; phylum Chordata; class Mammalia; order Microbiotheria; family Microbiotheriidae; genus Dromiciops; species Dromiciops gliroides. The sequence goes on from NC_057862.1 coordinate 639,096,151, forward strand.
CTGGGCACAACACTGGCATGCTTGGCCACTGACAGTGGGGAGGGACAGTGAGTTTGCCAGGCAGGGTAGGAGTGGCACAGAACCAGCAGAGAGGAGAGAAGGGATAGTGGTAGGAAAAGGGAGGTGTGAGACCTACCTTGTTTCTACAGAAGCTCTCTATTCATCCTTCAAGGCTTACCCCCCCCCCCCCCGAAAAAAAAAAAAAAGCCCTTTCTGGCTGTTCCTGCCTCACTGACCTTCTCCTTTGCTAAGGCAGTGAAAGCACAACAGAAAGATCATGGAATCCAAAGGCAGAGGGAACTGGGTTTAAATTTGATCTCAGATGCCTTCTACTGTGTGATCTTGGTCATGTTATTGTACATCTCTGAGCGTTAGTTTCCTTATGTGAAAAATGAAGTGTGAGACAAATGACTATTAATAACCAGTTATTAATATGCGGGGAGGAGGATCCAGGGTTTTTCCCCTTTCTGTTTTCTCATTCAAAGCCCAGTTCTTGTGAAGGGGTTAGACTCATGGCCTCTGAGGTCCTTTCTTACTTTAGATCCTAGGATCTCTGGAAACCAGTCTTTTTTTTTTCTTTTTCCTTTTTTGGTGAGGCAATTGGGGTTAAGTGACTTGCCCTGAGTCACACAGCTAGTAAGTGTCAAGTGTCTGAGGCCGGATTTGAACTCAAGTCATCCTGACTCCAGGGCCAATGCTCTATCCACTGCGCCACCTAGCTGCCCCTCTGGATACTAGTCTTGCTGTCTAACCCAATCTTAGGGGCAACTTTGTGGGCCTGAAGTCAGAAAGACCTGAGTTTAAATTCTGCCTCAGATACTTACTAACTGTATGACCACTTAATCTCTATAAGCCTCACTTTCCTCTTCCGTAAACAATGATGATAATGGCACCCACCACACAGGGCTGTTGTGAGGACCAAATGAGATAACATCTGTAAAGTACTTTGAGAGCCATAAAGAACTACATAAACGCTAGTATTTATTAAAATAGTCTCTAAGTAGGTGGCAAGGATGGGGAACCTTAGTGGGTCTTGGCATGCTATATGGGGAATGGAAACGCCTGCTCATGTGTCTCCCACATCTTTCCATGTTAAAGAAATGTCAGTAACTACAGGTATATTTCAATAACCACTGCGGGGAAAATAGTATTTACACAGGACACACAGGGCAGAATGTCTTCTATGCTTTGCTCATACCGTGCCTTCTCTGGGGCCTGGGGAAAACTATTAGAAGTCAGAATATGACTTTTCAGGTTCCTTACAGCTCTAGATTCTATAAACTCCTACTAGAATGTAAGCTTCTGAGGGTAGACTGCCAGATTTGGGAATCTTTGTGTCCTCTTACCTAGTGACCCATGAAGTGAATTAAATTGTCAGAATTCAGAGATGAGTCAGAATAAACCCTCTTGCTTCCATGAGCTGACGCTGAGTGAAGTGAGCAGAACCAGGAGAACATTGTCCACAGTAACAGTAACATTGTGTAATGATCAACTTTGATGGATTTAGTTCTTCTCAGCAATACAATGATCCAAGACAACTCCAAAGGACTCATAATGGAAAATGCTCACATCCAGAAAAAGAACTGTGGAGTCTGGATGAAGACTGAGGAATACTATTATTTTCACCTTTTTGGGGGTTGTTTTTTCTGTTATGATTTTTCCCTTTTCTTCTGATTTTTCTTTCACAACATGACTAATGTGGAAATATGTTTAACGTGACAGTACTATATAATATATGCCAGATTGCTTGCTGTCTTGGAGGGGGGAGGGAGAGAAATTTGGAATTCAAAATCTTATAAAAATGAATGTTGAAAGCTATCTTTACATGTAATTAGGAAAAAAAATGCTATTAAGTAAAAAACAAAACAAAACAAAACAAACCCTTTCCTGGAGATTTTGATCCCCAAATCATCTGGATATAGAAAGGAATCAAATGGTGATTGAGATGGTGAGAGGTCCCAAAGAGCAGGGAAAGATATACCAAATGGGGAGGGGTCAATAATTTAGCCAGAACTGCACATGTGTAACCCACATCTGATTGCTTACCGCCTCAGGGAGTGGGGAGGAAAAGGAGGGAAGGAACTATAAAATTTGAAACTCAAAACTATAAATAAAAATGTTTCTTAGTAATTTAGCTAGTTACCTTGAGTTTAGGTAACAACCTTTACTCCCAACTCCCTAAGGATAAGGGCATCAGAACCAAGATGTCGACTCTGAAGGGACCTCAATTACAGCATCAAAGGCCAGAGATGCAAAAGCTGGGAGCTGAGTGATCGATTACTCCACCAGCACCATGTCTCCTCTAGTTTGTGATGTTTACAAAGTTCAAGAGACAATTTCTGGGTAATTTAATAATTTTATTAATAATGCCAGCATGTCTATTAATAAAAGGATGGTCATTTGGCCATCACTCTTAGACCTAAGACCCCTCACAGAGTTGGGCTCACAGTTTATATGCTCTTGGAAAGGTAGGTGTTCCTGAGGATGCCAGCCAACTCTTATTGGTTAATAATTAATGAGAGGGGCAGCTAGGTGGCGCAGTGGATAAGGCACCGGCCCTGAATTCAGGAGTACCTGAGTTCCAATCCAGCCTCAGACACTTGATACTTACTAGCTGTGTGACCCTGGGCAAGTCACTTAACCCCCATTGCCCCGCGGAAAAAAAAAGAAATCAATGAGAAAATGAATATTATAATGAAGGACTGGGCTATATTACAGTGAGGTCTTGGGGTACATGACTTGGATCACCCAGATACTGGTCAAAGAGACTTATCAATATGTATGTGCAAATCCACTTCTACCCTAAACCTGTCTGACCAAACTCAATGAGCAGGAATGCACCCATTAACCTAAATTTAGAATTTCTTTTATTGTCTTTGATTAGATCTCAGCTATCCTAGCTAAGTCTTTTAGGAATATTTCTCACACTAGTTGATTTCTGGATGAGGAAGTAGAAAAGAGGCAAAACCTTGGTCTCAATACAACAATTAGTTATTAATACAAGAAAGAATTGAGGCATCTAGGTGGCACAGTGGATAAAGCACTAGCCCTGGAGTCAGGAGGGCCTGAATTCAAATCTGGCCTCAGACATTTGACACTTACTAGCTGTGTGACCCTAGGCAAGTCACTTAACCCCAATTGCCTCACCAAAAAAAGAAAGAATTAATCATTTCTCTCAATGTGCCTTGTCTCTTACTATCTTGGAATTAGACCTCAGGACTGGTGTCAAGGATGACTTCAGTCTTGGTGAAGTACAAATTGATGGAACTTCCAGTCAAGATGGCTGCCTGAATGGAGCCAGGCCACTCAGTTCCCATACATCCACTCCAGCTGACACACCTCAAATTCACACCAGAATGAATGAAAAACAACAGTGACTTTTTCCATTTTAAAATGGATATGTGCAAAATGTCAGGCAGAGGCCTATAGGTTATTGTTGCTAGTTAAAGCCAGCGCAGCACAGGCAAACAAGCTTAATCTCCCACTGGACAGCAGAAACATTTATAGTCAAGGTTCCAACGAGACTCCAAAAGAGTGAAAGTTCCCTTCTTCCCTCCTCTCCCTCCCCAAGAAAGACCCAGGAAAGAGGAATGTCAGAATGGCAAGTGAGAAGCAGCATTTTTGCCTTGCTCACTCAGCACACCTCCTCCACAAAGACCTAGAGAATGCACCAGACCAAGTTCTAGTTGGAGAAGCCAAGAAAGTTACACTAAGTCATTTTGCCATCCCAAGGATGGGCACAGGGAGACAGACAAATAGGTCTTTGGACATTGGGGGTAGGGTCTGGTCAAGAGCAGGGGCAGTGGCAGTGGTGGGTAGCATTCCATTGCCCAGGGATGAAAAGACAAGGAAGAAAGTAATGGGGCAGACAGATGCCAAGGGATTACTGAGTTAGTGTTATTACAGGAATGGATGCCATCTGGTAGCTCTGTCACCCATTACCAAGTTCTGGGTCACAGATACAGAGCAGAGAGGAGTGGCTGGCTGCAAGTGCACCTGGGCCCTAGCTGTGTTCTGAGCAAGTTCTGGAAATCTAATTATTTGACTCAGAGTCTGGGAGCAGAAAGGAGATTAAATTATAGTCTTTAGCCCAGCATATAAACTTGCAGTAGAATAACCTGGGCAAGAGTCCTTGATCAAAGGAGAGCCAGTAGTTTAGTTTCTCTGAACCTGTAGAACTCAGAGGGCCAATAATGACCCGATCCAGCAGCAGTCTACTGAAACACAACCATGAACAAACCAAGAGATCCAAACCTGGGTCAGGAACTTGCATTGCCCCAGGAGGGCAGTGAACAGATCTCTCCCTGGATTATACCACTTTAGGAGCCCAGAAAACTTGTTTGCTCCCAGACCAAACCATAAAACTGCAGAAGGGCAAAGAAGGAAAGGACTTCAAAAAATGAAGCTATAGCAATAAAAGAAGAAAAAGAAATTGAAGGAATAAGAATAGGCAATGAGAAAATAAAACGATCGCTTTTTGCAGATGATATCAAAAAAGCCCAGCAGCAAGATACAGAATGAGAAATTCCATTAAAAATGACTATAGACAATATAAAATACTTGGGAGTCTGCCTGCCAAGGCAAACCTAGCAGCTATATGAACACAATCACAAAACATTTTTTACACAAATAAAGTCAGAGCTAAACAACTGGAAAAAAATCACTTGCTCAGGGGTAGGCTGAGCAAATATAAAAAAATGACAATTCTTCCTATATTAATTTACTTATTCAGTGCCAAGCCAATCAAACTACCAAAAATTATCTATAAAGCTTTATAAGCTAGAAAAAATAACAAAATTCATCTGGAACAACAAAAGGTCAGGAATATCAAGGGAATTAATGAAAAAACTACAAAGGAAGACTGGCCTAGCCATACCAGATCTCAAAGAAATTAAACAAGTTATAAATTAACTCCCAAAGACCCTAAAACCAGATGGATTTACAAATTAATTCTACCAAACATCCTAAGAATAATCAATTCCAATATTACATAAAATGTTAAAAAAAAAATAAAGAAGTGGGGGTCAACTAGGTGGTGCAGTGGATAAAGTACTGGCCTTGAATTCAGGAGGACCTGAGTTCATCAGTTCTTCTTCTTCTTCTTCTTCTTTTTTAAGTGAGGCAATTGGGGTTAAGTGACTTGCCCAGGGTCACACAGCTGGTAAGTGTTGTGTCTGAGTCCAAATTTGAACTCAGGTCCTCCTGAATCCAGGGCTGCTGCTCTATCCACTGTGCCACCTAGCTGCCCCCAATCTTACCTATGTGTATGTGGGAAAATGGGTAATTGTCTCCTCTCAATGAGGATATTAACAGTCAATCATACTCCTCCTAACCCGTTTTTAGGACAAAGGTCTCAGATCCCTTCCTCCCCCTCTGGCTAAAAAAAATCACATGGTTCATGGAGACCTGGTCTCAATAAGGTCTGCTCCTGAGTTGTGTCCATATAAGGAAGAACTGATTAGGGATGGGAATACTGCATTCCGATTAGCTAGTTTTTGCTCGTACATTGTAACTCTTGAGTAATCAGACCAATGATGAAAAAGGGAAGGGTCCATTCACGTTAGGGATTAGGGTTTAAAACAGGGCCTATGAACTCCCATTCTTTGCACCTACTAGCTGCACACTAGGGTGCCTCCTCATGAGAAGGAAATAAATGAGCCTTTGTCACATCGCTGCTGAGTTTCCAAGAATTACTGAGAAGAGGATTGTTTTCCCTCACAATGTATATATAAGGTACTTTAAAACCTTAAGAAATATGAAATCCCATTGAAATCTGGGAAGACTTGTATGAACTGATGTAAAGTGAAATGAGCAGAACCAGGAGAGTATATAAGGACAACAACATTGTAAAGAAAAACAACTTTAAAAGTCTAAGAACTCTAGTCAATGCAATTACTGTCCATGATGATGCATGTTATCTGCCTCCTGACAGAGAGTGGATGGACTCATGGTACAGAAAGAGGAACACATTTTTGGGTATGATAATTATGTGAGTTGGTTGTGTTCAACTATGCTCATTTTTTTTTTTTACAAGGTGGGAGAGATTGGGGACAGGAGTTTAGCAATATTAATGCCAAACAACCACTGAGGATTTTTTTTGGCAGGGCAATGAGGGTTGAGTGACTTGCCCAGGGTCACACAGCTAGTAAGTGTCAAGTGTCTGAGACTGGATGAGATATTTTTTAACGCGTACAAGAGAATAGAAGGAAGTTCTGAAGGAAACAGAGAAGCAGGATAGTTTTGAAAGTTACATATGGAATTAACATATACTAAAAAAAAAGCAAACTGTATGAAATGGAAATTCATCATTATTATATACAATACTCTTTTTGTGTTCTGCTATATATATATATATATATATATATATATATATATATATATATATATATATATATATATAGGAAAGCTCTCCTTTTTTTGGTGTTTTAAGTTCAGAATTAAAAAAAATAAATTAAGAAAAAAGCCAGGACAGCTAGGTGGTGCAGTGGATAAAGCACCAGCCCTGGATTCAGGAGGACCTGAGTTCAAATCCGGCCTCAAACACTTGACACTTACTAGCTGTGTGACCCTGGGCAAGTCACTTAACCCTCATTGCCCCACAAAAAAAAAGAAAGAAAGAAAAAGGAAAAAGCCAGTTAATATGGTCCTCACCCCCTAGGGTTCTGTAATGACAGCATAGGTTCACCATGAAGCAATCAGAGTTAGTCAATAACAAGGCAGCTAGGAATGCAGATGGTGGATGGAGGAGGAAGGGAATTCTTTTGGGGCACTTGGATCTGTAAATAACTGGTGCTATTTAGCTTCCCAGTAAAAGGAAATCAAATGGGAGCAGCTAGGTGGTGCAGTGGATAGAGCACCAGCTCTGGATTCAGGAGGATCTGAGTTCAAATCTGGCCTCAGACATTTAACACTTACTAGCTGTGTGACCCTGGGCAAGTCACTTAACCCCAACTGCCTCACCAAAAAAAAAAAAAGTCAAATGGTTATCTTCAAGCTGTCAATCAAAAGAAAGAACAATCCTAGCCTGAAGACATTTGTTATTTTTTCTCTGGCTGTCTTAGTTCCTGGGGCTATTATTCCTTCCTAGCAAGGGAGGAGTTTACCAGCAGCTGCACCCCAGATGATGGTAATGGAGAACAGCCAATGTCATAATAAATCTGAATAGCTGAAGACCATCCCTCATACAGCTGCCAAAGACCAGTGGAGGGCCACCAGAGCCCAGAACTGCCCACAGAAGAGAGGAGATCATGGTGCCCAGCAGATGGCAACAGAGAGCAACACAACACCATCAGAGGCTATTGGCACTTCTGAGGCCAGAATTGAGTTATTCCAGCTGTGGTGTTCCTTGCTATGTATAAATCCCTATGTATGGAAGGTATTCTATCTATATATGCTCAGGCCACACAGGTTTCCTACATGTGCCCCTATCAGTGTTTCCCAGACCTGTGTGCTCTTTTTTTTTTTTTTTTAGTGAGGCAATTGGGGTTAAGTGACTTGCCCAGGGTCACACAGCTAGTAAGTGTTAAGTGTCTGAGGTCGGATTTGAACTCAGGTCCTCCTGAATCCAGGGCCGGTGCTCTATCCACTGTGCCACCTAGCTGCCCCTGTGTGCTCTTTTTGTTTGAGCTACCCCCACTGGTGGTTCAGTAACCTGAGAGAGTATGCTCCAGTGAATATGGGAAATCTTATCTCATCACTTAAATTTCCGGGACTGTTTCATTAGATTTTTTTTTTGTTTTTGCTTTGAACTCATGTGTCCTTGCTGATGAGTTTAGTAAAAGTAATCTTATCAACATGTGGGCTTCTTCAGTTGTACTTTTGAATGGGTTCTGACTCACAGAGTACCTCTGACCTGAGGCATTTTTTCTGGTATAGCACAATATTAGACAAAGAATTTGATGTTTGAAGCCTTTGGACCTAGTTGTCTGAGGTCAGAAAGGAAGAGGCATTACTAAGGCCAATCAGGGCACAGGGAGATAGATAGATAGACAGACAGACAGACAGACAGATAGATAGACAGACAGACAGACAGACAGATAGATAGATAGATAATAGATGATAGATAGATGTGGATTGCTTATTGATGAAAGTTATCAGAGCTCTTATATCTTCCTTGCAAACATAGGGAAGGCATGTTAAGAACATGGGCGTGGGGGCAGCTAGGTGGTGCAGTGGATAAAGCAGCGGCCCTGGATTCAGGAGTACCTGAGTTCAAATTTGACCTCAGACACTTAACACTTACTAGCTGTGTGACCCTGGGCAAGTCACTTAACCCCAATTGCCTCACTAAAAAAAAAAAAAAAGGAACATGGGTGATATAAATGACCAGAAGAAGTGTCTGGAGGGAGTAAGGGGAAGGGAACAGAATTTCACAAGGACTACATTTGAACTAAGAAATAGAATTGCAACTTCTAGAGGGACAGGGATGTCACTGAGCCTGGAGTTCTTAGGATTAGGGTGAGTCTTTCTCTCACTTCCAACTCCCTGCCTCAGGACCTAGTCTTCTGGGACTATGCTGTGCTTCGTTTGAGGACTCTGGATGTTCTCTGACTCTTTGTTCTTCAGCTCAGAGAGACTGTTGGATGAATCAGTTAGGCAATTTGAGAGCAGAGTGGGCAGGAACAAGTTCTGGACACAGACACTGAGAGGAAAGTCCAGGCTATGTCATTCCAGAGGACCTCTTAGTCTGGACTGGCCAGACTTTCTAATTCCTTCCCCTCAATGAAAAGGATAGGGGTGAGAGCGGGCTGGACTGAATCAGATCCTGACCTTATATCTGGTGCTGGCTCTGCCGTTCAGTTGTGTGGCTTTGGATCTTTCTTGGCTTCAGCTGAACCTTTCAGCTTTGATGTTCTTTGTTCTAAGTTTATTCTGGTTTTTAACATTCTATCCTTCTGTCCTGTGTTCTAAAGTCCTTCCAGATCTAACATTTTCTATTCTAAGATCCCTTCCAGCTATAACATTCTGTGGTCCATTCAAGTTCTGACATTTGATATCTGTTTTAAGGTTTTCCAGCTTTTAACAGTTTATGAAGGATTTGAAGAAGAGCATCATATTCATAGGTGAAAAAGGGATATGGTATGCAGCAGATGGCAGCAGAGAACAGTGCAATGACATCACCAGAGCATCAAGGGAGAGCTTCCACACCACCATTTCCTTCCTCCCAGCTCCCCCATCTAGCCCAAACTTTGTCCTCAAATCCTGGAAGACAAATCAATCCACATTATAGAATATGTTCCCAGCCTGGGGCTGAAGGCAGGATGGGGTGAGGATTAATGGATCTTACTGGTCTTGAAGGCTTTGGACAAGTCAGAAAAACACCCAGTTTGGGGGGGGGGGGCGCACAGTGGAACAAAACTTGAAGAACAATAATGATCCGTCAAGGGGACAAAATATGAGCTCAATGGAAAAAACGATTGACCTATGAATCCAGGGAGACATGGATTCCAGGATCATAAATTTAGAGGTAGAAGGAACTACAGAGATTGTCTAGTTCAATGCCCCCATTTTCTTATCGTACATGCTAATGACCTACTTTTTCTACCCCCATTTATACTGGCTGATCAAGTCCCCAGAGCAGAGCTGGTTACATATCCCCTCAGGTTTTTAGGAGTAATACCTCAGAGGGTGAAAGATGTCTTCTCTACTTGAACAGCTCACAAGCCCCTACCAGTGTGCTTCATTTCATGATTATCAGTCTGCTGTCAATTAGCCAACCAGACTTAATTAGTTTTTTTGTTTGGTTGGGTTTTTTGCTTTTTTTTTTTTTTTAGTGAGGCAATTGGGGTTAAGTGACTTGCCCAGGGTCACACAGCTAGTAAGTGTTAAGTGTCTGAGGCCGGATTTGAACTCAGGTACTCCTGAGTCCAGGGCTAGTGCTCTATCCACTGCACCACCTAGCTGCCCCTTCATTAGTTTTTAAAAACATGTATTTATCAAGGAGGCATAATAGTTGATACAAAACAAGCCCTACCCCCAAGTCTATTACACCATCTTCCATCAATACAAAGTTCAAGAAAGAGGGCTCAATCTGGAAGTCTTCTACTTGGAGTCCTCAATGTGTCCCCCTTTCCCTGCTTAAGTATACAATAGGTTTTCTGCTGGCCTCCTCATAAAGGCTTGAAACTGCCTCTCCTCATCTTGTCCACTTCATCCTCAGCAACCAATGCAAAGACTGCTGCTTGCTGCTGCTGTCTCAGGGATGGTATTATGATGTCTCTGAAGTTCACAAGGTCTTCCTTTGGTTAGTTTGTTTGTCTCCCCCCGGGCAATGAGGGTTAAGTGACTTGCCCAAGGCCACACAGCTAGTAAGTGTCAAGTGTCTGAGGCTGGATTTGAACTCAGGTCCTCCTGAATCCAGTGCCAGTGCTTTATCCACAGCGCCACCTAGCTGCCTCCCCCCTCTCTGGTTAAAGTAAGGGTATCAAGGCAAAGGTTGAGGCATTCTCATCTCCCTCCTCCTTCTTATTTACACCTCTGATTGATTGATTGAATTGAGATGTCTTTTCACCTGGTAAAGATATCAGAAAATAGCTTCTTGTCAGTTACTTCAAGGGTGGTGGCTGATTTATCTGATTTACTTCATTGACCCCCATCTTTTCATACTGATGGGGAAACTGAGGCCCAGAGAGGTTTAGAGATTTTACTGAAGTCACACAGTTGTTAAGTGGCAAAACCAGGATTTTTTACTCCAAATTCAGCAGGTTTGGGTTTTTTTTACTCTCCACTAACTGTGAGTTTCCTTATCTGTTCAATAAGCACAAGAGTACTACCCTTCATATCTCACAGGGTCATCGTGAGGATCAAATGAGTTAATGAACATACAATCCTTCCTCCAATCCTACACAAATATAAGGTTTTAATACAAAGGGTCCTCTGATGTGGGTAGCACAAGGATTATTGTGTCCTTTTTATAAACGAGGAGATAAGCCTCAGGTTGAGTGACTGACTTGCCCAGATTTCACACAGCTAGTCAATATAAGAACTAGACCTCAATTCCTCAGGATGAGTCCTCTTTCTACCTTACCACTTTTTTTTTCAGGGCCATGAGGGTTAAGTGACTTGCCCAGGGTCACACAGCTAGTAAGTATCAAGTGTCTGAGGTCAGATTTGAACTCCTGAATCCACTGCACTACCTAGCTGCCCCCCTTACCACATTTTTTACTTTCCCTGCTGGAGACACATACTAACCAAGAGCCTACTGCTTAAATTTTCAATTTGAGCATTTACACCTTGGAAACTGTCAAATGCCACAAATCATTGATTTATTGTTTTGTTGACTGTTGGACTTAAGAAAGTGATGGAGGAAATGTGAATAATAAAGATTAAACTTTAAAGTGTGTCACAAATGCATTTCCCACCCCACCCCCCAAGTAGGTTGTTAAAAATATTTGTCGGTATACCCCTCCACCTGTGTAATAGACCAGCTCTTGGGCCTAATGTTTCTAGATCACCTATTGGGTCCTAAGGGTGGCAGAGTCACAAGTAGTCTTTTAGATGAGAAAGCTGTGAGTGAGACTTTTAAAGACTGCTTTGGGGGTAAGAACCATGGAAGAGAGCCATGTAGCATCACAAATTCTACCATTGATCTCCTGTCTTATTTCTCCTATGTTAGTCACTGTGGGAAGGTAGAACTAACAGAAACCTACCTCTCCTTGATATGATTTAATCATTAATTAAATAAATGTATATCAGCTGCTTACTGTATACCCAGCTTAATTCTAGGCATTGTTAGAGAATATAAGAATCTTCCTCTTAGCCTCATAAGACAGAACTTGGGACAATTGGTAATACCCCATGGGCTTCCTGACAACTCCCCTCCCCACAAAAAACTGCAAAGAAAATCAGGTTCTCTCTTTGGTACTACTCCCATTAAGGGGTAAAACTACAGGGAAATCTTTTAAATAAAACTTAGCTGTAGGCTTCCTAAATATGGGCACCAGCGTCCCCCCCACTCCTGCAGAGGGGCTATTCCATCAGGTACGGTTTTTTATTTCATCATAGAAAATGCATTAGATACAAACGATTCAGCTGTTCATGGACGAATGCAGGGACCACGAAATGCTGAAATAACCCATTGTACTTATCAGACTTCCCTGAAAGATAAAGAAGCTTTACACTGAACAAATATTCCCTACTCACCATGTACCACTGGAACAACCCACAGCAATATCATGAAGGATTAGCAAGGTCCAGATCTTGTGGCCCCTCAAGGACACAAGGCTTTACTTTGCCTACTTTGTCTGTAGGAAACCCCTGTTGGCTTTCCCCTTCTTCACTGAGAAGTGAACTATTAAGGAAATTGTCCTTAATAATAATGTTGTTACTACTACTACTACTACTACTACTACTACTACTACTACTACTACTACTACTACTACTACTATTACCACCACCACCACCATTACCACTACTATTACTGCTGCTGCTGCTACAGCTACTGCTACTACTACTACTGCTACCATGACTAGTATCTGACTCAGGAACTCTGAAATTTAGGATTATCCATGAGTTAATCCTCATGGTTGAAAATGTTCATTCTCAGGATTGTTTTTTTTTTCTTTTAGAGTTGGATTTTCTTTTTTTCTTTTTAAATAATAAACATTTTTCATGTATAAGTTTTGACTTCCAAATTTTATCCCTCCTTTCTTCCCCCCTCCCTGAGGCAGTAAGCACTCAGATGTGGGTTATGGATGTGCAATTAAGTAAAACATTACCATATTAGTCATTTTGTATAAGAAAACTTGAATAAAAGACAAAATGAAAGTAAAAAATAGCATTCTCCAGTCTGTGTTCAATCAATACCATTTCTTTCTCTGGAGGTGGATAATGTGCTTCATCATTAGTCCTTTGGGATTGTCTTGGATCATTGTATTTATTGCTGAGAATAGTTAAATTATTCACAGTTCTTCATCAAACAATATTGCTATCACTCTGCACAACATTCTCTTGGTTCTTCTCACTTCACTGTACATCAGTTCATACAAGTCTTTCCGGGCCTTTCTGAAATCACATTCTCAGGACTGTTGAGGTCAGACCCCTGTCCAGAAAACATACAGAAAGGCAAAAGACAGCCAGGATTGGGGAAGTCCAGGAATTAGGAAATCCTGGAATTGTTCCTTTCAGGCCATGTGTTTCTTCTTCTTCTTCTTCTTTTTTGAAATAGTTTTTTTTTTTAGTTTTTTCCAATTACATGTAAAGATAGTTTTCAACATTCATTATTGTAAGATTTTGAGTTCCAAATTTTTCTCCCTCCCTCCCTTACCTCTCTCTCCCTTCCCAAAGGTAGCAAGCAATCTGATATAGTTTATACATTACAGTCATGTTAAACATATTTCTACGTTAGTCATGTTGTGAGAGAAGAATAAGAACAAAAGGAAAAAAAACACAAGAAAGAAGAAACAACAACAAAAAAAACAAAAGTGAAAATAGCATGCTTCAACCTGCATTCAGACTCCATAGTTATTGTCTGGATGTGGGGAGTATTTTCTATCATGAGTCCTTTGGTATTATCTTGGATCATTGTATTGCTGAGAAGAGCTAAGTCTATCACAGTTGATCATCACATGTTGTTGATACTGTATACAATGTTCTCCTGGTTCTGCTCACTTCATTTAACATCAGTCCACTTAAGTGTTTCCAGGTTTTTCTGAAATCTTCCCACTCATCATTTCTTACAGCACAGTAGTATTCCATTACATTCATATACCACAACTTGTTCAGCCATTCCCTAATTGATGGGCATCCCCTCAATTTCCAATTCTTTGCCACCACAAAAAGAACAGCTATAAATATTTTTGTACATGTGGGTCCTTTTCCCTTTTTTATGATCTCTTTGGAATATAGACCTAGTAGTTGTATTACTGGGTCAAAGAGTATGCACAGTTTTACAGCATTTTGTGCATGGTTCCAAATTGCTCTCCAGAATGGTTGGATCAATTCACAACTCCACCAACAATGTATTAGTGTGCCAGTTTTCCCACATCTAATCCACCATATATCATTTTCCTTTTTTCATGTGCTTCAATAAAATGCCATTGCTCCTTCTGGTGTGTGTGTGTGGGGCATATACATATATGGAGAAATCTGGTTTAGAACAAAGTGGGTCATGACCCAATTTGGGGTCTCGTAACTGAATGTGGGGGGTCTAAATATTTTTGACAGTAAATATTTGATTTGTATACCTATTTTATGTGCCTATATACCCAGGGTTGCATAAAAATTTCTCAGGTGAAGAGGGGTGGTGAGTGGAAAAAATTTAAGGAACCCTGGAAAGAAAGGAAAAGAAAGTTCTAAAACAAGGGAGGTATTTCACAGCTCACTCAAGAAGCCCACAGGTGTCTGATAAAAGTCCCTCCTCTTTAATGACAGTTTATGCTGAATCATTAGGAAGCAGCTTGAGTTGACTGTAAAGAATTAATTGTTATTTGAGGTTTTTATGCCTTGGTGCGCACTGGCCTGGGGCTCCGCAAACCACATGGTGCTCCATCCACTGGTTGTAGCCATTGCCATGGCACTGGCATCTTACATCATCACCACTCGCCGATGCCTACATGGGCCTGGCAAAATTATAATGATTGGAAGCCTAGTGAGGGCAGTCATGTGACTGTCAGAGTGGCCAGACAATTGCTTGGGGGCTGTGTGGGGTTTCAGGGATGGGGAGAAGTTGCCATTCTAGCTGGAAGCTGGAAGGCAACAGGAGAGGGGCTGTGTATTCTCAGCTGATTCCTGGTCGGTGGTATTTTTTCAGGTTGTATAATTTCCCTTTCCCCATTTTATTTCCTTTCCCTTGATCCTACTGATCCTGTTTGTGTTTTGTTTTTTTTTAAGTTCGTTCTTGTTAAAATAAATCCTGTTCTGTTTTGAGAGAGGTTGCTGGTCTCTTTCTTTGCCCCAATATTGCGGTGAGCCATTTAGCTAACACTCCCCAATTAAAAATTGGTCCCCACATGACCAAATAGAGAAATAGGTGTATACATAGGGTACATGTGTAGTGTAAGGGACAAATTTTAGTTGGGCAGCTTGCCATAATATTGGGGTTCAGAAAATAATGAGAGACCTCTAGGTCCAAAATTTCCTCCCTTCCAAACTGCCTTTTTCAGTTATTTCTCCCAGACTAATAAAAAAGGAGATTAATAGCCTCTTTTCTACAAACAAACCAGGTTTTATTAAAGGGAACAAAATTTACAACACAGGTGAAGTTAATAAAGCCAGGGACAATGAGGAAGGGAATAGGGGAAGAGAAAATGAATAAGCTCCCTGGCTCTAGCAAAGACTGACTCAAACCCCAAACTTGCTTCCAGCTCAGCTAGCTCAAAGAGCTGGCCTCACTTTCACTCACCACCTGGGGTCCGTAGTTTTTTCAATGAGAGTCAACTGTGCAGTCCCTCTCTGGTTCCCTCCAAAGCTCTCTCACACAGCTCTTCTCTCCCCCCTTTTTGCCTCTTCCACAGGAAGGGGAGGTTATTAGCCATGCTGAGTCTCCAACTGGTTCAACATAACCCCTGGGCTGCCCCCATTATAATTTGGCCAGGCCCATGTGGATGTAGGGGAACTGCTAGAGGAGGCTTAGAGACTTAGTTATTCTTTTCTATAATCCCTTCAAGTACACACTCATCTTCTCTTAGGCTTTTTCAAGGTGACATCTTTTCAGTCTGACCACAATGAAGCAAAGATGGAGTGATGGAAACCCCAAATCACAACTAATTTCTTTCTTTCTTTTTTTTTAAAATCACAATTAATTTCTTACAGTAGCCTCATGGGAGATGCCTCCTATGAAAAAAGTTCATGCCCCATAATTTTATTCAGGTAATTGGGGGGACTCATCAAATTGATCAAATGTGCTACTGATCAACCTTCCCTATTCCCCAGTTACAATAGAAATTACAAATAGACAAATAGCTTTAATATTAAAAAAGCAAAACAACAGAAAAACCTGAAAAGTCTTATACAAATGGATGCAGATGAGAAGAGCTGAACCAGAAGAACATTGTACACAGTATGGGCAGCATTGTGTGATGATCAGCTCAGCTCTTCTCAGCAACACATTGAACCAAGACAAGGTCAAAGGACTCAAGAAGGAAAGTGCTATCTGCATCTGGTTAAAGAATGGATGCATTCTGAATGCAGATTGAAGCATATTTTTCCCACTTTATTCTTTTTCATGATTTTTTCTCTTTTGATCTCTTTCTTCTTTCACAATTGTGACTAATATGGAAATGTTTTATATGATAGCACATGTATAACATATCAAATTACCTACCGTTTTCAGAAGAGGGAAGCAAATTTGGAACTCAAAATCTTGTAAACATGAATGCTAAAATATGTCTTGACACATAATTGGGAAAAATACTATTTTTTTAAAAAGCAAAACAAAACACCTTATTAATAAGAATTTTCCAAAACCAGAATTAGATGTCTTTGGTAGCAATGGGTGAAAGTTCTATGACCACTCATATCTCACCTGCCTGTACTACTCTGAGACTTCTCTAACTTCTCTGCCATGCTTCAGGAAGCTCATTATTGGGAAAATCTCATCATTCTGCAAGATAAGAATAATAGCTAACATTTATGTAATGCCTAATATGTTCCTTTTGTTTTGAATTCCATTTTATTTCAATTAGCTCCCTTACCCCATTTAAAAAGAAAGAAAAAAAATCCTTTTTAAAAATTTACATAGTCAGGGGGTAGCTAGATGGCGCAGTGGTTGAAGCATTGGCCCTGGATTCAGGAGGACCTGAGTTCAAATCCGGCCTCAGACACTTAACACTTACTAGCTGTGTGACCCTGGGCAAGTCACTTAACCCCCATTGACTAAAAAAATAAAATAAAATAAAATCAATTTACATAGTCAAGAAAAACAAATTCCAGAATTGGACCTGTTCAAAAAAAATATATCTCACTCCAGCACTGAGTCTATCGTCTCTGTCAGAAGGTTGGTAGCATGTTTCATCATAAGTTTTCTAGAATCCTAGTTAGTTGTTGCATACTTCAGAGCTCTTAAGCTATTCAAAGTTGTTTGCCTTTACAGTATTGTTAGTGTGAAGTTGAAAATTAATAATCCCCTCTATTTTTTTTTTTTTAGTGAGGCAATCGGGGTTAAGTGACTTGCCCAGGGTCACACAGCTAGTAAGTGTTAAGTGTCTGAGGCGGGATTTGAACTCGGGTACTCCTGACTCCAGGGCTGGTGCTCTATCCACTGCACCACCTAGCTGCCCCCCCTCTATTTTTTTTAAAGGCTTAATTAAGTTATTATATATCTGTTATTCACCCTCACCCTTGGACCCCATTTATTGACAACCACTATCTTTGCTAATAAAGTGATCATGCTAAGAACTCTGTTGCTTCAGTTTACCATTATTTCAATCATGACAATTGGCAAGCCAGTCAGGAGTTGAGATGGGATCCCAACTCTTGTGGGACTGCCTCTGGGGATGACTCCCTAGAGTGCTCTGGTGGAGAATTTTTACTGAGGTATTCTTCCGTAGAGGGATGTTTTGAGGAGCAAACTCCCAAATTATCCAAGTCCCTATTGGTGAGGCAATTGGGGTTAAGCGACTTGCCCAGGGTCACACAACTAGTAATCTTTAAGTGTCTGAGGCTGGTTTTGAACTCAGGTCCTCCTGAACCCAGAGTTAGTGCTCTATCCACTGTGCCACCTAGCTGCCCCAAGTCCCTTTTCTTTTGATCTTAGTGAGACCAGGATGGCAAGAAAATAAAATATTCCCCACAGTGTTGGGGATCTGTTAAAATCTCTTCCCAAACTACTGTCCAGTTTAGAAGATCAGTCAATTCCCTTTATAGGATAAAGAGAGTAGTGTCTGATTGTAAAAGGATCAGAGCTCTTTGGGGGTCTGACAATAGTGCACACTATAAAAAAATCAGGGGGGCAGCTAGGTGGCGCAGTGGATAAAGCACTGGCCCTGGATTCAGGAGTTCCTGAGTTCAAATCTGGCCTCAGACACTTGACACTTACTGGCTGTGTGACCCTGGGCAAATCACTTAACCCCCATTGCCCTGCAAAAAAAAAAAATCAGGGAGTTCTTAAAAATCCAGACAAGTCCTAAATTTGTCCAGGGAAAGGGACCATGTCATTCTAAAATCCACCCCCTCTCCAAAAAAAAAAAAAAAGACATATAAGGGTAGACTTTTAAAACAGCTCTCAGGGACTTAACACTTATGAGTGGGAATTAGGGAGGAAAAACTTCTAGTACTTTTATTTGTTTGTTTTGCGTGCTGTCTGTCCAATTTGTTACCAGTGAGCATTTGTTTTTCTGCTTACTGTCTCTAAGCCTGCTTTTATGCCAATATCCTTAGGCATAAATTGGCCCCTCATCCTGAACTATGAGTGATAGCAGCCACCCCCAAGACTGTCTTGGACATGGTGCTGTTAGTAGTCTGGAAAGCAAGGGTTACCAAGCCTTGGAATGCTGTGGACCACCAGGAGGGACTCTCTGTTAGGTCCCCCCCTCCCCCTCCCCGGGCTTCTTTTAGACTCATAAACTGAGGGAGGACCAGGTTTGTGACTAAACTCCCAAGGCAGCTGCACCTACTTGGCTGGTTTAAACAGAGCTATAATAAGAAAGGGAGAGAAGAGGAACTTAGCCAAACCATGTGACCCCTTGGACAGGGACCTCTGAGAAAGGATAGAACAACGGAAGGAAAATTACTCCTCTCACATATAAAAGAAACCCCATGCCAGCAGACCAATTTCCTTGCAGGTGGAAAAGAATCAAGGTGGCATCTTAAATAGAAAAGGAAATTATCAGCAAAGCCTTGAAATTGGCTCTTTAACAATTGGGTACATGAACTTTTGACTAAATTTTTAAAAAGAAAATATAAATTCTCAAAGGAGTGAATAAGGTTTGAAGCAAAATTTGTACTATCAGTAAATTCCTTTTTTTCTTTTTCTCTTTTTTTGGGGTTACAAACATTTATTTTATTTTTTCCAGTTACACATAAAGGTAGTTTTCAACATTCATTTTCATAAGATTTAGAGTTCCAAATTTTTCTCCCTCCCTCCCTTTCCTCCCCCCTCCACAAGAGAGCAACCAATTTGATATAGGTTATATATGTACAATCCAGGGGGCAGCTAGGTGGTGCAGTGGATAAAGCACCGGCCCTGGATTCAGGAAGACCTGAGTTCAAATCCAGCCTCAGACACTTGACACTTACTAGCTGTGTGACCCTGGGCAAGTCACTTAACCCTCATTGCCTCACCAAAACCACCACCAACAAAAAACATAAAAAAAAAAAAAATACAATCCACAAGTACTCTTTTTTTTTTAGTCTGTGTTCAATCAATATCAGTTCTTTCTCTTTAAGTGGATAGTATGCTTCATCATTAGCCTTTTGGGATTCTTTTGGAACTTCCCTTTTTTCTAAAGGATTCTAAAGACTTTATAGTTAGTACTAAATCTTAATTAAATTCTAAAGTATTGTAGCTTATGATCAATTTTACACATTGTAAAGTTATGAAGAATTTGGTCTAAAACTGGAAAAGATGCATCTGACAAATTATTTTGGCCTAAATTTGGCACTTTTAAAATGAAAATTAGCCATCGAATAAACTCACCCATATCAAATGAATTATTGGTTCAACCATTAAGTAAATTCTGAAGGGGATGACTAAAAATAGAGCTCTTAAATTGTGTAAAGAATGGTCTAAAATATATAAAACTCTTGATATGGTCCAAAAAAAGGACATTAAATTATCTGAAATTGCTGAAAATATAAAAGTTAACATTACCTCTAGATTCTACTGTATGAGTTCAACTCAATTTATGCTGTATTAATTTTATAATTGAGCCAGTTTTTCCTCTGAGTGAATTTAAAGTTACACATTGATTTCTTATTATCCCCAAAATGTATATTGTCTATCCTTGCCTGTCTTTGTACAATTATGGAGTGTCTTATCTCCCTAACAAACCCCTCTCAGTGCCAGGGGGTCTGTTAACTCAGGTCTACTAACAAAACCTGCAAGATGCTGATGGGTCCCCTAAAACTATTAACATTTCTTAATTGTCAGAGAGGGGCAGTCACTAGCCCCCACATGGATATGCTAGCTCAATTTCTTTAAAATAAACAATCATGGTGTCCCCACCACTATTTTTTTTTTTGGTGAGGCAATTGGGGCTAAGTGACTTGCCTAGGGTCACACAGCTAGTAAGTGTCAAGTGTCTGAGACTGGATTTGAACTCAGGTCCTCCTGACTCCAGAGCCAGTGCTCTATCCACTGCACCACCTAGCTGCCCCATCCCCACCACTATTAAGGAGGATTCTGGCAAGAATATTGTCAGCAATGACTAAGAGAGAGATATCACTCTCTCCCCCCCACCCCAACTCCTGATTGTCACAAGACAATCTATTTCCTTTACCATTATAGGGATGGAGTTATTCTTGAACTCCTAAGGGATAACTTCCTCTTGCCATATAACCCAGAAAATTTCAGTTAGTTTTGTTTGAACAGTGGACTTCCTTCCTTGTAAATCACAGCTGGAATAGAATTAGCACTAGGCACTTTGCCACAGGAGAGGAGGTTAATGGCATTCAAAATCTCTTCTTCAGTTGGAAATTTGTCTAGAGAGGGATTGACTTCAACCTGAGGTAAATGGTCAATAGTTTCATCATTGACTGATGATGGTCTGTTGAGAACACTTATGAAAGTGTTTAGCCCATCTCTCCAGAATCATGTCCATATCACTAATCAACATGGCTTCATCAGCTCTGAGTAATTGAGATGCACCATATGTCTTTGACACATAAATAGCCTTTAGGGCATCATAAAAGCACTTTGGATTGGTACTATCAGCATAAAACTGAATTTCATCTGCCTTCTTTACTGAGCCAAGTATCCTGTATCTCTCTAAGCTTCATTTGTAATTTCCCTTTTTTAGAAAAAACAAAACAAAACCTAGAATTTATTTTCATTTATGGGGCAATGAGGGTTAAGTGAGTTGCCCAGGGTCACACAGCTAGTAAGTGTCAAGTGTCTGAGGTCGGATTTAAACTCAGGTTCTCTTGAACCTTGAGTTGGTGCTTTATCCACTGTGCCACCTAGCTTCCCCCGTACTTACTTTTGATGGAGTTAAATGCTACCTTCTTAGAAATGGATGAACTATCCTCCTGGTAAACCTTGTGGAGTTCTTGTTTTTCATTTAGCAGCTTCTGAATTTCCCCATCATTTTCATCAAACCAGTCTTGAGCAAATGAGCAAATGCAGTGCTATACACCAAATCTCTGAAAGCTGCCCATTCCTTTTCTGCTCCACAGTTCCCAGCTGTGTGTTAGCTCAATTGTTTCTCCAAGTTAGCAACAAACTGTTCTCTCTCAGAGAAGTGCTCTAATCTGTTGATATTAAGTTTTCTGGTAGTCATTTTGCCTTGGGGCTACCACTTTTGTGAAATGCAAATATTTATCTTGGAGAGGATAAGTCTATGATCAGTCCAGTACTCTGCATATTGCCCTCTTCACTCTTATAAACTGTCTGTCTCTTCTCCTTACAATCACATATCTATTAAATGCCTGTGTTTGCTGTATGGGTGCATCCAGAAAGTTTTATTGCATTTAGGTAAACAGAAGGCAGTATTGGTGCACAAGTGTTCAGTAGTAAGTGACCATTGCTGTTGCTGTTTCCAACTCTGTTCCCCCCAAGGACTCCCTGCCATGTCTGATATAGTCTGAGCCTACTCTAGCATTGAAGTTACCCAGAATTATAAGCTTACCTTCATTTGGCACTTTGATAAAGGTCTCCAGGTCTTCCTAAATTTTTTCTTTGATCTCTTCAGGGTTTGTCATGGTGGGAACATAGGCACTGATGATGGTGGCATGGTGTTTTCCTGCAAGTGGCAATTATATTGTCATGAGTCTGTCATTCACTCCTTTTGGTAGGCATATACATTTGTTGACTAGATTAGTTCTTTTTTTTTTTTTTTTAGTGAGGCAATTGGGGTTAAGTGATTTGCCCAGAGTCACACAGCTAGTAAGTGTTAAGTGTCTGAGGGTGGATTTGAACCCAGGTACTCCTGACTCCAGGGCCAGTGCTCTATCCACTGCACCACCTAGCTGCCCCTAGATTAGTTCTGATTGCAAAACCCACACCAGATTCACAGTATTTTCCAAAGAGACATTTTATCCAGCCTTTCCACTTCTGTGATTATTGCTTTGGGCTACAGAATGCAAAATGATTCTTTATGTATTAGAGATTTAAGTTTATGCCTGATAGTTTTGAGCCATGTTGTCATCCTCCCCTTAAGGAAGGCTATATAAGCTAATGCTATGGTAATGACAAAATTTATTGGTGATCCACTGAAGCACCACAGTTCCTCAAAATATCCAAGGAGGGAATCTTAAAATTGAAAACTGATCATCCTTTCCATTTTGTTCAGGATTAATCAAATTAGTACATAGCTGTTATTTACCCTCAGTGTGAGTTCAAATTCCTTACTCATGTAGTTTTCATTGCCCTTCAGTTGTCCTGTTCTGTTCTTGTAATTTCACTCACCATCCATTTTTTGGACAAACATGCTTGAGAGAAAGGTAAAGCCTATTTTATGAAATGCTGATGACATGTCATTCCATGAAAATCAAGTTGGTGTTTTCCAAAGTTGTGCAAACAGCACAATTCTTCCCATTATAACTGGATAACTCCCACAGACCTTGTGGCTACGGATCTTGAACATCAATCATACCCTTTGTGACCTGACTGGACCCAGGTTGCTACAGATCTGACCTTTCGACTTATGATTCTGAGGGACCTTTTTGACTCTCTTTGCCCTTCTGATGTTCCTATTTTATGACTATAAATGAATGTCTGTCAGGGGTGTCTTTGGTTACTGAGGAGGCTCGGACTCCATTTATTGACAACTGCTAGCCTTGCTGATAGATCCATCATGCTCAGAACTTTGTTGCCTCAGTTAACCATTATTTAAATTGTGACACATCATATAATGTGTTCTCTTGGTTCTTCTTGCATCACTCTGATCAGTTCATATAAATCTTCCCAGATTTCTCTGAAATCATCCCTTTCATCATTTCTTACAATACAGTAGTATTTCATACATTTATATACCATAATTTGTTAAGCCATTTCTTAAGTGATGGGTGCCCCCTAATTTTCTCTCTTTGCCACTACAGAAAAGAATTGTTATACATATTTGGGTACATATGGGCCCTTTATTAGGGTTATTGTTGGGTCAAGGGTATGCCCAGCTGAGTATAGTCCAAATCCAAATTTCTTTTCAAAATGGGTTCCACTTTCAAATCTCTGGGCTTTCTATACCATGTCACCCAGGTCACGCCTCAGACTGGGATTTCTCTCTAACCCTGGACTTCTCGCACTGTAAGCATACTTTGCCCCTTCTGTTTTTTCCTTGGATTGGCTGGTTCCTCCCTGAACCTCCATTTTAAGGAAAGCACACAGACAGACCAAATCTTCATTCCTCTGGGAGTACAGATCTTGACTCTCTGGATTTTCTCTACCATGCTCTTGCATGAGTACCTTCTCTGTCCCCCAACTTCTCAGGATCCTTTTGTGTGTTCTCTTTTCCCCATTAGAATGTAAGCTCCAGGGGGCAGCTAGGTGGCACAGTGGATAAAGCACTGGCCCTGGAATCTGGACTACCTGAGTTCAAATCCAGCCTCAGACACTTGACACTTACTAGCTCTGTGACCCTGGGCAAGTCACTTAACCCCCATTGCCCCGCCAAAAAAAAAAAAAGAGAGAATGTAAGCTCCTTGAGGGCAGAGGCTGTCTTTTTTTTTCTGGTTGTACTTGTATTGCCAGCACTTAGCACAGTGCTTGACCAATAGTAAGTGCTTAATTAATACTTGTTTACTTGCCTAGAATAGCTGAATGAAAGCTTCCTTTTGAAAGCAGCCATGAGGAAGGAGAAACCAGCTGGAGAGAGTCACTATTTTGAAAGCCCCAGGGCCAAGTCAGGAGCTGAAGGAGTTGCAACATGAGAACAGAGATGGAGAGAGGTTGTTGGGTTTCATTCTCTCCTCTTTTGTTCCCAACTGGATGATGCAAAGAGTGACCTAAGAACTCTGTTTCAATTCAATTTAGCCAATATTTACTAAGCATCTACTATATGCAAGACACTGTGCTAGACAAAGCATTTATTAGGCACCTACTATGCGCAAGACACAGAGACAAAAATGAAACAGTCCTTCAGACAGCTCCCCCCTCCTGGGGTGGGGGGAATACAACTTTTACACAGATAACTATAATTTCAAGATAGAGATAGCACTAACAAATGGGAAGATCAGGAAAAGTTTTTCTTTGAAGAAAGCTAGGAATTCTAAGAGGTGGAAGTGAGAAGGAGTTGAACCCCGTGGCACTTGATCTGAACACCCTCTCTAGCTATTGTCCTACTCAAGTTCTCTTCTTCTTGGCTAAAATCCTTGAGAAAACAGTCTAGAATCCATACTTCCCATTCTTTTCCTCCTCCTTGCTTCTAAACCCTCTGCCATCTGGATTCCAGCTTCATTGTTCAATGGAACTTCTCTCTCCAAAGTTACCAAAGATCTCTTAATTGCCAAATCTAGAGTTACCTTGTTTCAGTCCTCATCTTTCTGCACCAATTTGCAATCTTTGACACAGATGATCACCCTTGTCTTCTGTATTCTCTTTTCTCTGACTTTTTGTAAGACTGCTCTCTCTTGGTTCGCCTCCTTCTTGTGCAAATCACACTTCAATCTTTGATTTTTGTTTGTTTGGTTTTTTTGCGGGGCCATGGGGGTTAAGTAATTTACCCAGGGTCACACAGCTAGTGTCAAGTGTCGGAGGTCATATTTGAACTTAGGCCCTCCTGAATCCAGGGCTGGTGCTTTATCTACTGCACCACCTAGTTGCCCCCTCAATCTCTGATGGATCTTCATCCAGGTCCACTAGTTGTGAAGTGCCCAAGGCTCTGACTTGGGCCTTCTTTTCTTCTTCCTCTATACTGTCCTGCTTGGTGATTTCACCAGTTCCCATGAGTTTAATGTTAATTATCCATCTATCCATCCATCCATCCATCTCTCTCTCTCTCTCTCTTTCTTTCTTTCAGCCTGAATCTCCTTCCCGACCCCAGTAATGCATCTCAAACTGCCTTTTGGACATCTCAAACTGGATTATTCATAGGTGTCTCAAATGTAGCATACTCAAAATAGAACTCATTACCCTTCCCCTCAAATCCCCCCTTTTCCAACTTCCCTATTACTGTTTGGGATGCTGCCATCCTCCCTGTCACCCAGGCTTGAAATGTAGGACTCATATCTTACTTCTCATTCTTACCTCTCACATCCTCTAGCAAACACCTGCCACTTCCTGTTGATTTTTATCTCAGTATCATCTTCAACTTCTTACTTGCACTCACCCTACTTATTCACTGTTGTCACAGCCTGTTTCTACTTCACAATAGCTCTCATATGCCTCCTCTCCAGTAACACTAATATCAACCAGTAACACTGTGATGTTCATCACACCTAAACTGTTGCAATAGCCTTTGGTTGTTCTCCCTTCCTCAAGTCCCTCCCCGCTCTAGTCCATCCTCAACTTGGTTGCCAAAGTTCTTTTCCCAAAGTGCAGGTCTAACTGTCACCACACCCCTCTTCCCTCCCTCTCCAGCAATTAAAAAAACTCCACCCCCCCTTTTTTTATCCTAGAGACATTAGGGAGCCAGTGAGGATTTTTGAATAGAGGAGTGATATAGCTGGACCTGTGTTTTAGGGACATTAATTTGGCAACTGTTTGGAAGATGGATTGTAGAAAGGAGGAACTGGAATTAAGTTCATCTAGGGAGCTATTGCAATGGTGATGAGGGCCAGAATGGGGATGGTGGCCTTGTGAGTAGAGAGGAAAGGACAGAGAGGAGAGATATTGTGGGGGTATTACCAGCTGATGGGATGTGGAGGGAGGGGAGAATTAAAGATGACTTCAGAATTCTAATTTTGGGGCAGTTAGGTGGCGTAGTGGATAGAGCACTGGCCCTGGAGTCAGGAGGACGTGAGTTCAAATCTGGCCTCAGACACTTAACACTTACTAGCTGTGTGACCCTGGGCAAGTCACTTAACCCCAATTGCCTCACTAAAAAAAAAAAAAGAATTCTAATCTTAGTCTGGTGGAAAGATGGCGGTGCCTTCAATAATCAATTAATCAATCAACAAACATTAAGCACCTTCTATGTGCTGGGCAGTGTTAGGCTTTGGGATATAAATATAAAGAATGGAACAGTCCCTATTTGCAGTGAACTTATGTCCTGATGGGGGAGACAATATGTGTGTGTGTGTGTGTATACACACATACATATACACATAATATATATGTATATATATACTATATACATACACATATGTGAGAAATCAATATTTCTCTCATACTTTATAACTAGTTATTGTACTAGGACCAAAGTTTTTCCCGTTTTCTATTTCCTATCCAGAAACCAACCAACGTGGGAAATCTCTCTTAGAGATTGCCCCCGACAAGATCTAACCAGATAGTTAAAAAATTCTAAGTATGGGCTAATGGGTGTATTCCTGCTCACTGTGTTTGCTCAGATAGGCCTGGGGAAAGGTTGATTCTCCCCATTATCAAGATGGGAGATATGAAAATTGATTTCTTTTTGACCAAGATTTGAGTGACCTAAGTCAAATACCCCAAGACCTTCATTTTAATTTAGCCCACACCAATCCTAGCTGATTGCCACTCCTCTGGAATACCTCATCTTCAAAGGGTATATAAACAGTGACCCTACCATTAGGGCTTTTCTGAGAGAGATGCCAAATAACCACTCTTTTATTACATAACTTGCTGGTGTTATTAGTAAAATTATTAAATAACCCAGAAACTATGTCTTTCAACTTTTTAATCATCACACATATATGGGGAGAGAGAGAGAGACATAGAGACAGAGAGAGAGTGAGTTTTGTTTTTATGATCCTATTTGTGGTTTTCTTGACAAAGATACTAGAGTGGTTTTCCATGTCTTTCTCCAGCTCATTTTACAGATGAGGAAACTGAGGCAAACAGGGTGATGTGACTTGCCCCAGGTCACAGAGCTAGTAAAGTGTCTGAGGCCAGATTTGAACTCAGGTCTTCCTGACTTCAGGCCCAGTGCCACCTAGCTGTACACACACATAAATGCATATATAAGCACACACGTAGCATAAATATAAAGATAACAACCACAAATTATACAAGGTAGCTAAATATAAGGTAGATTGTGGGGCACTCCCAGTTGGGCAGAATCAGGAAAGGCTTCCTGCAGAAGATGGTGCTTGATGGTGTCTTTATGAAGGAGAGGGACTCTGTGAGGCAGAGGTAAGTGGAGAGAGCATTGTAGGTAGTGAGGCCAGTGCAGACGCACAGGAATGGGAGGTAAGTATTATGTGGGAGGAACAGAGAAGGTTAGTTTGGCCAAAACCCAGAGTACAAGGAGGAGAAAGTAATGTCCAATGAGGCTGGAAGGAGAGATTGGGGCTGAGTTGTACAGGGCTTTACCTCTAAACCGAGGAGTTTGTCCTTGATCCCAGAGCCAATAGGAGACCACCAGAATTAATTGACTGTAGGAGTGACATCATATCTGTGTTTCATAAACATTCCTTTGGCAGCAGAATATAGGATAGTCCTGGGTAGTGAGAGACCAAAGAGGAGGCTGTGGTAATAATCTAGGCCAGAGGTGATTAGAGTCTGAAGTAAGGTGGTGGCTATTCAAGTGGAGAGAAGGGGTTGGATGGTAGAGATGTGAGGGCAGAAATGGCAAGATTTGACAACTTGAGGGAAGACTAGAAAGATGAAGGTATCTTGGACAGAAATATGGAAGTTTGGAAGAGGGGAGGGTTGAGAAGGAAAGACAACAAGTTCATCTTTGGATGAGTTGAGTTTAAGATATCTCTGGGACATCCATCTTGAAGAGGAGAAATTCAACTCACCAAACATTTTTCTTTCTTTCTTTCTTTCTTTCTTTCTTTCTTTCTTTCTTTCTTTCTTTCTTTCTTTCTTTCTTTCTTTCTTTCTTTCTTTCTTTCTTTCTTTCTTTCTTCCTTCCTTCCTTCCTTCCTTCCTTCCTTCCTTCCTTCCTTCCTTCCTTCCTTCCTTTCTTTCTTTTTTGGTGAGGCAAGTGGGGTTAAGTGACTTGCCCAGGGTCACACAGCTAGTGAGTGTCAAGGGTCTGATGTTGGATTTGAGCTCAGGTCCTCCTGACTCCAGGGCCAGTGCTCTATCCACTGCGCCACCTAGCTGCCCCTCAAACATTTATCAATGTGCTGGGTGTGGGGAAAATAAAGGCAAAAATGAAATAATCCTTGTTTTTCATGAGTTTGTGTTCTCCTTGGGAATTTGACACGTGTGCATAAAAGTAAATAAAAAGGAAATGACAAATAATTTCCACTGTGTCAGGAGCGCTAACACCCAGGGGAGTAGGGGTATGGGTCAGGAAACATGCATGAAGGATATGGCTGTTTTCTGAGGTTTTAAGCTAATTAGGGATTTCCTAATTCTGGGCACGAGGCATTACCTATTCAAAATCATGGAGGCTGGAGATTCAATGACATGTTTGGGAATGACAAGCAGGACAGTTTAGCTTCAACAGAAAATACATTGGAGGGGGGAGGAGGGGAAATGTGAACTCATTTATTTCTTACCTGGCTGTACTACTTTGAGATTTTTTTTTTTTACTTCATCGTGACCCAGGAAGCTCATTATTTGAAATATCTCAGTATCCTTCAAGATCCAATCAGCCTTGGGACTCCATCTGATCCCAGCCCTCTCATTAGAGGATGTAGCCATGAACTCCCAAACCTCCGTTTAAGGACGGTGCTCAGCTCAGAACATCTTTCTTAGGGAGCTGAAACTACACTGAAATGTCTCTAACTTCACCATGCTCTTGCCTCAGGCTTTTCACTTTCCTTTTGTGTGTTGTCTCCCCCAATTAGGACTATCTTTTGTGCTTACCACACCACCTGGTGCAAAGTAGGCCCTTCATAAAAATTTATTGACTAGGTCGAAGCCAGATTGTGAAAGTCATTAAATGTGTTTTGGTAAATGTTTAACAACCTGTTCTCCTTTTAAAACAACATACACAGAACATGCTCTTAAGGATATTCGGCATTATTTACATTTTCATCATTTTCTCCAATTTAGGAAAATCAACACTATAATAGAGTCCTGATTTGTAGTATTTGCTGATTTCTGAGGTGTGAATGCTCTTGAAAATTTAACAATCTGCTCCTGAAAGCTGATAGGAGCTGGCTCAAGCACAGGTGAATGTTTACTCAATCAATCAATCAACATTTATTATACACCTATTAGTCCAAGCAAGAGGTAATGGAAGCTTGAGCTAAGGTACTGACTATATAAATGGAAAGAATGAGATAGGTGTCATGCAGGTAGGACAAGACTTGGCAATGGATTGGCTATGGGCCATGAGGGGGACTGAAGAGTGGAGGATGACTTTCGGGTTGAATACCTGGGTGGATTGAAGGAAGGTGGTATAATAGGCAGAAATAGGGACACTAGGAAGAGGTTTCATTTTGTTTTAAGCTAATGAATTCTATTTTGGACATGTTGAGTTTGATACACATCCGGGTGGAACTGCCCATCAGGTAAAGTTGATGAGGGACTGGTGATCAAAAGACAGATGAGAGCTAGCTAGGCAGGTTTGGGAGTCTTAAGCCTAAGTGTATAAAGAGGTAGCCTCAGAGTCAGGAAGACCTGGGCTAAAGTCTTGTTTCTGATACATGCTAGTTGTGTGACCCTGGGCAAGTCACTTAACACATTACTACCCTAGGCAATGGTCCAGGAAGTTTTTTTTTTTAATAGAATTTTATTTTCCAAAATATATGTAAAAACAAAATTTTAACATCAATTTTTAAAAAACTTTGTGTTCCAACTTCTCTTCCCCCCCTCCACTTGCACCCCCCACCCACAAGAACTCAAGCAATTCAAAATAAGTTATACATGAATAGTCATGGAAAAATTCCCATATTAGCTAGTTGTGAGAGAAAACAGTTAAAAAAAAAACAAAACTGGGGCAGCTAGGTGGCGCAGTGGATAGAGCACTGGCCCTGGAGTCAGGAGTACCTGAGTTCAAATCCGGCCTCAGACACTTAACACTTACTAGCTGCGTGACCCTGGGCAAGTCACTTAACCCCAATTGCCTCTAAAAAACAAAACAAAACTTCAGATTAAGGAATTGTCAAAGAGGAAATGAAAAAAAAAATTTTTAATGTGTTTCCATCTGTTTTCAGATACTATCAGTTCTTTCTCTGCAGATGGGCTGCAATCTTCATAAGTCTTTCAGGGTTATATTGGATCATTGCTTTGCTGAAAATAACCACATTCTTCCCAGCAGATCATCCCCCACTATTGCTGTTATTTTGTATACAGTACATTTCACTCTGCTTCAGTTCATGTAGGTCTTTCCAGGTTTTTCTGATAGTATCCTGTTCATCATAACCTTTATATAGTACCTCCAAGAAGTTTTCTTGCTGGGAGTTCCTTATATTGATGGAATCAGAAGTCAGCTTCCCCCTGTATCCTATGTCATCCTCTAGAGATGATTATTAACTCTATCTATGTGTGCTGATGAGATCCACTTAGAAAATAGAGAAATAGAATAGAATAGAATAGGGGCCAGGATGGAGCTCTGGGAGTAATATACATACTGGAGCAGGTTATGGATGATGGTTCCCCAAAGGAGACTCAGAAATAGTCAGACAGGTAGAAAAACAAGTAGGAGAGAGCAGTGTTCTGAAAACCCAGGTGGGAGGGAATAGCCTGGAGGGCAGGGCAGGTTTGTAGTGTCTAATGCTGCAGAGAGGTCAAGAAAGAAGGGCTTGGATTCCAGATGTTGTGAAGGTAGAAATGACAAGATCTGACAGCTGGATATTGGAGGATGAGGAGGGGTTGGAAGGATGGTAGTGCTTTCAGGATTAGGGATCTAAATTCCTAATTTAGAAATGAGACTGTTGGTAACCTTGGAAAGGGCAGTTTCGTGGGGGGAGGGTATGTGTGTGAAAACCTAATTCCAAAAGGAATGACTGGGAGGTGAGGCAGTGGAGATGTGTGGGATTTTTCCTAAGAATTTGGTTGTCAAAAGGAGAAATAGAGGAAAATGGCTTAAGGGAATAGCAGTCAAGTGAATTTTTTTGTTTGTTTGTTTAAGAAGGGGTATGTTTGTTGGCAGTAGGGAAGGAGGGGATGAGATCAAGGGCACAAGTAGAGGTCCTGCACTGACAAGGGGGAGCCCCTGCGGCTTTCTCTGAGTTTGGAGAGGAGAATGGAGAATAATGTTGAGGGGATTTGAAGTACAGAATTGGGGAGAAGGTAAGGTAAGGCTAAGGGAGCCTTCTGAGTGTTACTAAGACTTGTCCTTAGCAATAGTACATTCTCTACAAAGGCTCCCTGCCCTAAAGGCTGCTTTTCCTAATGTATCAAGATTTAGGACTTTAGCAACCCAAAGGACAGCTAGGTGGCACACTGGATAGATTGTCAGCCCTGGAGTCAGGAAGACTCATCTTCTGGAGTTCAAATCTGACCTCAGATACTTAGTAGCTGTGTGACCCATGGCAAATCACTGAACCCTGTTTGCCTCAGTTTCCCCATCTGTAAAACGAACTGGAGGAGGAAATGGCAAACCACTCCAGTATCTCTGCCAAGAAAACCTTAAATGGGGTCACGAAGGGTTGGACATAACTGAACAACTACCAGCCCACATGTGCACTAAGAGGTCGGGTCCCCAGAGCATGGCTGGCTAAATCTCTACATCAGAGTTGTAGGTGTATCCCTGGGGCTGGGGGAGTGGGATTCTTCTGATGTTCCAGGTTTTAACCCTCATCTGGTGTGACTAGTGATTAGTACATCAATATCATTTGACCCACTGATATTTCCTCAATACAATAAATTTGCATCAATTAGTTTTTACAAAGGGGTGTGTACTGGAAGGATATACTGAGAATTAAAGTATGGACACCTTTGAAACCTCTAAAATACATCCAACAGTGTTTTAGATCAAAGCTTCTTAAAATGGTGGGTCATGATAAGGCAGCTAGGTGGAGCAGTGGATAGAGCACCGGTCCTGGATTCAGGAGGACCTGAGTTCAAATCCAACATCGGACCCTTGACACTCACTAGCTGTGTGACCCTGGGCAAGTCACTGAACCCCAGTTGCCTCACACACACAAAAAATATGGTTCATGACCCCCTATGGGGTCTCAGGAAAAATTTGGCAACAGTAAAAGTTTATGTATACTTATTTTATATACCTATATACCCAGGGCTGTGCTAAAAAATTTCTCTGCTGAAAAAGGGTTGGGGTGGAAAAAGTTTTAAGAAGCCCTGTTCTAGATCCAGTTTGAAGGCATCTCTTGAGAACATGTTAAATGTTCAATGCAAGCATGTATTCAGAAAACATCAAACAACATAAATCAGGGCTTGATTCATTATTTTGTTGGTTGTCTATACTTAATAATGTGATGGATAAAGTGTTGATGACTCAAATTAAACTTAAAATCAGGTCCTGTATATTCCTCCATATTCCTACTCCCCAGAGAGCTGGTTATTAAACTTTTTTAAAAGTGAGGCAATTGGGGTTAAGTGACTCGCCCAGGGTCACACAGCTAGTAAGTGTTAAAGTATCTGAGGCCGGATTTGAACTCAGGTACTCCTGACTCCAGGGTGGGTGCTTTATCCACTGCGACACCTAGCTGTCTCCTGGTTATTAAACATTGACCAGCAGTACGGTGCAGCCCTCCCCTCTTTATACAATCCTCAGTTCCCGGGAACTTAAAGTGGTGCCCACACCATGGAGTTCACTTCCAGAGTGGCCAGGTTGAAGCCTCTGGACTTCTGGGTTCAGCCACTACTGGGCTGGGTCAAACAGGCTGGCTTCTTCAGGGACTGGACTGCTGTCCCTCTGACGGTTTTTCTGCTCTTTAAAACCTCTTCTAATGCTCATTCACCTGAGAGCAAAAAAAAAAAAAAAAAGGAAAGAAAGAAAGAAACCGCACGGACAGGCAAAACAAGAGTAGTGTATCCAAGGCCAAGCGCTTCAGGTACTACCTCTTTTCCCACTTGGAAGCTTGCTTAAGGTTTTGCCTCATCTCCAACTAGGGAAGAGATAAATTTAAGCATGCGGGCTCAGTTCCTTTTCAGGAACCAGTTAAAAGGTTTTCCTTCACTACACTGGACGGGTAACAATCATAGAATACATCCTTCAGATCATCTATCTGAAGGGTGTCGGGTGGGGTATCAGACAGGGACCCTCCCCTGCACACCCTCGAGAACTTCCAGAAGCAGACCGCCCCCCCCCCCCCCCCCCGCAGCTTCGGGGTGGGGATTGGCTGCAAGACTGAACCTCCCATGGCCACTCCGGCTCTCAACCCTATCCCCTGCACTCAGATGAATCGCTCTTTCAGTCCCAGCATCCTGTGATCCCCCAGACTCTGGTTGGGGGGCGGGGTCTGGGGGCTGAAGCGGCGTCCCTGGGTAGCCCAGTGGCCCACGTCAGAGAACACAAAGTCGCAGAAAGGAGCCCTAGTATTTGTATTTGAATCCGGGCGTGGCCAACCAGACCTGGGCGACCTTGGTCCAGGGACTTCTCTCCGGGGTCTGTTTCAGCAAGGACGAGGTGTGGGGGCTGGAGCCCACGCTGAGCCCTACGATCTCGGGGCCAGGCTGTTGTCGGACTGGGTTACCTGGTGCCCCTCGCCCCGGCGCGCACACACTTCCCCCCACCCCTCCTTCCCGGGGGCGGCCTAAGTCGATGGGGAATCGCGGCACGTGGAGGTTGGCACCCTCGAGGGGCTTTGGAGGGAGGCTGCGAGCGGGGGGCACCACTCCGCGGGGGCAGGCGATTGGGGCCGGGGCCGGGCGGGCGGAGATCAGCCGCGGGGGAAGGTTTCTGGTTCCTCTGGCAGGACAGGAGGCATTTTCAGCCCACCCGAGATGCGCGTGGGGATTTCTTGAATTCGGTTTGAGGCGGTCAGCGGGGCTGGGGAGGTTGGAGGGAGGCGTCCGCGGAGGAGCGCAGATCGGGGCTCCGAGAGCGGCGGCGCAGTGCGCCCGGCTCCAGGGGAGGGGGGAGCGCTGACGACGTGCTCCCCGGCGCTCCGCCCCGCCCCCTCCCCGGGCCTCTGGCGGTCACGTGACCGCGCCGCCTTGGGGGGGGGGGCGAGCGGGGGTGTTGGTTGGTGCGAGAGGAAAAGGAGGGGCTAGAGGGGGGTGGGTGCTGGTGGCGCCCGCTGAGTCGGCGGCGGCTTGAGCATCCTGCGGCCGGCGGGGCCATGCGGAGGTAACGGGCCGGGGCCGGGCCGGGGTCGTGGAGGCAGCGGGAAGGGCGGGGGTTCCCGCAGGAGGGAAGGAGCCGGGCCCCGGGTCGGGGCTGAGAAGGAGCCGGGAAGTGTGGGGGGGGCTGAGGGGAACCGGACGGGCCGGGGCCCGGGAGGAGCCGGGGGCTGAGCAGAAGCGGGGCAGGTGAGAATCTGAGGGTCCGGAGGGGGGGGGGGACGAGGAGGAGCCGGAGGAGGGGCAGAGGAGAATCTGAGGGCTCGGGAGGGGGGGGGCGCTGAGGAGAATTGGAGGGACGGGGGTGGGCTACTGAGGAGAGTTGGAGGGACCGAGGAGCTGAGGAGAAGGGGGTGTAAGGAGAATTGGAGAGGCCCGGGGGGCTGAAGAGAAATGGGGGGGGGCCGAGGAGACCCTGAGGGCACGGCGGGGGTGGGCTGAGGAGAAGTCGGAGGTCTGGGAGGGCCTCTGAGGAGGCTCCTGAATCAATCAGCAAGCTTTTATGAACACCTACCATGTGTCAGATACGACTGAGTTCTGGGGATACAAAGGCAGAAGCAGGGGCCTGTCTTCAGGGGGCTGCCAGTCGCGTGGGGGGAGAGCGTGTCCAGACTAGACTTGGGAGGGATCGCAGAGAACCCTCGGAGCGAAGCTTTAGTTTTAGGGGGATCAGGTCGGAGGGGGACCTGAGAGCCAGGGCTCAGAGGGGTGATCGAGGGGAACCAGAACCGAGCCTGGGCACGGGGTGGGGGCGGGCAGCGAGGGAGGCCGCCGGGGCTGGGGGTCACACCGAAGCAGGACCCCTGGGATGTTTCTCTGGGACAAAGGGATACTGTGTTATACAGTTGCAACCAGGCAGCGTGACTGGGGCTTGGTCCGGAGAACGAAATTTAGAGGCTGCGGATAGGACTGGGAGTTCTCCCTTCAACTTTGTTGGAGAAAACAACAGAACTTATTAGCCCCAGACTGCTAGTTGGGCAGAGCTTGTGTGCGCCCTCTTCCCCCCCCCCCTTCGGTATTTGGAGGTCTTTTCCCCCGTAGACTAACGTCTGCTCCCCACCTTTTTTTTTTCCTTTTCTTTTTTCGCTAAGTGCAAGACTGCCTAGTTAAGGCTCCACTGTGTGTCCCAAGCACCTTGTAAGAGATCTCTTTGCTGTTTTTCCAGGGAATGGGTACAGTGTGTTTTAAAAGGGGGAGGAAGAAAGAAAGACTGTGATAGGGTAGAAGGATCATTAGAGATTATCTAAGTCTCACCCTCCCACCCCCCACAATTTTAGGGTTGAGGAAACTGAGGCCCAGAGAAAAGTAGCTTGCTTTAGATGACACAGTGGTAGTACCGCTCTGCTACTAGGGTCTTTTCACTACATAATGTTGGCTGTTGAATTCCTTCTTCTTACCCCCTCTGTAGTGACATGCTATTGGATTTGAGGTGGTAGCTGGAGAAATGTACCCACAGCTTAGGGAAGCCTTGGTCGGAGCAGCAGTCCACTAGGGTACAAAATCTATCATTTGGAAATCTGTTAACTGCTGTGCCTTTGGGAAGGAAAAAAGCGAGTTTTTAAAAACTGAAGTCTAGACTTCTGGAGCCATAAATATTGTAATAATAATGATACCTAACAGTCACAAAACAATTTTCAGGGTTCTTTTATAACTAGCATTTCATCTGATTTTTACAGGTTTTTTAATTCTAGAGAGGTATTTGTATACCCATATTTATGATTCTTTTCCAAAATAATTTCAAACACTTCATTTTCCCATAAATGTAATAGACTAATATTAATTCTATTTTGTTTCCTCAGTTCTTTTTCTCCTAGAGTCTCGTGGGACAGATCACTAGCTTTTTTTATTATGGTGTTCCCATTACACATTCTTAATTTTTATGCTTTATAACATATCTATTTGTGTAGATTTAATTAGTTATGAACTGATCAAGAGACATCTGTGAAGAAAGGGCTGCTTGGAGTATGGAAGACCTGAATTTAAGTCCTGTCTCTGAAACAAACTGAATGTTGGACTCTGGGCAGATCACTTAACCTCTCAGTACTCTCTCCAAGCAACCTTTTAAGGGTGTAAGTTATAGAATACTTGCATCTCTGTATTTGTAAAGGGAGTTTCCTCATTAGGAATTCCCAGTACCAATGTAATCACAGGTCTGGTTAAAACAAAATTAAACTCCTTTAACATACTATGTATCTCTTTTTCCTGTCATTGGGAGAACATTCTATTTTATACTTAAATTAAATGCTGCAAATAATCACTTAGGTACAATTTAGCACCTGCCTTAGATGTCTTGACCCTAGTTAATTTCGATTGAACTCAAAGTATTTTTTGGTTATCTTTATTTTTAATTTTTACTTCTATCTTTTGTTTTTATATCACCTTCATATCCAAATATCTCTTTCCCCTCTTTTCCCACCAAGAGGTTCATTTCATATAGCAAAGAATGAAAAAAAAATAAGAGGAGAAAAAAAGCAGTTCAGGAGAATTAACAAGTAGAACTCAAGTCTGATGAAAATATGCAATTCAACATACATTTAAAAAACACAGTTTATTGCTATTTTTGTTAATGGTCCCTGAATTATCCTCTGTATTTTCTCCCCTTCCCAGAGTGCCATCACTTTTTGGTATAAATTTATTTTTTAAATTAAAAATTTGGGGCAGCTAGGTGGCAGAGTGGATAGAGTACCAGCCCTGGAGTCAGGAGGACCTGAGTTCAAATATGGCCTCAGACACTTGACACTTATTAGCTGTGTGATCCTGGGCAAGTCACTTAAACCTAATTGCCTCACC
The DNA here is from genome assembly GCF_019393635.1 of Dromiciops gliroides. Taxonomy (NCBI): domain Eukaryota; kingdom Metazoa; phylum Chordata; class Mammalia; order Microbiotheria; family Microbiotheriidae; genus Dromiciops; species Dromiciops gliroides. Next base: position 639,133,205 of record NC_057862.1, read on the forward strand.
CAAAAAACAAACAAAAAAAAGAAAAAAATTAAAATTTTGCTTTTTCTCCCTTATATCTCCTTCTCTCTGATAGAGATAAAGAGAAAACTTGTAACAAGTGTTCATGTAATGGCCATGCCAAAAAAATATGTCTCATTGGGTAGACCAAGTCAATCACCTCTCTGTCGCAAAGTAAGCTTTATTATCAGCCTTCTGGGATCATGGTTGAGCATTACCTTGACCAGAGGGCTTAACTTGTTCATAGTTGTTTATCTTTACGGGGTTGTTATTGTATAAGTTCTGGTTCTGCTCACAGAGAGAGATACTCATTTTCCATCAGTTCATATAAGTCTTCTCAGGTTTTCTGAAACTATCCCTTTCATCTTTTCTTACAGCACAATTATTCCATTATATGCATATACTATATTGTTTAGTCATTTCCCAGTTGATGGGCACCCCCTTAGTTTCCAGTTATTTGCTACCACAGAAAGAGCTAGAACCATACCTTACCTTAAAAACTAAAAAGAAGAGGAAACCCCCCTCCAGTTTAGTAAAATCAACTAATAAATTGTCAAGTCTGACACTGCACTGTTGAAAATAAGGTACCTATTTTGTATTTGGCCTTTGGCCAGTGCTTTTTCTGTTATAACTAGCTGACTGTTAGTTTTGGAACTATTTGGCCCAGGGGTTTCAATCAGGAATACTTGAGTGATGAAAAATGGGGCTAAATTATACTTCAGAAGGATGATGGAATGCCTTCAGATGGGGAAGTGGTTGAATAGGGAATAATCGATTCATAGTTTAGTTTTACTTTATATTTTTACTCAGATTTTTCTCTTCCTTAGTCCTAAACACCAAGCAGTACTTACTTCCTCTTTCTCATCTATCTCCGTTTGACTTCCTTACCTTCGGGCTGCAGTCCTGGTCTAGGTTGGCTTTCCTGCTTTATTGTCAGACCATTACTGTTTTCTTCACTTAAAATGGTGTGAAGCCATACAACTGACTTGACATGCTGGTTCTCCCCCCCTCCCCCATGCCACCCCCCTTTCCAGTAGGTGTGGCAGAGAAGCTCTGAAAGTACCTATCAATCATGTCACCATGACTGTCCCTAGAGGATACATCCTTAGGCTGAACTAATTGTGTTTCCTTCTCTATAGGGCCGGGGGTATCTCTGAAAAAAATCATGTAAATAAATGTTTGTGCCTAATGGTTAGAGTAAATGTGCTACAGTTTCTGAATAAACAGTCAAGCAGATTAGGTTGGACTGCGGTAGAACCACTTAGACTCGTTTTTCCCCTTGTACGTCTTAGGCAAGAAATTCAAGTTAGATTATAAGTGGTGGAACTTAGCAGTGACAACCTTCTCTACTCCAGCCCTTACACCCACACTCATAGCTTTCACCACTGTGAATGCTAGTAGTCACTTCTTGTATTCTCATTTCCTTCTGTGGCTTCTTTCAGACAGCAGTCTTCTCACCCTCCATTTCAGAGACTTAATAGAATCTGGAATAAATTGACTCTTGTCAATTTACATCAAGATGATTATTTTTGTTTCGTACCTGTAATTTCATTGGCATAAGGAAGTGTCCGGTTGAAATTCCTTCCACGAATGCAGATCTGCAACTTATCTGTAATTTGTAGAGTTGTCTGGTTCATTGAAAAGTCAAGTGACTTTTGCTCATGGACACACAGCTAGTGTGTATTGTCACGCTAGACCTGAATCTGGATCTTGCTGACTCCAAACCCACACTCTGCACACTATACCATGCTCCCTCTATTACTGCTAATGAGGATTTTATCTCACTTGATATTTACAACAGCTTGGTAAGGTAGGTAATGTTAGATTTATCTATTTAATTAATTAAATTAATTAATTTTTGGTGGGGCAGTGAGGGCTAAGTGACTTGCCCAGGGTCCCACTGCTATTAAGTGTCACGTGTCTGAGACAGGATTTGAACTTAGGTCCTCCTGAATCCAGGGCCAGTGCTTTATCCACTGTGCCACTTAGCTGCCTCCTTAGATTTATTTTGAAGAAGAAAGACACAATAATGATTAGACACTTTTTTAGTTTTTGTTCACTTATTTCTCCCTATTAGGTGGATGTTACCACTTTATTATCTTAATCTTTGTTGCCTGGAGAAGGTATGTGATTTGTGTGAAGTCTTGTATTGTTAGTTTGTATTATTAAGAAAGTGCTGAATTTGCTTTTTGCCCAGTGTTTGGGAGAAGGAAAGTTGATAATTAAAAGTGCCTCTTGTAACTGGCTTATGTTATTGACCCTTTTAAGCTATGCTTCTCTTTAAGATCTTATGTTGAGGTGAAATATCCTTCACTTCACTGCACTTCCTTATCTCAGCTCTGTCTTCTTTCACCTTTGTCAGAGTTAATCCCCAGGTAGAAGGATGTGTGTGTGTGTGTGTGTGTGTGTGTGTGTGTGTGTGTGTGTGTGTGTGTGTGTGTAGTGCTGGCACTTGGTCTGATTTGGAGAACTCTATTGTGGTAACCACATTAGGCTCAGTGGAATGGGGTGGGGTACGGAGTAGGGATGGCACTGTAGTAGAAAAATCACAGTTTGGAGTCAGAAGACTTTGATTAAAATCTCACTGCTCCTTTTTTTTTTTTAAACCTTTGTGACCATGAGCAAGCAAGTCACAATCTCTGTGTTTTAGTTTCCTCATCTTTAAAATTAGCTGTTATTCCAGATCCTATGGACCTATTCCCTATGACTTGGTTGGCTTTGACTCCTACATTGGTCTGATTGAGCCATCTGCGTCTGAGAAAGGTTGGCTAAGACAACTTTCACAGAGTATTTCTGCAAGTAAGAAGTGCAGATGTTAATTATTTTGGACAATGAAAGGGCATTGGTGCCTGAATATATTTTCTTTTCATTTGTTCTTTCTACTAATATTCTGTGTATGCCATTGTGTGTGACTTTTTTTGCTTGCCACCTGGGTAAGAAGGAAATGCTCATGAGGATCTTTTCTCATATTTCTTCTTTTTTAAGACTGTATAATTATTTTTTTATTCAGCACTGGAATTAGGATACAGGGTAAGGTTTTATATATGGTTGTGACTGTTCTACACTCCAGGGATCCTGGTGTTAAGAAGGTCAAGGGAACAGTTAGACCAGTGCTGGCCTTGCTGTCAGCTTTTTTGGCTGCTTTGGTGAGTTGGGGGTGAGGGAAGCAGTGATGACAATTTTGACACAACCGTGTATTGTTTCCCTCATTTGGATCATTACCTTCCTAAGGGCAGGGGTCCCGTCATTTCTTTCCTTTGCATCCATAATAGGATATATTTGGGCACATTGGTTGGCATATAGGTTGGGCACATTGGCAACATTTATAGATGTTTTTGACAGACAACAATGCATGTTCTTTGTACAAAGAACACAGGCATACACACACGGGCATCACCATAGGCACATGCATACATTTGCCATCATGTGTGCACACACAGCTTGGCTTGAGAAGCAAAGGATGAAATGGTGCTGTCCCAAAGCTGAGCAAGTAAGTTCCATTCCCCTGGAGTGAGGTGGGGAATTCTTCGCACCCAGGTAGAATTGTTGCCTTTTTTTTGAGAACACATTCCTGGTTAGCTGAGGTCTTGGGTTATTGCAGGTGAGGTCTGTTGACTTGTCAGCTTGCTTAGAACCTGTTTTCCCTTTTTTCTCTTAAATTATTCTTGTTTTTCATCGTAATTTCTGCTGAATGTCATCAGGTCTGGTTTACTTGTAGCTCTAAGGACTGGCAGTCAGCTGTGGTGGCTCTTAGACCTTTGCTCATCAGTCCCCATGATGCAGGGGCTGATCAGAGCCTTATGTTTTGTAGGAAGGGATCTCATTTATTCATGTATTCCTTACTTTCTGCGGGGTCTCTTTTCAGCCTCTCCCCCACCCCAGTTTATTTTATTCTCTACCCTTGATGAGCGTTTTGGTACCTTTGGGGTTGTCCTGTGCCCTAAGTCTAGAGCAGGGGTTCTTAACCTGGGATCTGTGAACTTGGTATTGTTTTTATAAAAACATATTTTGATAATAGAATTCCAATGTAATTGTTTTCATTTGTAATCCTGCACTTTTTATGAATTTAAAAACAATGTTCTGAGGAAGGGTCCATAGCACCAGATTCCCAGAGGGTTCAGTGACACAAAAAAGGTTAAGATATCTTACTCTAGGAGTGTCCTTCTCACCAGCCCCACTCTTGGGCTCAAACCCAGGGTTCTCAGTGTCATAACACCTTGAGTTTACGTGGGACTTCTGTGACGGTTGTTCATCTCCCAGTGTCCTTGGCAGGAATCAGGGAAAGCTTGTTGCAAAGATAGAGGGCTTAAAACTCCCATGGACTTTGTGTCTTGCTTATGTTCCCTTAAGTTAATGCTGAGCATGAGTATGGTTAGAATCTGTGGGGGAAGAGGTAGGCTGGGGAAAGTGCCTGTGTAGCCTCCCTGTATCCCTCTTCAGTCAGACCTAGACTAGCACCATTTACAGCAGCAAACTCATTTACATTGGTTTGGTTTCAGGTCCCAATAGCTGAAGCTGTAAAGAATCCAACACACCATGGAAGAAAGGGAAAATGTGAGTCGCATACCTGAATACCGCCCCATCCACCAAGAAGGTCATCTTGGTGCTGGCGACAGCAACGTGTCACCTGAGGGGCCGAACGAAACTCTTCAACTGAAGAAAGAAATCTCTTTGTTAAATGGGGTTAGCCTTGTAATAGGCAATATGATTGGATCAGGGATCTTTGTGTCTCCAAAGGGGGTCCTGATCCACAGTGCCTCCTATGGGTTGTCACTTGTGGTGTGGGCCATTGGGGGTGTCTTCTCTGTGATTGGTGCCCTCTGTTATGCAGAGCTGGGAACCACCATCACCAAATCTGGAGCCAGCTATGCTTACATTCTGGAAGCCTTTGGGGGCTTCATCGCCTTTATCCGCCTGTGGACCTCACTATTAATCATTGAGCCCACCAGCCAGGCCATCATTGCCATCACTTTTGCTAACTACATTGTCCAGCCCGTGTTTCCCTCTTGCGAGCCACCATACGTAGCTTCTCGTCTTCTCGCTGCTGCTTGTGTATGTAAGTATGAGGGCACAATTTGAGTATGATGTATGTGTAATAAGAGTTCCTTATAATGGTGTCATGTTTTATACTTGAAATACTTTCCTGCTTTCTCATTTGATCCATATACCTAATCCAGGTAAATGCGTAGGCTGTCGTGAGTTCCTCTGTATAATGGGATGGGCGTTTTAGGAAGGGCAAAGAAAGGTGCAGGTATGTCTAAGAGGTATATTGTTGTCCAAGACCATTCACGCTCCCCACTTCTTACACACTCGACTCTGTACAGTTGTGTTTTGTGGTAGGATTTAGTTTTGGAGGAGAACCTTGGTCTTATGTTCAGCCTGATTGGGACTTTTTTAGATGGATTGGGGCAAGGGGAGCTCCGCATATCCATGATGAGATGATAGGATGATTGGGGCCTAACAAAAATAATGGGAACTTAAGTCCTTGTCTCAAAACGAGGTTTGTTTTGTTTTTCGAAGGCTTGCTTGGAGATAGTTTATAGAACGGCACCTTCCTGTTTTGATGGCCAAGGGCCTTCCCCCTTCCTTCCCAATCCCTCACAGGTAAATTTTCCCCTTTAGTATTTCAGTCTTTCTGGATGTGTGAATAAATCTTGAATGAAATCTCTCTTGGGGAGGTTGCATTGTTCCCCTTCCCCAGGGCCCTCTTGGGTTATTATTGTTTGTGCTGTGAGGCTGAAGGAGGTCAGAGATCTCTGGGGTAAAATTACCAAGGGCCAGGCCAGAAGATTGTTGAAAGTCCACTGAGCCCTGAGTAATCAACCATTCTAATGGAGAAATGGTGCTGATGTTCCTTTTGGGTACTACTGGAAGCATTTAATTATCATTAGTTCTTTCCTTAACTCATTTCAAAAGGTACAGTGATATTTCTGGTTTATTCATTATTAAAAATAAGCTCGAAGTATTTTAGCCAAGAGGCAGTGTAGTGTAGTGGATAGAGAGCTGTGTTCAAAGCCAAGTCCCACCTCTGATGGTTAACTGGCTCTATGTCACTACCCCCTTCAGCCTCTGGGTAACGTGCTAAGATTGTAAGGTGCCGAGAAGGTGCTGCTGATCTGCATTGGTTGAGGTAGATTCCTCACCTAAGATTTATTCCTGTGGAATCACAGGTCTATTCCCTATCCTTAAATGGGATAGAATTTTTTTTTTTTTTTTTAGTGAGGCAATTGGGGTTAAGTGACTTGCCCAGGGTCACACAGCTAGTAAGTGTTAAGTGTCCGAGGCTGGATTTGAACTCAGGTACCCCTGACTCCAGGGCCAGTGCTCTATCCACTTCGCCATCTAGCTGTCCCAGAATTAATTTTTTTTAAAAAAGTTGTACTATTTTTTTTAATCTTAAAGATAGTTTTTTAGTCTTTTTTTGGGGGGTGGGGTGGGGCAATGAGGGTTAAGTGACTTGCCCAGGGTCACACAGTAAGTGTCAAGTGTCTGAGTCTGGGTTTGAACTCAGGTCCTCCTGAATCCAGGGCTGGGGCTTTATCTACTGAACCACCTAGCTGCCCCCTAGTTTTTAAATCTTAAAGATAGTTTTCAAAATTTCTTTTTAATAAGATTTTGAGTTCCAAATTTTTTCTCCCTCCTTCCATTCCCTCCTCTTTCCCCAAAACAGAAAACAATCTGATATGTGTTATATATGTACAATCACATTAAACGTTTCTATGTTAATCATCTTGTGAAAGAAGAATCAGAACAAAAGGGAAAAAACAACAAAAAAAAACTAAACCCCAAATTCCTCCAAAAGTACAAACAGTATGGGTTCAATCTGCATTCAGATTCCACAGTTATTTTTTCTGCATGTGGAGAACATTTTCCATCATGAATCCTTTGGCATTGTCTTGGATCATTATATTACTGAGAAAAACTAAGTCTGTCACAGTTGATTGTCATACAGTGTTGCTGATACTGTGTACAGTATTCTCCTGGTTCTGCTCACTTCACTCAGCATCAGTCCACTTAAGTCTTTCCAGGTTTTTCTGAAATCTGACTGCTCATAATTTCTTTCTTTCTTTTCTTTTTTTTTTTTGATGATGCACTTCGGGTTAAGTGACTTGCCCAGGGTCACACAGCTAGTGTCAAGTTTTTGATACTGGATTTGAACTCAGGTCCTCCTGAATCCAGGGCCGGTGCTCTATCCACTGTGCCACCTAGCTGCCCCTCTCATCATTTCTTATAGCACAATAGTATTCCATTACATTCATATACTACAACTTGTTCAACCATTCCTCAATTTATGGACATTCCCTTGATTTCCAATTCTTTGCCATCACAAAGAGAGCTGCTATAAATATTTTTGTACATGTGGGTCCTTTCCCCTTTTTTATGATCTTTTTGGGATATAGACCTAGTATCTTGGTATTACTATGTATTTACTGGGTCAAAGGGTATGTACAGTGCCATAGCCCTTTGATCATAGTTCCAAATTGCTCTCCAGAATGGTTGGATCAGTTCACAACTCTACCAATAATGCATCGGTGTTCACATTTTTCCACAGCTTCACCAACATTTTATTATTTTCCTTTTTTGCATAGAATTAATTTTAAGAAAGTACACAATCCCTTTACGGTTTTAGGCAGCTTGTAAATGACAGATAGCAAAGCTCCTTTGAATCCCATGAAATACTAACAGGGGTCTGCCCTTGGCTCTGTGAGGGAGTTGATTTGGGGCGGGGGGCGGGGCAATGCAGGTTAAGTGACTTGCCCAGGGTCACACAGCTAGTAAGTGTCAAGTGTCTTAAGGCTGGATTTGAACTCAGGTCCTCCTGAATCCAGGGCCAGTGCTCTATCCACTGTGCCACCTAGCTGCCCCATTGATTTTTTAATTTGCCTTTGAGTTGAGGAGAAGCTAGGCCTATTAGAAGTGTGACTAGGTCACTGGGACACTTGGTATTTATTGCTCAGCTGATGTGTCCTTTTTCCCAGATCACTTAGCCAAATATGGGATCGCCTTTTGCCCCAGAAATCCTCTCTCAAGTCTGTGATTGGATTAAAGGATAGAAGTGTCTGCTAGGGCTGAGACCAGGCAGTAAGACCATATTCAGCATAGTTCATAGTCAGCATTAAGGGTTCAGCTCATTTCTTTGTTTTAAGAAACAAAATTTTTTTTAATTCAAATTTTTGCAATCAGTAAGAATTTTTCATTATCTTTCTTCCATCCCTCCCTCCCCCCAATTGAGATAGAAAGAACCCACCATCTCTAGTCTGATAAATTTACACATTGGCTGTGTTCAGAAAAAGAATTTCTTATCTGCACTCTTGAGTCCTTCCCCTCTCTATCAGGAGGTAGCATGTTTCATCTAATGAATCCTCTGGAATTGTGGTCAGGAGCAGAGTTCCCAAGTTTTTCAACTTGTTTGTCTTTTGCAAGGGAACTGTCATTGTATAAATCGTTCTCCTGATTCTGCTTACTTTACTCTGCATCAGTCCATACAAGTCTTCTCAGGTTTCTATGAAACCATTCCTTGTATCGTTTCTTGTAGCTCACTAGTATTCTATTGAATTTATATGCCAAAACATGTTCAGACATTTCCCATTTGATGGGTACCTGCCCAATTTCTAAATCTTTGCCACTTCCCAAAGAATTGTAAATATTTCTGTTCTACTTAGAATTAAACTGTCCCTTAATCTCCTTTTTTCCCCCATTCTCCCTCCTTACCTTCCCCACCTATTTCCCTGTTGAATGAAATGTATTTCTGTACGTGTATGTATTCTTCAATTCCTTGACCAGTCCAGGTGAGAGTGAAGTTCAAGTGTTGGCTACATCCTCACTTCTTCCTACTTGTTTCTATCAACTTCTATTTGTGCACCCTGATTATGTAAGATAATTTTCTCAAACTTCCTTTTCCTTGCCCTCACCTGTCCCTCTTTGTCTGCCTTCCCATTTTTCTTTTAGAATCATCAAGATATAAAAGGCTTCTCAGGCTTTCTGTCTAATTAGGGTCCCTCTGTGACCCCTGATGATGACAGATTTCAGAGGGGACACAGGCAGGAGTGTGCTGGTAAGTGTTTAACTGTCACTTCTCTGAAAGCATGACACGCTTTTAAGTCTTATCTGCATTATTATCATTTTAGCCTTTATTTCCTTAAGTTCAGACGATCAGTTTCTGAGGTGGAAATACTCACACTGAAAATTTAACTGATTCTTCAGAGCCATTTTTAAAGCCGGCTCTAGCACACACCCGGACACAGATATCATCTCCTCATATGAGAATATAAACAATTTAGACTTGTTTAGTCTTTTATGATCTTTTGTGTTTATCTTTTTATGTTTTTCTTAACTCCTATGTTTGCACTTCAAAGTTTCTATGTATCTCTGGTCTTGTCTTTCTTTTTTTTTGTGGGGCAATGAGGGTTAAGTGACTTGCCCAGGGTCACACAGCTAGTAAGTGTCAAGTGTCTGAGGCCGGATTTGAATTCAGGTCCTCCTGAATCCAGGGCCAGTGCTTTATCCACTGTGCCACCTAGCTGCTCTCTAGTTCAGTGATTCTTAAATGATTTCTCCTCAGTCTGTGTTCCAGGTCAGTTGTTTTTGTTTATGAGATACCTTACCTTTTCTTTGATGTTTTCAGTCTTGATAATTTCTTCTTGTCTCATGGAATTGCTATCTTCCATTTGCCCCATTCTAATCTTCAGGGAGTTTTTTTTTTCCTTGGGCATGGTTTTGTACCTTTTGTGCCAAGCTACTAACTCTCATCAAATTCTTCTTGCATAGCTCTCATTTCTTTTCCAGCTCATTGGTCACTCTCATTTCATTTATAAAAGCATTTTAAAGTCTTGTATAAAAGTCTTACTTTATTTTTTCTAGTAACTGTAGTTGAATACATGTATTCACATTTGAGGGATTTGATTATAGATAGTTTGGAATATTCTTCTGGGTTTGTGTTTTATGTGTGCCTAATAGTATAACAGCTTTTTTTGGTGAAATTCCCCCCTCCCCTCCCCCGCCCCCAATTCTTCTAGCCCTTTTCCTAACTTTATTCTTTATGTCAGGGCTGGCTTAGGGTTTTGGGTTTTTTATTTGTTTTTTTGTTTTTTGGTAATAAACATTTTTATTTAGAGTTTTGACTTCCAGTTTTTATTCCTCCTCTCCCTCCCCTCCCCCTCCCTGAGGTGGCAAACAATCAGATATAGGTTATACAGGTACAATTATGTAAAACATTATCATATTAGTAATTTTGTGTAAGAAAACTTAAATAAAAGAAAAAAATCAAAGAAAGTGAAAAATAGCTTGCTTCAGTCTGTGTCCAATCAATATCAGTTCTTTCTTTGGAGGTGGATAGTTTGATTCATCATTAGCCCTTTGGGATTGTCTTGGATCATTGTCTTGATGAGAATAGTTAAGTCATTCACAGTTCTTCATCAAGCCATATTGCTGTCGCTGCACAATGTTCTCTTGGTTCTGCTCACTTCACTATCCATCAGTTCTTACAAGTCTTTTCAGGCCTTTCTGAAATCATCTTGCTTGTCATTTCTTACAGCACAATAATATTCCATCACCATCACGTATATCACAGCTTGTTTAGCCATTCCCCAATTGATGGGAATTCCCCTTGATTTTCAATTTTTAGTCCCCATAAAAAGGGCTGCTATTAATATTTTTGTACAAATAGATGTTTTTATCTTTTTTGGAATGTCTTTGGGATATAAACCTAGCAGTGGTATTGCTGGATCAAAGGGTATGCAAAATTATTTAGCCCAGGGCTGTGCTTTGCACAATTTTGGAGGGAAGGTCCTATTACTTGCTGTTTTTTGGGGGGTTTGAGTGTTTTGTTATCATCCCAGGCTGTCAGGGACAGACAGCTCAGTCTGGGGACCTGCAAGCTTTCAGTGTTTCCAAAGTGGTCTGATCCAGGGCAAAGTCTGAGTGTTGCCCTCCTGGTCTGAGTTCCTCAAGTTTCTTGCCTGGGTATGTTTCTGAGCAACATAGTTGTGGACTTGCCCCATTTGTAATTCCAACAAATTGCTGCTGGATTTAGCCAGTATCAGCCAGCTGGAAATCTTGCTGTTTCAGTGTGACAGAGCTCTATAGGCTTCCATTTGATCTGAGATTCCCAATCTGGTTAGTGCTCTGCAAACTGCAGACAAGGCTGGTAGCTGGAACTGACATCCGGCTTTGGGGTGTGCTGAAATCAGTTTGAACTGGTTTCAGAGATCTGGTTTTAAAATTTTCAGTGTGAGCATTTACACCTCAGAAATAGGCAAATACTACAAATCAGGACTTGATTTATTTTTTTTTATAGATTGCCTAGACTTAAAGTGATAAGAGAAAATAATAATGCAGATTACATACATTTCTTTAGAAAAGTTGGTTGTTAAACATTTACCAGCACACCCAGCTGAGGATCCCAACTCATACCTTACAGAGAAAATGGAATCTATTCAGTTTGAGCTTCCTCTTCTCTTCATCACAAAATCCCTTGCCATCATCCTCTACTATCTCTTTTTTTCTCTAGCCTTTGATATTGAGGTGGCCCCTTCATCAATGCCAACCCTTCTGCATGTGTATTCATTCAATTCCCTCCTGTCTTTTCTAGGAGAATTCTCACTCAATTATCTTCCCTCCCATCCCCTAGGTAATCTCTTCCTGTTTGCTGGTTACTTAATTGTGGCCTATAAACCTGTACAAGTCTTCTTATCCTTAAAAAATTTTGACTAGACCTTACCATCCCCTTAAACTATCGTCATGCTTTTTTCACCCGCCTTCCTCAGCAATTCTCATAGAACAAACTCTCCAAAAAAAAAATGCTTATTTCATTAACTCATTAGCATTTTCTAGTCTGGCTTCTGTTCTTACCACTAATCTGCTCTTTCCAATTATCAAATGATCTCTTAATTGCCAAATCTAATAGTCTTTTTTCCCCTCTCATTCTTATTGACTTTCCCCCTTTATTTGAAACTATTGACCATTCTTTCTCTTCTGTGGGCTTTCATGACAGTACTCTCCCATGGTTCTACCATTTGTAGCATGTACCCTAATTATGAGTGTACCCTAAAACTCTGTCCTGGGCTCTTTTCTCTCTCTCTACTCCTTCTCTTGCCAATCTTATCAACTCCCATCGGTTTAATTATTATCTCTGCACGTGACTCCCAGATCTGTATATCCAGCCCTGATCTCACTCCTGAACTTCAGTCCCACAGTACTGTGCCTGGAGCACATTTCAGACTAGATTTTCTGCAAACGTGTGAGACTCATCGTGTCCAAAATAAACTTATTTTCTTGTCCCCCCCAAACTCATTCCCTTCTTAACTTTACTTCACCTACACTCTTTGCACTAAGTCCACCTTCTCTAATCCATTGCCAAATCTTCCCTTTCAACCTCCACAATATCACTATTCAAACAGCCACCACTTAGTCAAGGTCCTCATCACTTTTCTTAAAATGGCTTCTTTGAGTTTCTTGTCTCAGATCTCTCTCTCCTCTAATAGTTGGAAAAACAGATTTCCTTAAGTGAATATCTGAACATGTCACTCCCCTCAGTAAGCACTAGTGGCTCCTTTTTTTTTTGTTGTTAGTGAGGCAATTGGGGTTAAGTGACTTGCCCAGGGTCACACAGCTAGTAAGTGTTAAGTGTCTGAGGCCAGATTTGAACTCAGGTACTCCTGACTCCAGGGCCGGTGCTCTATCCACTGCGCCACCTAGCTGCCCCTCACTAGTGGCTCCTTGATGTCTACGGGATGAAATAAACTCCTGTGCTTGACTTTTCAAGCCCTTTAGCACCGGGCCCAAACCTACTTTTCCAGATTAATTATGCATTCCATTCCATTCCATCCCATGTGCCAGTTTAGCCAAACTGGCCTTCTTGGTGTTCTTCCCACATAACACCCCATCTCTTGTGTCTGGGTCTTTGTAGTGACCAGGGCCCATGTGTGGCATGCACCCCCTTTTTATGTTTAAGCTCAGCTCAAACACTGCTTTCTACTTGAGGCCTTTCCTGATCCTTCTCTCCCCTCTTCCTGTTCCTCTGCCCCCAGCCATTATCACCCTTTCTCTCTTAACTACCTTGTGTTTACTGTTTTTAGTCTGTATTTACATACACACATATGCAGACACAGACATATATACATACATGTTGTGTCCTCCAGTAAGAATGAAAGCCTTTGGAAAGCCAGGATTGTTTCATTTTTTGTTTTTGTATCCTTAGCCTAGCACAGTGCCTAAGAAATGCCCATTAATGGATTCAGGGTCTTACTGGGGGGCGAGGGGGAAAGCCGTGAATTGTAGGGCCAGAGATGTGGCAATCAGGAGCAGGGGATAGACACGGAGATGGAGTTAGGTAACAGTGTCAGAGCTGGGAGCAGCTTTTGCTTACTTGGAGTATATCAGTGTTTTTTGGTCTTCATCTGTCCTTGGGTTAGTTAATCCTTATACTTAGCAGTCTTAGTCCAGTAGTTTCTTGACCTGATAGGTAACATACATTCTTTTGGATCCTTTCTCTACTGCCTTATCCTTGCCCCACTTCATTGTCTAATCATCTGTGAAAACCTTGTTTTTGTCTTGCTTTTAATGAAGTGAAACCTTTGATGTATGACCAGAGGCTGCCTACCTCCTGATCTGTTAATGTCCATGAGCTGGTCCGGAGATCTCTCTTGCCATATGACCCAGAGGAAGAATTGGCTTTTTGACAGTTGCTCTAGCCTTTTTATCCCCTGCTACTTGGCAAATTGGAGACTAAAGTTCCAACTGTAGTTACTTAGAAGGAAGAAAGGAATACTTCAGTTTGGTTCAGTTCAGAAGGGATTTATTGAGTCTTCTGGGTGTCTAGTACTGTGTAAAACTCTGTAACAGACAGAAAAGATGACACCTTTTCTGAGCTGCCCGAGGAGCAATATGAAACAGAGCGTAGAGGAAGGCTTAGGTAAAGAATTGGTATTAGTTGGCATGGTGCTGATGATAAATGCAGTAAATAAATGCAGTAAAAGGAGATGTTAATGTTCTGCCACAGGTGAAAACGATTTCTGGGGTGGAGGTTGGGCTTGGATGTATGGAGAAGATGGCAGGATGGCCTTTCTGATGGAGTAATTAGCATGGCCTGTATGCACACTGAGGATGCTGGCCTTGGGACCACAGAACCAAGCTCTTTGGTAGTAGCTTTTCGGGTTTGTTGGGAGTCACGGATATAAAGATCACTATATTTCTGTCTGAACCAGCTTTGTAGTAAATGGCATGTCTTCTGATGCCCTTGTCCTTTCCTCCTTGCCCTTGGCACAACTTCTTGTTGTTTAGAAAAGGAAGACATTCTTGGACCCTGAGGATAATACCTACTTCTGATTCACGTTCAGTGCAAATAGACTGTGGTTGTAGTGAATGAGAGTTGTTTGGAGAGTCAGAGGTCTTGAAATTCAGTTAAGGAAAAATCAGAGCTTTTCCCCATGGGTCTCAGTGATACTGGAAAGTTAGAGAGTTCATAGATTTAGGACTGGAAGGGACTTGAGAGGTCTTTTAGTCCACCTCTCTCTCCATCTTACAGATGAGTAAACTGAGGCCCAAAGAAATAGGTGGTGGTGAAGGGGGACTTGTGTAGGATTGCGGGGAGAGGAGGAAGGGTTGTATTTGTCTAAGTGTTGTTGAGGTTGTATAAGACAATAGGCTAGGTGCCTGTCTCCCTAATATTGGGATCACAGACTTCCCCAGGTTCAGCTAGTTTGCTTCCTTCCTGCCCCCTCCTCATTGAACTCTCTTTACTTGCTTCATTGAGGGATTTCTCAAGCTAGTCGGAAGTAAGAATGGATGGCATAAAGGTTGGGCTGGGTACTTGTGGAAGGGGAGGGAGGTGGGCAGGTGTCCCAGGAATCTGCCAGGCCCAGCATCTCACATTCATCATTCCTTAATTTGGTCATTAACCTTGTTCCTGTCTGAGACCTTTCCTTGTAGAGAGAGGAGGGTATGGTTGTATTAGCATTATTTGGAGCAGGAAGTGCGTAGGTAACGGGAGTTATTTAAAGGAGGGAATTCTCTAGTTGAGAAGGGGTAGTGATGTGGTGCATGCCTGTATTTCTTAGGTGAGGGGCAAGTGTTGGTGTGGTCCTCACAAGTATAGTCAGACCTGGGTGGGGGTGGCTTCATTTCATTGACCCAATTATGTAGTGTTTTATGTTTGATCTATCATAATTCTAAGTCCTGAATCTGAGCTGTATGACTATGTCAGTAAGTAGCAGTTAGGGACAGAAATGGAACATTACTGATGGCTTTTGGTACAGGGGGGCAGGAATTCTTTGCCCAAGCCTGCTTGTGACCTGCTACCCCACGTGGATTTTCTCTCCTAGGTCTGCTGACATTTGTGAACTGTGCATATGTGAAGTGGGGGACGCGTGTTCAGGATGTGTTCACCTATGCCAAGGTTCTTGCCCTTGTTGCTATCATCATCACAGGCCTTGTAAAACTGTGCCAGGGTAAGTTGGTTCTGGGAGGGAGAGAGGATATTAAGTCTAGCTGTCCTGTTGGCTTCTCTGGCATGTGTGAGAGGACCTGGGTCCACCTGTTTCATCTCACTAATGAAATAGTGACTGTTTCATGTTATCTCACTTTGAGACTCCTTCTTTCCTTGGAGCGTGGTCTTAAGGATTGCTAAGATACCGGGTCCCTTGATAGGCTGGCCAGAGTCAGCTGGCCATGAGGCTATACCCTTTTCTTCTCCAGGACTATTCTCCCATCGAGGATGAGCATTGGACACTGTCTGGTCTCTGGGATCTCTTAAAATACAGGATCCCAAAGCTGTGTTGGGAGTTATCGAGTCATAGTGCAGTTGGTCTCAGTAGAGAAGGCTTTGCTAGAGATGGTTATGGAGCAGTGGGGTAGGGAACCAGTTTCACAACCTTTATCTGATTGTGTCTTTCTCTAGTCAGGCCTCTCTTAGTAAGTAGGTCAGTTTGTAAACTTGTGAAGCCTTGCTACATCTCAACATTCTTCTCCCCTTATCTCGGATCAGTCCTGCTCTGTTCCTTGATCTTTTCTAAATTTCATGGATACCCACTAAGTTGTTAGCTAATGAGAGTTTAAAGGTGTTCTCCCCTCTCAGAGGTTTTTGGGTTCTTAGAGACCAAATGTCTTTAGAACTTAAAAAGAGTGAATTTCCATACATGGAATCTCCAATTCTATAATATGTAATAAGGAAGATTACTTAGGGGCAGAGAAGCCTGCTTATTTCTCTTCAAATCCTACCAAATAGGTGTCTGCTGACATCAAAGGGAGAGTGGAGTTTGGAGTTTCTCATTGCAATATTCTGTTTACAAGCAGAACACTGGGCTCTGAGGAAGCAGAACCAAAGCCATGAGAACTGGGGGGCTGTGCTTGCTGTGGGGGGCTAACCATGACTTCCTAGGGCTTTTTATTTGCAGGTCCAGGGGGAAGTGTGGTGTATCGGAAGGAGCAATGGCTTTGGTACAGTGGAAGGATCTGTTTTTGATTCCAAGTTCTGTTACTACCCATGTAAGCTTGCCCAAGAAATTTGACCTCTCTGGGCCTTGGTTTCCTCGTATGTAAAATGAAGGGTTTGGATCCCTTTAAAGGTTCCTTTTCATTTATGTCTGAGTGTGTTGACCCACTGCGTAGGATTGCTGTGTATACCCAGGAATCAGTGTCATTTCCCAATACGTTCATACTTAGCCCTGCTCTAAGGACTCTGGGCTATTTGGACCATCACCTACTGAATGCAGGGTTAACTGGGCCCACTGTTTCCCTAATTCTGGGAGAAAACTGTGTGTCACAGCCTGTGCTACTCCTAGGAATAACGTCCACGGAGGGCGAGTGGTGATTGGGCAACAGGTTTTTGAGCTGAAGGTTCTAATGATTATCTCAGTGCTGGTCTGGGCTGTGGGTAAAGATAGGGAGGCTTTGTGGTTGGTGCAGCCTGTGATTTCTTAACATAGGACAGTTTTAATTGAACAGAGCAGAATGGTGGGATTCTTAGTCACGGACCTGATAAACTTAAGGCAAGTTGCTCTGTTTCCAAGGTAAGGTTGATGATGTCAAGCGTTAGTGCTGGGTTACGTATGGCCAACATTCTCAGTATATATAGAGGGAAACTCTGCTCTTATTGTTTAAAAAAAAAAAAAAGCGGTCAGATATCACTGCCTTGGGCTTTTGGCAGGAAATGGTAATTGCTGCTTTAAAAGGATGTCATGATAAAAGGTAACTTTATTTTTGCTTTCCTGGGCTTCTTTCTTTTAGTTTCAAGAACAGTGAATGTTCTGGGGGATCGGTAGTTTTGGTTTTGTTTGCATTTAAAACTTTGGTTATTCTTTTTTCTCTTCCTCTCTTCTCTGCCCTTACCCCCCCCATCTGTTTGTCCTTCTTTCTGCTTCTCTTTTATTCTCTATGTTTCTGTTTTGTTGTCTCTCTCTGCTGCTTTTCTTTTCTCCCCACCCCTCCCCCCTTTGCAGGACATTCTGAGCACTTTCAGGATGCGTTTGAAGGCACTTCCTGGGATATGGGACACCTCTCTCTCGCCCTGTATTCTGCCCTCTTCTCATACTCAGGTTGGGACACCCTTAATTTTGTAACAGAGGAAATCAAAAACCCAGAAAGGTAAAGTTGAAATCATATTGCACTACCAGACTCATTTATGTGTGGGGAATCCCATTGGTGGTGGGTACCTTTAAATGAGTGATTATTTTTCCTCACCCCCCCCAACATCTGCACCCTCTACCTCTGATTTTTCTCTTCCTGCTTCATTTCTCCATCCTCTTCCTCCTACCTTCTACTGTTCTGAGCAGGAGAAAGGAGGGAAAGGAGGGGAGAGTGATTTGGGAGGGAAGGTCATGACTTCACCTTATCAAATACATACCACTGGAGTACCAGTGTCCTACCTAGAGGAAGTATGACCTTGATAGTCAGATCTAAACCCTGGGCTGACCAATAGCAATAGCCTGTATCCTGAAGAGAAGTCTAAGCCAGTCTGGTCAAATATTCCTATTCTTGCCCTGGGCTGGGAATCCTAGAAAGGCTAGAGACCTTGGCTCCCAAGTATGCCGGCTAGGTTTCCTGTATGACCTTCCAGCAAGCCTCCTGTGGTCACTGAATTCTTCAGTCATTTTTCACTGATTGAAACATTTGTGTCATGCCTTTAAAGAAAAAAACCAACCCCACGTCCAAGTGGATGGTTTGAGGAGACAGCATGGTGTAGCGGGCTCCGGGGTCAGAGGTCAGGTGTGACCTAGATTCTGTCCGTTAGTACCTCTAGGGGCTTTGGCCAGACACTTAATCCTCAGTTTCCTCATCCGTAGAGTGGAGCCAGACTAAATAATTAAAAGGTGTTGGGGGTAACACCTTGCTGAGGAGATTCAGGAGGCCCTTCCCAAAGGGACTCAGTGAATGTTGTTGGCCTGAAGGAAGGAGGTACAGGGCCCTAGTGGATGTTGGGATATTCTTTTCCACAGGAACTTGCCTCTGGCTATTGCGATTTCTATGCCTGTTGTGACACTCATCTATATCCTGACCAACGTGGCCTACTACACAGTGTTGGATATGCAGGCTGTGCTGGGGAGCGACGCTGTGGCTGTGGTGAGGCCTCTGGCGCTGTAGCCATTTCTGTTCTGAGGCTGTCTGGGGAATAGTGTCACAAAATGCCTTCCTTACAAACAGTAAGGTTGTGCTGTGTGACCTACCTGTGTCTCTTCTGTTCTGGGGACAGTGAATTGCTCACCTGGTCTGGGAGCAGAGATCAGTCTTTGTGAGATGCTTGCCATCTCTGGTCTTTGTGTTTAACTTCTCTTCTTTTCTTCATTTACCAGACATTTGCTGACAAGGTCTTTGGCATATTTAGCTGGACGATTCCTATTGCTGTTGCCTTTTCCTGCTTTGGGGGCCTCAATGCATCGATCTTTGCTTCATCAAGGTAATATGACTCTCATGCTGCCTAATTTGTGTCTCATTTGTGTTAATGGCAGATAATACAAACTGGCTAACTTTGTTAACCTGTGAAGTGACCTTTAAAGTCCTTTTCCCTCTGTACTCCCCCCAATCCTAGGGGTATATATCGTCTTATAGCTTGCCTTCCTACTGACTGAAGGCAAGGCTATAGATATGAATAAGCACCATCTTAATAGTTATCATTGGGGCTAAAGGGAACAGGTTGAACTGGAACTCTGACCAGCCCTTTGGCTAGAGTAATCCATGTCAGGAGCCTGGTTGCCATTCATTCGGCCCTTTATAGTATAGGGCTTAGAATTTAGATAATGTTGTGTATATGTATGTATGGGTGTGTGTATGTATATACGTGTGAGGGCCAAATGAGTGTTGGATGTGGGTGAGCCCTATTTAACCTTAACTTTTATCCGTTCTAGGTTGTTCTTTGTGGGTTCCCGGGAAGGTCATCTCCCCCATCTCCTATCCATGATTCACATTGAGCGCTTCACACCTGTTCCTGCTTTGCTTTTCAATGTGAGCTCTCTTGCACTAGAAGGGAAAGGGGCTTAAGGGGAGGAAAGGTTTGGAACCTGGTCACTGCACTATTTGCTTTCTGGAGGTAATGGGGGCGTGGTCCCGAAGGAGAACAGGGTGGTGATGTTGAAGGAGTTGGTGTTGGGGGCATTAGAACAGCTGAGAACTTGTTGTTGGAGCAGTGGCCCTGATTCTGTTCTGGAAAGGGAAAAGTGGGCTATATGTTATTAAAGTGGTTGCAGTGATGAAAAGAGCAGGAACCTTAGGTGCAAAGGGCTTGTGGAGCTGATGGGACTGTACAGGAATGTGGGGGCAGTGTCAGAGAGTGTAGAGGATGGGCCACCTCGGGCAGTGTGGCACAGTGGAGGAAGAACATCATTAGGAGGCAGAAGAACTGGGTTCCAGTCCTGACACTGTCACTTACTACCCATCTTACCATTTGCAACCTAACCCCCATGAGCCCCGATTTCCTCATCTGTAAAATGGGTGTGATAATGAGACTATACACTTTGAAAAGTGATTGTGAGACAAGGGCTGTAAGCCTTAAAGTGATACATAAATGGGAGTTGCTATTAGAGTATTGTTGCTCATTCGTTTCATTCGTGTCTGACTCTTCGTGATTCTATTTGGGATTTTCTTGGAAAAGATATGGAAGTGTTTGTCATTTCCTTCTCCAGTTTATTTCACAGATGAGGAAACTGAGGCAAACAGGGAGAAGTGACTTGCCCAGGGTCACACAGCCAGTAAGGGTCTGAGGCCAGATTTGAACTTCCCGACTCTGGGCCTGGCGCTCTAGGTACTGTGGCGCCACCTGGCTGCCCTGCCTGTTAAGATTATAAGAATAAGTAATAACTGGCCTATTTGCTCTCAGAGGGTTTTTGGGGAGGTTCAGATTGGAGAATTGATGTGAAAGTGTTTTGTACCCATCAAGCACCATGCAAATGTAAGGTGTGGATATGAAGCAGTGAATGTCATACATGCTGCCCTTTCCTTCCCAGTGCACCATGACGATCGTCTACCTCGTTGTGAAGGATGTCTTCCTACTTATCAACTACTTTAGCTTCAGTTACTGGTTCTTTGTGGGCTTGTCCGTCGTAGGGCAGCTCTACCTGCGGTTTAAGGAGCCAGAGAGGCCTAGGCCCCTGAAGGTGAGGTCACTGCTCTTGGCTGAAGGGAGAGGCTAGGGGCGCAGGAGAGGGAACAGGGCTTAGTTCTTCAAAAGGCCCCTATAACGAAAGGACTTGGGTCCCATTAACGGTCCTTTGGTCACGGCACGTCTGCTCTGTCCTCGTGTGAGAATCTGGCCATGCCTCCTTTCATATCTGATGGCTTAGAGGCAAAGACTCTCCCATCTTGCCTGAAACTATGGTTGGAAAGCTGGAGGCAGGGTGGTGGCGCCGGAAGGAATGATGGGCCCCACATAGAGGATCTTCTGAGCCTTAGGTCTAAGCATTGAATATTCACATGCTTCATTCTCCTTTCTCTTCCAGCTGAGCCTGTTTTTCCCTATTGTTTTCTGCGCGTGTTCTGTTTTCCTGTTGGTTGTACCGCTTTACAGTGACACTATCAACTCCCTCATTGGCATTGCGATTGCTTTTTCTGGGATCCCAGTCTACTTTGTGGGTATCTACTTGCCTGCATCCAAGAAACCACTCTTCATTGGGAAGATTCTGGGTGAGTATCTTTCCTACTTGGGGTGGGGTGCAGTAAGGTAAGGGATAGAGAGATGAATTCCATAGCTGGCCCAACATGGTAGGTACCAGAGTGGGTAGTCACTTGTTATGTGGGACATGCAAAAGCTTTGTCCAGCAAGGCTTCTGAAGTTCCCACTCTTAGTCATTGCTTTAGGTTAAGACCTTCTACAAGAGCCCACACTTTTTTCTTCTTCTTTTTTTTGGTGGGGCAATGGGGGTTAAGTGACTTGCCCAGGGTCACACAGCTAGTAAGTGTCAAGTGTCTGAGGTCAGATTTGAACTCAGGTACTCCTAAATCCAGGGCTGGTGCTTTATCCACTGCGCCACCTAGCTGCCCCAAAGAACCCACTCTTAAAGTTGCAGATTCTCTGGGAGGAAGAACACAGCACAGGGTTAATTTTTCAGATTAGCTTCTTGTTATTTGGAAAGGCACTGACTATTAGCAAGGACCTTCTGGGGAAAGGGGATGGAGACTTTTTTTTTAATGGTGGTTTGGAGATAGGTGGGGGAGGAAAGGTCTAGAGTAGTAGAGGCTGATGAAGAGCAAGGAGGCACTGGGCACTAAACCAGCCAAAGAACCCCCCAAAACCAAAGAGGCGGGTGGAGAGAGAACATCTCCCAGGCTGCCTCAGGCTGGCTCTGCTGCTCAGGGGCTCTGGGTACAATTGTTCTTAAGAGGACTGATTCATCAGTGTTAATGTAGGAGCTAGTTTGTGAGGATGTTTTTTGTCTTTATCTTGTTCTGTTTAGCTGCTGTCACTAAGGCCACACAGTTACTCTGCCACTGTGTCCTGACTGAGCTGGACTTAAGTGAAGACAGAAGAACTGACAGAAAATCCAACTAGGGGTCAGAGGCTTCAGGAAGACCAGCTGGGTGTGGGTCGCCAAGGCCCAGGTGACTGTGTATCTAGGAAATAGGACGGCAGAACCTCTCCCACCTGGCAGTCCTCTTGTGGAGTGAACGCTCCAAACCCCTGTGTTGCTATCTGACAGACTTAGGGGGGAGTCTGTGGAATGACGGTAGAGGAAAAGAGTCAATGTTGGGGACACCATACTGGTTAAGAAACAAGTTTGACAGGAGGGGAGGGCATGCTTTCGAGGAGAGAGAGACCATTGAGTCTCAAGAGAGCATATGACCTTCTCCCCTTGGAGCAAGACAGTAATAAGCTGGAGTCCTGCAGAAGAAATGGGTCACATCTTCCGTCTCCTAAGTCAGAAGTGTGGATTTGGTCAGAGGAAAACCATTTTAAAACCCAGAATCCTTCCCCACTCCGCCTTCCCTCCCTCCCTGAAAACTCCTGCCCTCAGCTCTCCACCAAACCTGGAGACCATTAATAGTAAATCGAAGCCAGAACTCCCTATTGATGCTCTCTACGTTTTGGGGGCTGAGGGCAGGAGTTCTCAGGGAGGGAGGGAGAGGAGGGAAGGCGGAGTGGGGAAGGATTCTGGGTTTTAAAATGGTTTTCCTCTGACCAAATCCACACTTCTGACTTAGGAGACGGAAGATGTGACCCATTTCTTCTGCAGGACTCTCTTTTATTACTTACTGCCTTTGGAGGTGGAGGGGAGGGGAAGGGGAAAGGGTTATGTGCCTTTTAAAAATTGAGATTATTTATCCAGAGTAATTGGACTGAAATTGAAATGTCAGGTGTTCACATGTTCAGAAGCTGTGTTAGGCTGGGGGCATTTATAATTTCCCAGATAGCACAGCTGATTCCCTTTGGCCTGGTTAGTTTCTGCTCCTGATGTTTCAGAATCTAACAGTTGGGATTGTGGCTAGTCTAGCTCTGTACATTGGTGGTGTTTTGAGTTGCTGTTGAGTAAAAGTCAACTAAAGTTTCTCACACTCCTCGACTTAGAACATGTAGGTGTGCAGTACACAAGGGTATATGTTACAAGTTCTGGCTAATGTCTCTTCAGGGAAAAAAGATGAGCAAATTCTCGAGTGAGGGCTGTCATGGTCCTCTTGTGAAGAGGAGTCACTTCAGTGAGGCCCTGTGTCTATTTGAGACGTTAGCTCATGGTTGGTTGACCCTGGGCTCAGGTATGGAGATTCAAAAACATTGCCTGCTGATTGCTTTGACAGCTTATTGAAAACCAATGTGTTTAACCCTGACAGTGAAAAGTCTAAATCAGCCCCGAGTCATGAATTATCTCACTCTTTTCTGATGAAGACAGTGGACAGGTCCTTTTTCACACACATGCACACATCCTGTTGATGTGTTATGTGATAGTGATTGTGGTTTGCTGAAAGACGGCACTGGCCTTCTCCCGTTTTGGTCTTGTGGCTGGATTGCCAGGGTCTATATACCTCACAAGCCCTATTGCCTCAATGTGCGTCCCTTAAGGGGGAAGCACACTCCCTTCTCTCCTCACTTACCTGACTTCCAGGAGTTGGGCTACAGGAGGGGACTTGGCCCAAGTCTGGGTGGGCCTAGATCTCTTACTAGTGGTTTGGTTGCTTGTGGAAGGTTTTAGATAGGGGTCTTTTTTGGGGGGGGGAGTTGGAGCTTCTATGGGAAGAGCTGAATCACCTTTGAGGACAGTAAGGACCTTTACTAAAGTCCTTCAGAACTCCTTCCAAAGCTTAGAGCCTGAGACCTTCCTTTGGTAGAAGTTTCCTTCTCCTGTGCACCTGTTTCTTGGCACCTGCCATCCAAGCTTCTTGTGGAGAGCCTTGAAGCAGACAACAATGGGGTACAGGGGAGAAGGGAGAAAAACTAGTCCTAGTGCACATATGGGTAGCAAAGACTAGAGAGGTCTTTGCCTGGCATGTGTTCCTCTGTGTGCAACTTGGTTGTATGTAATAATAATACTGTCTAATGCTGGACAGAGTGTTCTGGCCTGCAGGCCAGGCAGTGCTCATCCCAGGGCCAGAGGTGATCAGGGATAATAATACCTCACCGTTTTCTGTTGGTCCTTGTCCTTTGGCCTCAGAATGAATAAAGATTGAAGATGAGAATGGATTCAGCCTGTTTCTGTCCACACTTCATTTGCATTGGCAGCAGTGATTTGGGTGGGAATATTTTGCATAAACAATCTTTGCAAAACAACACTGTTGGGAAGTTCCCAATAAGCAGAGCCAGAAGCTTACTTCCATCTCATCCTTGGTTCCAGTAGGCACATCATTCAGAGGAATACACAAACATTACCCCAGGCTATTCAGTCTCTTCCTGCCTTGATGGCATGGAGGCTGATCAGCATGGCCACTGCCACCACTTTATCTCAGACTTAGATCCCATGTTAGGAGGCTTCTTGAACTAATGATTTGTTTTGAGTATAGTTTCAGGGGATAGCAAGAATATGCCCTTCCTAATGACCTCTCACAGTCAGGTGTTTGGAATGAGAAGTGTGGGATAGGGACAGCACCTAAGACTTCATTGGTCATAGAAAACTCCCTTTATCAATGCAGTTAGGTAACTTCTTTGCTACTTATGGTCTTAGTGCACTGACAAGGTAAGTGACTTGCCTAGGGTCACACACCTGGTGTGTGTGTGTGTGTGTGTGTGTGTGTGTGTGTGTGTGTGTGTGTGTGTGTGTGTGTGTGTAAAAGTAAGAGGTGGGTCTTGAACCTAGGCCTTATAGTTTCCAGGTCAGATCTCTGTGTCATGCTGCACCATACAAATAACTTGACAGGTAGGTAATGCTTCAGTTTATATTCTTTGAGCCGCACAACAACTTTCTGAGGTAGTACTGGTATTATCCCCATCTTACAGATGAGGAAATTGAGTTTGAGGTTCAGTGGCTTCACCAGGGTCACACATTATATATCAGAGTGGGATTCAAACCCAGGAAGCTTATATTTATATTTGTAGACTCATAAGTCTACTTAAAGCATCAAATGAATCATTCCAAAGTTGAAATCAGCACAGCTAGCTGGGGCATGGTTGTGGCATATTACCCTGAGGGAGGGCAGCAGCTACATCCCTTTGTCTTTCAGTACCTCTGCAAGCAATTGTGAGCTTTGCGACTGGTGAAGGGCCTCTAAGACATGACTGTTTTTAGTGGCTTAAGATTAAATTAAAAAAAAAATTAAATTCTTTTGCAGTAATTTCCTTCTCACTTCCTGCCTGACCTCCTGGAAGGCTTGCCACTTTAATGCACAAATTAGTTCAAATCTGTGCCAGTCTGGTGCCTTGCACTTTCCCTCATGTGAGGTAATTCCTTAAATCTCAAATCTCATTGAGCTCTTTCTTGTCTGCAGGGAATTGAAAGTCCCTGATCCTCTGCTACTCTGCACACAGGATATTCTTCTGGGCTGACAGTTTTTTTCCAGTGGTTTTAGGATGTAGTAAATTGGTGATTAATTCACAAGTTTCATTACAAAACACATCTTTGTTATTTGAGCCGTTTTGATGAAGATAAACATTTTTTTCCCATTGCCTATCTGGGAGAGTTTAGCCATTTGCATGCTTTGTGAATGACATCACTTTATATGACATCTGGTTCTCAATGGTATTACACCAGAGCTGGTAGCTCCTTGGATGTATTGACACAGCAACAGATCTCATCTAGGGGGCATATTCTGTTGGTAATCCCAGTAGGGTACCCTACCCTTATTAGCTCCCCTGGTTCAAACCTTACCCACACTGTTAATATAGGGAAGGCAAACTGCTACCAGAAGACTGGATATTAATATCTTGAAGGACTGTGAATTGACCTTACTTTTGAACTCTGGGGGAACAAGATCCCAGGAGGTTCATAGTAATGTCTGAAATTATTGACTTGTGGTTTTAATTCCTACTTGAGTAGAAACTTATGAAGTTATGAAGTAAGCCCTTTACAAGATAGGAAAAAACAATCTAATGAATGCCTAAGCACAGCAGGCTGTGTCCATGGGACTAACCCACTGAGTGCTTTGTCTAATCCTTTTAGTTTCTATACCAACTGAAGGGTACTAAGCTACAGTTTGAAGGGGGCTGACTCCAGCATTAAGTACTTAACCTATGTTGTCTGACAACAGATTATAATTATAAACACGCTTGTAGATTCTGCCTTTAACTTGCTTGGAAAGGCTTTTTGACCTTGCTGTTTTCCTTTGTTCTTTCAGTAACTGCTAATCTTCAAGAAAGAGTAGCTTTACTTGATACCCGTGGTTCCATATCACCCATTTCACCCTGAAACACTATATGGTGATTCAAGTCTCCAATATAGTAGGGACATTTTTTGCTCCAGGGTCACCCTTGGCCATCCAATAACCAAGTAAGATGGTTATTTCACAGTCTTTGCTGTCCTTCACCTTTCTTTGTCATGTAAGCATGATTCATTCCCGTCTGGATTTCTCTGCTTCCTTGGTTTTAATAGTTCTTCTATCTATCTGACTATTCCTTGACCCATTTGCTGTTTAATTGTTCTCCCACATCCTAAGGCTGGGTGTTCCCTAAAACTCTAATTTTAGTTATATCTATACCTGAAGATCACTCCCAAATCTATGTTTCTAACTGCTCCACTCCATCCCTGTAACTGCATCTTAGAAATCTCCCCTGGTAGGTATCACCACTCTGCCACTGCCACCAACCATCACCTTTCCTAACTTCCCGATCAACACTACGATTCTGTGTTACCCATTTTTGATATCTGGGAGTCATTCTTGATATCCAGTCAGTTGCTAAATACTGTTTTCACCTCTACAATGTTTCTCGTCCTACATTCTCCATTTACCACTTCTATTACTGTAAATTAGGCCCACATCACCCATTTCCTGAACTACTGTAATAACTTCCTCTAACCCATTCTTTGCAGATTAGCCATGTCATTCCCCTGCTTGATTTGGACTTGGCTGCCTTTGGCTTCTTTCTTTTTTTCCCCCTTTTTTTTCTCCAGGGCAATGAGGGTCAAGTGACTTGCCTAGGGTCACACAGCTAGTAAGTGTCAAGTGTCAGGCTGGATTTGAACTCAGGTCCTCCTGAATCCAAAGCCGGTGCTTTATCCACTGTGCCACTTAGCTGCCCCTGCTACCTTTGACTTCTATCTCAGCTTTATGTTTATGATCCAGCCATTCTGTGGTCTGGTGGTGCAGCAGCCACGTCTGAGGCAATATCTAGTTCTCTGCACATCTCTGAAGTGAGAAGCAGTGCACTGCAGTGGTTGGAAAGCTGACCCTGGAGCTAGGAGGACTTGGGTTCCAGTCCAGCCTGACCCTATGGATCAATCACTCAACCTCTTAGTGTTCTTAGGCAACTGCATTGGTAGAAGGAATTTTCCTTAACCAGAAGTTAGTTCCTGTGCCCATGAAATCACAAATCCGTCCCTTTCCTTTCTTGGACCCAAGATAGGTCATTACGGCTATGCAGAGCCTAACTTCATGTTAATGTTCATTTAATCTTTGTGCTCATGCAAATCATCTTCCTGCTTCTAGTCATTCTAATTTCATTGACATCTTCCCGGTTCTTTTGAATTCTTCCTGTTTGTCCTTTCTCTCCAGGCATGCTGTAATATTCCATTATACTCATTAACCGCAGCCTGTTTAGCCATTCTTCAGCCTCTGGCATCTGCACGCATGACTGCAAGGGGCTCCTTTCTCATCTCAGCTTTCACCTCTGCTGTGAAGCCTTCCCTGATCTCCCGGCTGACAGTGACATCTGCCCCAAATTCTGGACCTCTGCTTGGTCCCTATCTAACACCAGACTGTGTTCTCTGTATTGATGTAGCTGTCGTCTGTTCTCCTTTGCAGTAAAATCTAAATTCCAGCCTGGCAAGGACTTGTTTTTCTTTTCTGTATTCTCAGAGCCTTCCTTGCATGTCGTCTGTTCTCCTTTGCAGTAAAATCTAAATTCCAGCCTGGCAAGGACTTGTTTTTCTTTTCTGTATTCTCAGAGCCTTCCTTGCATGTCGTCTGTTCTCCTTTGCAGTAAAATCTAAATTCCAGCCTGGCAAGGACTTGTTTTTCTTTTCTGTATTCTCAGAGCCTTCCTTGCATGATAGGCACTCAGTAGATGTTGCATTGGTCCAGCGTAAGTGAGAGAAAAGGTCCCTGGAAGAAGGCTTGCAAAATGCTTTCTTTGTGACAGCCCAGTGAGGAGGTTAGAGAGCATCACCAGCACTTTGCAAATGAGGGAACAGGCTCCAAGATTTGCTCAGTCACAACAGTGTGAGAGGCTAATTAGAAGCCAAATCTTTTGACTCTCCAGTTTGATGTTCTATGTAACTGGGAGAAGAATAGTTAGGGAAGGTAATAGCACTTTATAGCTCCAAGAATTTAAAAGGAAAACATACTCTCCTTACCACAGTGCCATATGTATATCCACAAACTCTGGTTACCACTTGTCAAAGACTGTAGGATAAGCACTAGGTTGTATAAATACAATTTTAACTCCTCTAGGGAAACAGAAGGGAACATCAGAAGCCCGAAAGGCCAAAATTCCTTCAATGCAGGGCTTAGAATTAGGGTTAGGTTTTCCAGAAAACCTATCAAAACCAGAGTCTAATTACCTTTTGTTCTTGCTGACACAGCTGTTCTAATTCAGCCTTAAACTGATGGCTGAGGGGCAGCTAGGTGGCGCAGTGGATAGAGTACTGGCTTTGGAGTCAGGAAGACCTGAGTTCAAATCTGGCCTCAGACACTTGACACTTACTAGCTGTGTGACCCTGGGCAAGTCACTTAACCCCAATTGCCTCACCAGAAAAAAAAAAATAAATAAATGGATGGCCGAAGTGGGGTGAGGGGCAGCAACTATCACAATATAGTAAAAACTCACCTTGATATAGCATTGCCTTTTCCCATTACTCAATTATTGCTTTAAGGGACTCGTTCTCAACTGTGTGGCCTCTTCCTTTACCAGTACCACTAGAGACCCATCCATGCCCTTTCATACTGTGCAGTCTGTGTATAACACTACACATCCTTCAACAAGGACCTATCCAATATGCTGGAGTCCTGCCTCTTTGTCTTTCAATCTTTTTGGGGTAATGGTTCAGCACTTGGCTTCTTTCTCTTAGTCTTTTTAAGTTTAATAGCTTTATCCCGTATTTATAACAATATAATAAACTATCGGTACAGAAAATTTCTTATACAATCAGGAAATACTCACTTAAAAGTTCCTCTCTAGAAAAATAGCCCTCTACCTCTGTATTATCCTTCAGCTTTATCTTGACCTTAAATTTTTTAATACAGGAGCAGTTTGACCCCACCCAAAAAACCCCAAAACAAAAATCCCAAGCTTACGATAAAGGCATTAGTCATAAGCAAGGATTCACAATGGTGTTCTAATTGATATTTGCTTTTTAAAATCAGTAAAATGGGTAAATATAAAGTGTGTTTTAGAACCCTCTCAGGTTCTTACAATGTCTTTTTTTTTTAGGGCAAAACTATACTATAACTATATTATAACTAATTACAGAAGTGTTATGACACAAAACTTTAACCAGGGAATGCAGTTCATCTTTATAAAAGGTTTATTTTCTGCTCTTAATATTTGTGAGGAATTGAGATATTGTCACTATCTAAATCCTCTAATAAAAAGTAGCAGTAATTGCCATCAATCAATTTCAGCTCCTTTTTAGGGCTTTTTACAGTAGATTCTTAGGTATGATTCTTTTTTTTTGTTTGTGGGTTTTTTTTTTGTGGGGCAATAAGGGTTAGGTGACTTGCCCAGGGTCACACAGCTAGTGTCAAGTGTCTGAGGCTGGATTTGAACTCAGATCCTCCTGAATTCAGGGCCAGTGCTCTATCCACTGTGCCACCTAGCTGCCCCCACGAGTATTTCTTTAGCTACACGATTTGTATGTCATGTCTAGGGGGCAATGGATTAGAATCCAGGCTCTGATAGGACATTACCCTGTGTGATCTGGTTGTCGTGTGCATCATTATTGTAGGGTCTGCTTGTTGAAACTCTTCTTTGCAGAATGAAGTTGGATTAGAGAAGTCCCTATGGCTCCTTCCAATTCTAACATTTGATGGTGCTTTGACTCAAACTGGAGTAAAGGCAGCTGTTGTTTTTAAGTGGGGATTTGAGTAAGTTTACTTGTAATATACACTTGTAGTTACACAACTTCTGGTTATAAAACCATTGTTTCTGTTAAGATTCTCCCTTTGGTGAGAGTTCCCCAGTAATCTTTCTCAAGGGAAAGCAATACAGACCATAGCATCATCATTGCCATTCCACTCAAAAGTAAATAAAGTTAATTTTGCTAACTTTAGGAAAGGAGAGCTTGTGGCATGAGCCACACTGAAGAGCCTAAAAAACATCAAGAAAGCATTTTTTTCATGTTTGAAAATAATTTTTAATACAATCAGTGCATCAAATTCACATATATATAAACATCTATACAACTTCCTCGGTATTTCTGCCAAAGGACTCCCAACTCAACAAGGATCAAAGTAAGGCCACAGATGGGAAGTGGGGAGAAAGGACGAACATGGATTCTTTTTTTTTTAAATACTTGCAGATTTTTACAACTAGAAACCACCTTAGTGAACATGCATTGTCTTTGTGTTGATAAAGTGCAGCCTTTCGTAGTGTTTGTGCCTCTAACACCAGAGGCTCACAAAGAAATGCCTCACTCAGCAGCATGGATCAGGAGCCACCTCCAGTGGGGAGGACAGAGGTTGGGGAAGATCATCCCTGTCATGAGAAACTTGGTAGTGACATCTCTTTATTCACTGGCTTTAAAAGTTAACTTTTCTCACCAAGATTCGATCTTAGGAATGCTGTAGATCTGAACAAGTCAAGTCAATTCTTTACATGGAAGGGGAACATCTTTCAGATTAAGGGTCAAAGTAAAGGGCAGGGAAGGGAGAATATTTTCTGGCAGTGTCAGGTCAAAGAAGATTTTCTTCCCATATCAGTGTGTGATACTGCAGTTAGAGGCAAAGGAGCTCTGATTTATCTTAGGGGTTTCCGGTCCCTAGTAACACAAAATTGCCAGGAGGCCACGATTTGACCTGAGCCAAATATCCCCAGAGGCTTATTTTTTCCTCCCCTTTCCCAGTTCCAAGTAAGTTACAGCACTCTGAGGCAGAGTCAGCAGCAAAGAGGATGAGGCCTAGGGCCAAAGCCACCAAAGGGCTTCTTGTCCTTAGGCAACTGGCGAATACTTGAGCAGTTCTCAGTCTGAATCTAGGTCCTGGGAGCTGTCATACTCAAACTCCTTTAGCACATCATAGGGATATTTACTGTATCTTCTTGGTCTGATGACACTGCTTTCCCCGTCACTGAAGCTGCCATATTCTTCATCAGACCCTAGAAGAAGAAGAACAGGTGAACCAGGACCTTGTGACGCCCTCTCTGGGTGTCCATTCATGACCAGGCTGTGAGGGTGCCCATGATACACACATCTCTTCCTCTTTACTATAGGAATCGAAGCCGGGACTTTTCCTCACAAAGTTCAAGGATTTATAATTCAATACAATTCAAAAACATGGTTTTACAG
Organism: Dromiciops gliroides; assembly: GCF_019393635.1. Taxonomy (NCBI): domain Eukaryota; kingdom Metazoa; phylum Chordata; class Mammalia; order Microbiotheria; family Microbiotheriidae; genus Dromiciops; species Dromiciops gliroides. The sequence continues at coordinate 639,164,701 of NC_057862.1, forward strand.
CTTCAGAAACACGTTACACATCTCACTGAAAGCAGGAACGCATTTTCAAGAGGGTCTAAGTGAGGCTCGACTGACTCCTCATTTCTGATCTGGCTGCACTATGGGCCTGACTTCTCCACTGTGCCCCCAGGAATCTTTATTAGGAGAACCTAACCATCCTGTAAAATCCCACCAGCCCTTGTCTTCTGCCTCATTACCATCCTCTGCCTCTCAGCTGGGGCCATGAACATAGTCGGCGTTTAATAAATATTGCCTGTGGTCAGTCAGTAGTACTCTAACAACCATACCCCACTGTCTAGTCCCAGTGCCGGGCACACAGGAGGCAATGAATACAGAAACAAGAACTCCTATTATGATTACCTCTGGTGCTCTCTCCATCACTGCTTCCTTCTTCCTCATCAGGGTATTCATTACGCCAGTGGTTCTCACTGTTCTCATCTTCATCTTCATCATCATCAATTTCCTCTGCTTGATGTTCATCAGCTACCTGCACGTCTCAATACAAATAGTAATCAAAGTCAAAGGATCCCAAGAAATCACAAACCACCATCGATTTTGGAAAAGCAGTTCGTACAATTCAAACACAGTGGCCCAGCAGAACCAGCACTATTGCACGGAGGACTTGGATTTTAATCCTACTACTTCTTAGTTATTAGCTATGTTACCTTGGGCAAGCCATTTCCCCCAGGGCCTGTTCCCTTATCTGTGGGACCAGAAGGTTGGGCCAGACCAGGGGGTCCTTAGCCTTTTTCATGTCATGGACCCATCTGGCAATAAAGTCTATGGATCCCTTCTCAGAATAATGTGCTTAAATCTATAGAATTGCGGTGGAATTCAATTATACTGAAAGATTGTTGTCAAAACATTTAAAAACAGGAAAACAAAAATGCCCCCATTCCAGGTTAAGAATCCTTGTACTAGACACTATTTAGGGTACTCTCCACGACAGAATCTTATGATACATATTTCTACTGTCCCAAGTGCAAGAAAGACAAAAACATTAAAGGTCTGAACTGCAAAAAGGCTTCTCTTCTCAAGTCTTTTCCAAACGATCCAACAAAATAAAGACTTATTACAAAGCTAGGGAAAGGTCTTGAGTAAAATGAAAATATTTAAGGGTGCAAATCGTCACTGGAGGAACCAAATATAATAGCTAGCAATTACACATTGATTTAGTGTGTGCAAAGGACTTGGCAAATATCTCTTTTTATCCTTACGACAAGCCTGGGAGCTAGGTGCCACTACTACATCCATTTTGTGGATGGGGTAACTGAGGCAGAATGACTTGCCTGGAGTGTTTGGGGATGCATCTAAACTTGGGTCTGACTCCAGGCCCAGCGCTCCATTCACTATGTCACCTAGCTGCCTCAACATATACCGACTACAAAACAGAACCCATCTTCTACAGGTTCCTTTTCTATGGAGATAGGGTGAAGGAACCAGGCACATTAAACCTGAAGAAAAAGATTCAGGGCAAACATCACAATGTCTTCGAGCATTTTGGAAGAAGGTGGTCACCGGGGGAAGGATTAGATTTGTTTTGAGATGGCAAAGTGGCAAATTTAGGATGAAGGGCCCAGCAAGTCAAGCTGCCCCAGGAGGATGCAGAGACGCCCCTCAACCCTCCCATTCTGTGATTCTGGCAACCCTGCTCTGAGGGCCTACCTAAGCCTACACCCACTGCGCCCTCCTTACCAGATCCCACTCCGGATTGTAGGGCTGCACAGACAGGATGTTTTCAATCCATTTTGGCGTCTCCATGTAGTAAATATCATAGACATAATCATCTTCCTTCTCTCGGTGCTCCGTTCCTTTTCCATCCTTGGAGATGGCTAGCCGCTCACGGATCATCTTCACTGAATTACAAAGTATCACATCTGGATCAGATTTCTGTTAGGAAAACACAAAGGAAAGACTATGGGGAACATGTGACTTGCTGAGAATCTCAACAGACAAAAGACAACCAGCTAGAATTTACTATCTCACCCCAGAAATATAAAGGATTCAGACAGCATTATAACTTTTGGTTCTATTATCTTCCCCATGGTTCTAATTTCCACAGACGACTATACATTCCTATTTTTTTTTTAAATCAAGTTTTATTGCTACCTCATGCCATCTACATTTCCTCACTGTATCCCTTACTCCACCCCCTCCAAGAGATCATCCCTTATAACAATGGATTTTTTTTAAAAAGGAAGAAAGCCTTTATGACCCAATGGAAAGCAAAGTAAGCAGAATTAGAACAATTTTATATACCAATAACATGATAGAGACTTTAGAACTCTGATCAATGAAATGATAAAACGAGTCCAAAAGAATTAAAATGAAACATGCCACTTGCCCCCTGCAAACATGAGCTTAAGATAAAGGGACGCACATTTTCAGATACGGCCAATATAAGAATTTATTTTATCAGACTGTATTGAGGGATAAATGTGGATAAATGGTGCCTGCTATACCTTGGAAGCAGCTAATCGGCTCACTGGATAGAATGCAGGGCCTGAAGTCAGGAAAACCCGAGTTCAAATCCTGCCTCAAAGAAAATTTTGCTTAATTGGGGGAGGGGTTAGGAGGGGACAGAGCAATAACAAATAGTTGTTACTTAAAGGAAAAAAAGAAATTCTGTAAAACTAACGACTTAACAACATGTTCTGACATATAGGCAGCATTCCACACTCGTGCTCCTGCCATTTCTGTCCCTAGTTCTGAGGTGTCTTCTCCCATCTCCTTTTTTGGGGCCAAGCCGGGTTAGTGATGACTACTCATTTCACAATGAAGGGAGGACCCCGAAGTTTCAGATCAAGTTGGAAAAGTCACCGCACAGATTTCTATGTTGATGCATTTGGTTCTTTCTGCTCATGACAATGACGACTGCAGTCACACACTGGGTTTATCAGAATGCTGTTCCACACACCTTGAAATGGCCACAGCCCAAGACAAGGTCAAAATGCACAGGAGGAGTAACTCCAGACCCACAAAGTGGCTTTCTCTTCAGAACTCTGTGCTGAACCTCCCCCCCATCCCAATTGTTAAGGAGGGCTTGTTCTGCCTATCAGCAAGAGCCAACCATGCCAATATCCCCAGAATATTGTCTCCCTTTCTTCAACCCCAGCCTTCAGTGGCTTCTGCACCACTGGGGCAGGAGGGCAGTGCAGACAATGAAAAGCCAGCCTGGCCCTGTTGCAGCCTCTGAGCAGTAGGAACATCAATCCCGGCCGTCATCTAGCTTAACCTCTAGCTGAGAGGATTCCAGCTTTTAACTCTGTGGATAAATGGTGCCTGCTATACCTTGGAAGCAGCTAATCGGCTCACTGGATAGAATGCAGGGCCTGAAGTCAGGAAAACCCGAGTTCAAATCCTGCCTCAAACACTCACTAGTGGTATGACCATGGCAAGTTGACAACCTATTTGCCTTGAAAGCACCTAGGTGGCTCGGTGGAGAGAATGCTGGGATTGGGGTCAGGAAGACCTGAGTTCAAATCTTTTCTCAAATACTCATTAGCTGTGTGACCCTGAGCAAGTCACTTAGCCTTTGTTTAACCTTAATCTACTGAAGAAGGAAATGGCAAACCACTCCAATATCTTTGCCAAGAAAACCCCATATAGGGTCATAAAGAGTTGACAGGACTGAACAACATCATCTTTTGGAGCATAATCAAACAGCAAGAAGATAGAATGAGGAGGAAGGGCAAGAAATAAGACCAATATGCATAAGAACAAAGCTTCATTCATTCATTGAATCAGAATTTTGGAGCTAGACCTCTTAAGTCTGTCTCTGAGTTGTAAAACGGCAGGTCAGTGCTCAGAGCACCTAATTCTCAAGGTGTTTTGAAGTACAAAATGTAAAAGGCGACATAAGTGTTACTACTAGAACTGTAGTTACTCAAACTCTGTGCACAGTGGTAACTTCTCTCCAGGCAGGGATCTGGCCACTGAGCCCTCAACACAGTATCAGTTCTCACACCAATGCTACCTCTAATGTGCTCTGGAAGCCTTGTCCTGCCCCCCCCCCCCATTCCAGTTCTAACACTGATGGCCTGTATGACTAGTGCAATTCATTTGTTGTTACCTTATCTGTGGGGTGGGGGGGAGGAAGGTCCTTTGTAAACTTTCAAACACCCCCTACAAAATGGGCAGCTGGGCAGTGCTGTAGTGCATAGAGTTCAGGGCCTAGAATCAGGAGGTTCTGAGCTTCAATCTGCCCTCAGACACTTACTAGCTGGGGGACCCTGGGCAAGCCACTTCCCTGTTTGCCTCAGTTTCCTCATTGGTACAATGGGCTGGAGAAGTCAGGGACAAACCACTCCAGTATGAATCTTTGCCAAGAAACCCCCCAAACGGGCTCACAAAGAGTGGGACAGGAGTAAAAGGCTCCCAACAAACGCAACAGTGTAGTCTCAAAGCACCTACCTCAGAGCAGGTGGCAGGAATGGAGAGGGTCTCTTTCTCAGCAGCTTTCTCATGAATGATGTCAAACAGCTGGAATTCTCCTGCAGAGGACGAACTGACATCTGTTGTGTTGCCTTCTCTTTGTGAGCTTGGTTTGGTACCATCAGGGTCTAGCTCACCTTGCTCAGTCCTGCTGGTATCCTGCACAGCAGGCAGGGCTGCTTCTCCCTCCATACAAGGGGCTCGGTGTTTGGATACCAGGTGGTAGCGGTCATTCTGCCGGGTCACCTGCTTTGTCGCAAGGAGATCCTGACGGATTCTCTGCTGGCTTTCCAGTGAAGGAATCAGGGCTCTGGTGGCTCTCTCTCTGGTGATGGCTTCTCTGACATACTTCTGAACAGGTTCATCCTAAGAGGAAAGAAATGGAGACAGAAGCAGGAGCCAGGACAGAAAGCATCATAGAGCTGGGAGGACCCCCAACATGCTCTCTAGTTCAACCTTCTTTGTAGAGATGACATAAGGGAGGGAGGCAGGCAAGGAACAGGGGTAGCGAGAATCCTGGCCTGGGGAACTGGGAGCTTGGCATTCTAGCCTTAGCTTTGCTTCTTAGTGGCCATGTAACAACTGGACAGGTCATTGCCCTTTCCTGCTTACTACTATTACCCAGAATAGTTCTGAAGTGCTTTCTTTAAAGAAAAATAAAATAAAATAGAAATGCCACATTAATGTATACCACTGACGTTGTCTAGGGTCCTACAGCTAGTTGTGGTTACTCATGGTTCTGGGATCTCTATTTTCCACAGACATAAGGCACTTCAGGATTTCAGTACACTTTCAACATACAGTGTTTCATTTGATTCCTTATAAGAACCCAACATAGGTAGGTTGCATAAGTCCATTTTACAGGTGAAGACTGAGGCTTACTTGATTAAGTGATAGTCATGACTTCAATTGGGGCTTTTAGACTCCCAAATTCATTGTTCCTTTTTCCTTGAAAGTGCTGTTATTTTTCATGTTTGCTTCAGTTGTTTCTGGATATGCCCTTCCTCACATAGCAGGCTTAGCCCTCTTTTTTTTCCCCCTGGGGCAATGAAGATTAAGTAACTTGCCCAGGGTCACACAGCTAGTAAGTGTTAAGTGCCCGAGATTAAATTTGAACTCGGGTCCTCCTGAATCCTGGGCCAGTGCTTTATCCACTGCACCACCTAGCTGTGCCTCCCATGCCCTCCTTCTAACAAAAATCTGCTGATCCATCATCTGAGTCTGACAGTACAGACTCCCTCACTATCCACTGAAAGGAAAGAGTCTCTTTCTTTCCTTCTTGGACATCCGGATCAGCTCTCCTAATTGTACCGTGTTCAGTTCAGTTTGCAGCTTTCTCATTTCAGCTCACTTCACTTTGCATCCAGTTTTCCTATGTTTTCCTGAATCCCTTATGGTGCAATAACATTCCTAATGGAATCCTTTTTTCTTGATGGGTTCCAATTCTGTTTCCAGTTTTCCAGGCTGTGCCTGACACACATTAGGTGATTAATAAATGACTGTTAATTGAATGATTTTCCAAGCCACTTGTTTACTGCCCTAAAAAAGTACTACTACAAATATTTGTTACATAAGCCTTTTCTTATCCTCCTTGGAGTATATGCCCAGCACTGGGATATTTACCTGGGTCAAAGGGTGGGCCCACTCTGGTTACTTTTAAAACGTAATCCATTCCTAACTGCTCACAATAGTGGCCGGCGGATCTGCGGGTGCATCCAATTGTGTTCCTTTCCTCCCGCAGATCCTCCAACACCTGGCTTCTGACTTTGGTCATCTTTGGGTGGTCTTTTAATTTGGGTTTCTCTTACCGGGATGCCTGCCATCTTTCCTACAGCTGTTAATAGTCTGCAACCAGCCCTCCTGAGAGCTGTCCATACCCCGGACCACTTACCTAATGAGGAGTGGTCCTAGGTCTGCTTATCTTTGTGTAAGTTTCCCCACCTGCCAAGGATGACACCTTTATTTCAGATACCTGACTTCCGGCCTGTCTCTCCCTCCTTCTCCTGGCGGTGTTGATTCTGTCCGTGCAAAATCACCTCCATTTCACGGCCTTAAGTCGCCCCTTCCCTGCGGCTCTGCCCCCTCACCCCCGCCCCCAATGCACTACGGGCTGGGGCAGGGCCTGTTATTAAGGGGGCTAGACTCGCGCCCTGCTTATCCACTGATATGATTCCTTTTCCTCTCCGGTCCCTAGTTTTCTCATGTGTAAAACGAGGGGCTTTGCCTGAAAACCCGCAGCTTCCATTTCTGGAAGGCTTTTCTCGGAGCTCCCCAGTGGGGTAGGCATGATCGCCCCCATTTTCCAGACGAGGTTAACCGAGGCTCAGACCTAAGAAGGCGGTGGTGGCAGGAGCTGAACCCAGGCCTCCGGACTTTGGCGGCTACCTGCTACTCGGCTTCCGGGGCCGGAGACTGGAGGATGGCCGCCCTGACCCGCCCGGGGCTCCGCTCCCTGGCCCAGAGCCGCTACCTGGGAACTCACGGTCGCCGCCAGCTTGAAGACATTCTCCTCCACGGGCCCCGGCCTCGCGGCCACCGCCGCCTCCTCCTCGGGGGCCCCGCTCCGTGGTCGTTTACAAGCTAGGACGAGCGCCTCCGCGGGATCCGCGCCGCGCTTCCGCCTCACCCGCAGCACGGCGGGCGCCGCACCAGCCTCCATCGTCGTTGGCCTACTCGCCTTCCCCGGGGCATGCCGGGACTTCCCTTTAGCTCCGTCTTCGCCGACGCAACGTACGTGCTTCCTCCCCGCCCCCGGGACCCTGGTGGGCGTGGCCTCACGGGGCAGGGGGCGGAACCTCTAGGAAGCCTTGCCCCGCCCCCCAGACACGTGCTTCTCTGCTGGCCGGTTGCTGGGAGAAGATGGCGCTGGCGGCGGTGGCGGCGGCGGGCCGCGAGGACGGTGAGACGCTTAGCCGGCCAACCGACAGTTACGGTTCTAAAGCGGGGGCGGGGTGGGGGTGATGGGGGGAGCGCGAAATGGAAGCAGTGCGCGTGCGCGACGGCAGGCGCGGGCCATGCGTGCATGACGGGTCTCCGGAGCGGCCCGGGGATTGAGGGAGCAGGGCTTATGTGGCGGAGGGCCGAGGGGTCCCCAAAAGATGGAGAAGCTTGAAATGCGCCCTATCAGCTTCCCCCCTACCCCCGCCCCGCAGCCTCCCCTCTCCGGGGGGGGGGGCGGAGCCCTGGTCTTGTCCATCTCGCTCCCCAGAGGGTCGGCGGGGAGTCGAGGGGAGTCCTTGCCCGTGGGGCCGGAGGCGCGTCACGTGTTCTGGCCGTCCGCGGGAAAGAGGCGCCCCTGGCGGGCCGGCTGCTCCCCCGACCCCCCCCCCCGCGGAGGGGGCGTGTCCGCCCCTCCTACCAAGACCCCTGGGCCTTGCTCTGGGGCCCTGTTCTAGGTTTGAGGGGTGGTTCTAGGCCTGTGGAGAAAAAATCCCGGAGTCTGAAGACAGACCTAGCCTGCTTTTCCCCCAGCCCGACCGTCCCAAAGTGGCGTCCCTTCTCCGAACCCCATTTCCTAATCTAGAAAATGGGCCCATTACCCTCTCGGGCCCTGCCGCCTCCAGCTCCATGGTTCTCAGCGCCACTTGAGACTTGACTTGCTCTAAAAATGAGGGTCGCCCGTTGTTGCCCCCGAGCAATTTAGAACACACTTTGTAGCCTTGGTTAGTGATGCAGTGTAGGTGCCCCCAAAACGCTTCAGGAGTCGGGGGGAGCAGAAAAGACTGGCCCCCCCCATTTGAATATGCACAATGCTTTTCCTTTGCTTTGAATCCCGGCCCCTAGCCTGGTGCCGGGTACTTAAATCTATGCTGGTTGACCGAGGTCAGAGAGCCATTAGAGGGAAATAGAGCGAGGTCGGGGCTGCTTTAGTAGAGATTTCAACCAAGTGATGCCCTGTTAGCACGTTCCTGTGCCTCCTGAGCCGAAGAAGAGAAAGCCTCATTTATAGACACTATTGGAACTCTGAAATCTGTGCTGAGTGGACCCATGACAGACTTGAGGCATGGATCTGGGTGGTTATTCATTGATTCACCCAACCTTTGTAGCTGTGGACGGAAGGTGGAATTTGCATCAAGTCTAGGCTCAGCTCCTACCTGATGCACAGGATCAGAATAAGAGTTAGACATTAGCTGCCAGAAGGTCCAGTCTCCCCCATTTACAGATGAGGAAAATGAGGCCCACAGGTGTTAAATCACTTGCCCAAAGTCCCCTAGGTAATAAATATTACAGCCAGGATCACGTAGGTGGAATGCTTTTGCAAAGTTTAAATCACTTTTAGTCTGCCAATAAAGCTTACTGTGTGTGTAGTACTGTGCTAAATGCCGTGGATACAAAGCCAAAAGGGAAACTTAGTTGCTAACTCCAGGAGCTTTCTTATAAGTATCATTTATTTTTATATTGCAAGCTGATGGGAGGAGGGGGAGGCACACAATGGAGAATAAAAGCATGGTTCTCAAGAAGAACATCCCTATTGTTCCCATGTATCCTCAGCTGGTATTTATGGACTCATATGTACTCAAGCCTTTGGCTCCATGCTATTTTTGTTTTGTTTTGTTTTGTTTTGCTCCATGTTATTTGGCAACAGCACTTTATTCTTACCAAAGCTTCTATCCCTGAGAAATCCTCAATGATTATCCATTGCCTACAGTCCTTTTAAGCTTTTAGGCTTTCTACAATCTGAATCCTGCCTGTTTTTTCCTGTCTTTCTACTCTTCTACATAAATCAAACTTTTACTCATTGTGCCCCAAACATGTCATATTCTTCTCCTTCCTTCTATCTTCTATCTGGGTTCTGCCCACCCTTTAGTATTCAGCTCAGATCCCATTTCCTTTCTCAAACCTTTCTTTAGAAGCTTAGAAACTCTCAATGTTCTATTGCTGTCTTCAATTTACTGGCTGTCTTGAACTTTTATTTAAAAATTTTTTTATTACTCTTTAACTTTTCACCATCTAAAGTTTAGTCTCCCTAACAAAAGTGTTGTTTTTCCAATTAGATTGTGAATTCCTTGAGGGCAGAGATTTTTTTTTTTTATTTGTAGTTTCTCTTGGTGCCTTGTACACAGGAGCCTCTAAGTAAAAATTGATTTGATCTGTGCAGTAAAACCTTTAGAGCTTGGAGTGCTTGAAAAAGTGTAGCCACCCCATCTTTTGAAGATCTCATTCCTGTTGTAAAGGCCACAAGGAATGACAGTACTCCAAGATAACTGACATTTCCAGTGAAATCTTTCCTCATGGTGGGAAGGTGCTGCTTAGAATTTCTGCATCCACTGATTGTTTCTTAACATAATTCTCAGGATTCCTACAAGTTCTTCAAGAAGAAAGGTGAGAGAGCTGGCTGTGACAAATACAGAGCGATATCTCTGATTTCTATCTGTGGCAAGAGCCTAAAGAGAGCTCTTATTGGCAGGGAGACTTAGATGTTCCCTAAACAACCAGATGCTTGACCATGTTTGTTAGTATCACCTATGAGCCATCTTGAACACAGAATCACAGCAAGGGCCTGGATCATATGGTCAGTCTATCAACAATAAATCAATGCTTATTGCCCCATACCATAAGTAATAATAATTCACTAGTCGTAACTGTGTCTTAAGATTTGTGAGAATGCTTTACACCTCCTAACAGCAACTCTCTGAGGTGAGCCCTGCTTACATATCAAAGAGGAATGGACCTCTGATGTCAATGGGATAGAGTACTTTTGGTGAAGAATTCCTCTACCATTGTAGGTTGGCACCATCTCAGCAATGTAGAGTCTTAGTGGCCTCCAACACTGCCCTCCTGTAATTGCCATAGATAGTGGCCTTTTCTTAAACCTCATTCTCCTTGGCATCTCTGCAGCTTTTGACAGTGTTGGATCACCCTCCTCTTCTCCATACTCTCTCCACTCTAGGTTTTCAGGACATCATTTTCTGGTTCTGCTCCTTCTCTGTCTCCTTTGCAGGATCCTCATCTAGATCACATCTACTAACTGTGGATGTCCCACAGGCCTCTGCCCTGGGCCATCTTCTGTTTCACTTGGTGATCTTATCAGCTTCCATGGTTTTAATTACCATCTCTTCACTGATGACCCTCAAATCTACCTTTCCTGCTCCAACCTCTCTGCTGACCTCCAATCTTGCATCTTTAGCTGCCTTTCAGACATTGTCCAGTACACATCTTTTTTTTTTTCGGGGGTGGGGGGGGCAGTGAGGGTTAAGTGACTTGCCCAGGGTCACTCAGCTAGTAAATGTCAAGTGTCTGAGGCTGTGTTTGAACTCAGATCTTCCTGAATCCAGGGCCGGTACTTTATAACTAGTAGATGTCTTAAATTCAATATTTCCAAAACAACTCAGTAGCTTTCCCCCTAACTTTCCCCTCTTCCAAACTTCCCTTTTACTGAGGCTACCATGTATCATTGATTCCTCACTATCTCTTGCCTCCCACCCCCATCTCTGGATTGTTGGCAAGCTTGTCGATCTCACCTCTGCAACATCCCTCCAACACTCCCCCTTTTCTCCTCTAACATTTTGATCACTCTAGTATAGGCCTCATGCCTAGATTATTGCAGAAGCCTGCTGGTGGTGGATCTGTCTGCCTCAAGTCTTTCCTTCAGTCCATCATTCCGCTGACAAAGTGCTTTTCCTAAAGTGGAGGTCCAATCATGTCACTTTCCTACTCACTAAACTACAGTGGCTCCCTGTCACCTCTTGGTTGAAATACAAAATTCTCTGCTTAGCATTCAAGGCCTTTGGTAACCTAGGCTCCGTCTTCTCCCTCTTTATATCCTGATATTTACTCTTTGAATTGGTAACACTGGGCTTTGTTACACCTTACTGCTCTCGACATACTCTGATTCACTGACCCCAACCTCCTTGCTATTTCACAAACAAGACCTTCCATCTCTCAGCTCCAGCTGTTTTCTCTTTCTGTCCCTTATGCCTAGATTGCTCTCTCTCCCCATCACTACCTATTGGCTTCCTTTAAGTCTCAACTAAAATCCCACCTTCTACAGGAATCCTCTCCCAAGCCCTTTTAATTCCAATGCCTCCCCTCTCATTTCCTATTTATCCTATCTAAAGCTTGTTTGTACATGTTGGTTTGCTTGCTGTCTCTTATTAAATTGGAAGCTCCTCCAGGAGCTCCCCAGAGACTGATTTTTTCCCTTCTTTTACTGTCCAGTGCTTAGCACACAATGCCTAGCACATAGTTAGCTCATAGCAAATGTTGACTCTCTGACCGAGAGTTTGCGATCGTGAGAGGTTAAGTGACTTGCCCAGGATCATGTAGCCAGGAGGTGTCAGAATCAGGATTGGAACCCAGCCTTTCTGCTTGTCGGGCCAACAGTCTTAGCAGCTCTGCCATTTGACTTCTCACTCCAAGTAATACATATTAATTTTACAGATGAGAAAGCTGAAGCTTATGTTAAATGACTTGTCAGGGGTTGGTCAGTTAGTGTGGGTTAGAGGTAGGCTTTGAACCCAGGTCTTTCCTGACCCTGACTTCAGCAGAGATCTTATGACCGTGCTGGCTGATTAAATAAGAAAAAAGCATGATAGCAAATATAAAGCCCAAACAGTTAATGTGTTGAACCAAAGAGAAGACAAAGCTATATGGCACAGTGGAGAGAGCATCGGACATGGAGTCAGGAAGACCTGAGTTCAAATTTGGCCTTAGATATTTAGTAGTTATGTGATGCTGGGCGAGTCAGTTAACTTCTGCATCACTTTACTCATCTGTAAAATGGGGATAAAAATAGCATTTGTCCCCAAGGGTTGTTGTGAGGATCAAGAGAGATAATATTTGTAAAGTGCTTTGCCAACCTTAAAGCATCATATAAATGCTAGCTATTACAAGAAATACTTTAAGGATTCAGGTAACAAAAAGTAAATGTTCATTGCTAGTGGTGGAACAAACTAAAAATGAGAGACTTTTTTTATAGGCATCTCATCTGGTTGTTCCTCTCATGATAGTCAAAAACACAGTACTATCCAGGGCTAGAAGACTTCCTTGGATGAAGGATAGGCAGGCTTTCTTCTGTTCATTCATCTTTCCCTATGGCAATTTTAAGCTTGAGAAGACCTCTGGTTTTCCACTTTTTGAAACAGTGGGATATAAGGAAGAAGGGGCAAGTATGGGAGAAGGCTTTGAGCTGATGAAGAAGAGAAGCAGTCATGAAGATTATTTGGAGGACTTTGGAACTGTGGAGGGCAGATTGAATTGGAGGAAAGGAAAAATGGGAGGACTTGAGAATCTGGAGGAAGAGAAGAGTTGGAGCTTTAAGGATGTAAGGAAGACACGAGGAAGGAACAGAAGAAGATGAAAGAAGAAACAGCGGGAGGAGAAGGGGAGGAGGACTCTAGTCAAAGGAAAAGGTAGTTGGTGAGATAAGGTAAAGAAGAGGTTAGTGACATGAGGGATGTGAGTTTGGCCTTCAGGGTGTTTAGAGGGAGTGCAAAAAAAGACCCACATGAAGAGACATCTCTGGAGCTGCAATTACTAACAAGTGGTTTGTCACAGCAGTTCCTGGGAGCACCATGAGCAAGCAAAGGCTGAGAATTCCATTTCCAGTTTGTCTGACAAGCAGGCAGAATTCTGTTACCTGCCCGGAGGATGTGCTGCCTTCTACAGAATCCTAGGGAGATTTGCCACAGCACCTGTTCCAGACTCTCCATTTCCTTACATTTACAGCGTATGACCCAGACCTCTACTTCCTGAGTATTATTTAGCCCATCTGGCCTGAACTCCCTCAGCTGCCTTTCCCCACTCTGTAAAAACCTTTCAACTTTATCACAAGATCTTTTTTTTCCTCCTTCTCTGGTCACAGAAGGAAGATCCTTGGTCATCCCCAAGATTTGAACCCTTTAGCCTATTCTCTTCTTTTTTTCTCTAGGATCTAGCTTTGACTCTCATTGCATCTTCAGCTTCTCCTTTTCTCTGGTTTTGCTGCTTGCACACTGCACATGGATAGGTTTTCTCAATCCTAAAAAAAAGAGCTTCTTTTGATTCTTCTAATTTCTCTAGGTACTGTGCTATTTCTACCCCTTCACTGCTAATGTCCTTTCAGATGATTTCCAATACTTCCATTTCCTCACGCATGTTGCCTTCCACACTGATCATTGCACTGAGATTGCTTCTCCAAAGGTCACCAATAAGTTCCTGTTTGCCAAAACTAGTGGACTCTTTTAAGTCCTCCTCCTCCTCCTCAAACTGATTTTGACTTATCCATTTTTTTAACTATTGCACATTTCTGTTGGCTTCATAGTGTGTAATTTAAGATTCTAAATGTGGATTCTAATCTGTTCCCCCAGTTTTGGGGGAAACTGACTAAAATCACTGATAAAACGAGTTTAGGTTTTTAAGGGTTTATTGGAAAATAGAAAGAAAAAGATTGGGAACAGAATTCATACAGCCTGGCATTCCTATCTTTCCTCAAATTTCCTGTGAAGTCCTCTGCCGCCGCCACCACCATCCAGTCAGGAACCCAAAAAGCGCAAGAGCTCTCTGCGCAGGCTCCCTCTCCTCCTTCCTGTCTCCTCCCAGAAAATAGGAGGCTCCTCAAGTTGATTGGCTGGTAGCCTTGATAGACAGCACCCATGAGCAAACATCATTTCCTGACGCCAAGGAAAAGCCACAATGTCTCTGAGGCATTTTCCTCATGGTGGAGCTTTCCCACAGCAAGTCTCCAGTAGGTGGCATCATTCCAATCATTACAATAGATTCCACACTCCCTCTGTCAGTAAGTCAATGAGTTAACATAGCTCTTAACAAGTACCTATTATGTGCCAGGAATTATGCTAAGTTCTGGAATAGAAGAGAGGCAAAAGAAACTTCCTTCAAGGAGCTTACAATCTAATGGGGGAGACAACATGCAAACAAATATGTACAAACAAGCTATATAAGGGACAAATAAGAAATAAGCACTAGAATTAAGAGGGCTCGGGAAAGGCTTCCTGTAGAAGATGGGATTTTAGTTGGCACTTAGCAGCCAGCAGGTATAGAGGAGGGAGAATGTTCCAGGCATGGGGCTAGCCAGGGAAAATGCCAAGAGGAAGAGATGGAGTATCTTGTATGTGGAACAGCCAGAGGCCAGTGCCACTGAATTGAAGAGTGTGTGTCAGGGTCATAAGGTATAAGAAGAGTGGAAAGGGAGGAGGGGGCTAGGTTTTGAAGGGCTTTGAATGCCAAGCACAGCATTTGTATGTACTCCTGGAAGCAATAGGGAGCCCCTGGAGTTTATTGAGGAGCAAGGTGGCATGATCATACCTGTGCTTTGGGAAAATCACTTTTGTGGCTGAAAGGAGGGTGGCGTGGATGGGGGAGAGACTTGAGGCAGCAGACCCACCAGCAGGCTATTGGCAGTAATCCAGGCATGAGATGATGAAGACCTGCTCTAGAATGGTCAGAAGGGGGTGTGTTTGAGGAGTGTTGCAGAGGTGAAATAGACAGGCTTTGGCAACAGATTGGATATGGGGGTGAGAGATAGTGAAGATGACACCTGGGTTGTGAACCTGAGGGGCTGGCTCCCCATCCTACCTTTATAATCCTTTCTCATGCTCTAATGACCCCTTAGCCTGGGTGATCCTCAGAGTTTGGCTTTTGTCTCCTCTTTTCCATGTTTTTCCCCTCTGTGATCTCATTTGCTTCTTGGCTTCAACTATTAACTCTGGCACATGACTTCTGAATCCCTATCTCTAGCCTGCATTTCATCTTTAAACTCTGGATCTATCTATTTAACTCTCCATGGTATTTCTCAAATGGTGTGTTCCATTAGCACCTCAAATCAGTACAGCTAAAACTTAGATTGTAAGCTCCTTGAAGGAAGGGGCCATCTTTTGCCTCTTTTATCCCAGAACATAGCACAATTCCTGGCACATAGTAGGCACTTAGTATTTTCCCTTATCATGGCTGTGGTAGCACATCCTTCTCAATTTAAATTAGAGGAAGAGGATAATAATCAGATGGTTGTGAAAAGCCATTGTAAACAACAAAAATTTGTCCAAAGGCAAAGCGGACCTTGTGGTGAATCATCAAAAAGATGTTTTTAAGATCCCAGGAATGCTACACAAAACTGCCAGTGAGACAAATGCTCATAGAGAGAGGAAGAAGTCCATATAGAAATTCAGGTAAACTGGGGAGTCATTGAAGATTGTGGACCAAGGGTGTGACCAGCTGTGATTTAGCCAAAGAATTGCAGCACAACTATGAAATGCTGTGTATCCTGTGGACTGGAGGTGGGGAGACCAGGTAGGAAGCTATTGTGACAAAAGGACTTGAATTCACATAGTACTAGTGGGCATAGAAAGGAGGTGGTGGATTATGGGAGGCATTATAGAGGCAGAACGTACAAACCTTGACAACTGATTGTGACTTCACATGGACTAAGTGTGGAGAAGATTGCCGACCTTGTTTTGTTTGCTTTAGGTCCAGCTGCATGGACAGGCTCATTGTCAAGTGAGTTTACTTCTGACAATGAGAGAAAATAATGGATGTGACTGTTCATGTAATAGAGCTGTCCATCTTTGGATTTCATATGTGTAAACAAGTCTTCCTTGGTAGACAATTAGCCAGCCTGTTTGAACGATTTGGATCTTTGTATTTCTGAGGGCAAAGGGAGGCCATTATTGGTGGCATTTCTTTCCTTCTACCATGTATATTTTCCTCTTTTCCTTTCCTTCACTCTTTTTTTTTTTTGTTTTCTCATTTCTTCCTCCATTCTTTTTTTCTCTTGTCCTTTTCCCCTTTTTATGCCCACCCTGGTTGTACTATATGTTGAGCTTTGCTTCTTTCTTTTTGGGTCTACTAAAGTGGTTGACCCTTGGGCTAAGCCTTTATTCCTGTAGACCTTTCTATACAGTGTTTTTTTTAATTGTATTTAAGCTACAGTGAACATATGTTTAACAATCTTGCAAATAATCAGACTTCTTTAAAGCTCAAGAGACAGCTAACTGAATCATGTTGATTAGCCATTCTTGGTTGGGATTCTTTGAAGAAAGGATGGCTTGTGCTCTGTTGGCATATTGATATATTTCTCTTTGCTTTATTTTGGGGGTGTTATATGTGAATAGGTTTCTGATAAGTGGTCCAAAGCACAAGTCCATCTGCTAAAATCAACTCAAGGGAGCTTTCTTTTCTGCACTAAAAACCAGATGGCCTAATTGGCACCATGAAGGTCTTCTGTGGGCGGGCGAACCCAACGACAGGCTCAGTGGAGTGGCTGGAGGAGGACGAGCACTATGATTATCACCAAGAGATTGCCAGGTAGGATAACTCTGAACTTTGGTTGAAGTTGAATAGTTATAGTGCCATCCACTTACCTGCCATGGAATTGATGTGATGAGGCTGAAGAGAGCGCACACCAACCATGGAACAGAGGCTGGCTGTTCTGTTGTCTGCATTGTGTCCATGCTAAATGTTAATCTAGGGTTAACTAGATAGTGCTAAATCTCATCCCATGAATATTTGCCTTTGAGCAGCAGGTGACTGAGCTGGGTGATGTAGGTGCTTCTTTGGATTGTCAGTTCTCCTTACTTTTTAGGCTGACCCACAGAATTTTCAACCCCTTTTGAGCCAGCCTTTGCTTCATGGCGTCGTAGTAATAATCACATTATAGGTGTTCAGAGAGGAAACCAATGTACAGCTCTGGGGCATGTATTAATGGAAAAATGTGGAGTCTAGTGTATTGGCAAAGGTCCTGGCTTTGGAGTCAGGTCTCATTCTGGTCCTACTCTTAACCAATGATGTAATGCTAGGCAAGCCTTCGGACCCCTTGGACCTTAGTTTTTCCATCCATACAATGAGATTAAATTAGATAATATCTTAAGATCTCTACCAGCTCTAAAGCCTATGAATCCATGTAAATAGATATACATTTTGTATTAGTTCTAACATTCATCGTCTTGTAGACTACAGCAAAAAGGAAACGAGAGTTTATGGTGGTGATGTTTATGAACGTTAAAGATCTACATGGTTCAGCTGAAATTAGAACCCATTTATCACCTGGGTTAGAATGACTGGAATGGAACTTTGCCTTGCTTTCTCCCTGCTTCCAATCCCTGAGCTATTTCAAAATGAACATAATATAATATTTGAAATTGCCATACTGTAGACCAAAGAAATATGCAGGAATAGTGCATATAAATACCTTAAATATTGGGAAAAGAAGAGGAGAATTTCTAGCTGGAGCCTATGCATCCCCCAAAACGCTAGTAGGTGTGGTCTAGGGTTAAACATTTAACAGCCGACAAGGTGGAAGTATTCAAGTAAGAAATATTTCTTTCGAAAACCTTGGTGTGTCTGGGATTAAAACACAGCCCTGTTCTTTTTTGGGAAAGAGTATGGAGATGAAGGCTTCCTAGAGTTTGGTGTAAGAAATCCAGCCTTTTTCCAAGCTCTGAAAAACAGTGTGACTTCATATAAGTAACACTTGCCTGGGAATGAGGTTATAGGAATGCTGTCCAATTTTGGGCCTCAGTTTACTTTTTTGTCAAGTGGGAGAATGAGAATGGAAGGTGTTTTAACTTCCCTTCAGCTTAAAATTCTGTGATTCTGGGGCGGCTAGGTGGCGCAGTGGATAGAGCACCGGCCCTGGAGTCAGGAGTACCTGAGTTCAAATCCGGCCTCAGACACTTAACACTTACTAGCTGTGTGACCCTGGGCAAGTCACTTAACCCCAATTGCCTCACTAAAAAAAAAAAAAATTCTGTGATTCTATAAATCCTTCATGTGCCCTTATTTGTGTTCCCTAGAGTGAGTTATTCTAGAGTTCAAAGCCCTTGCTGGAAGCTAAGCTTTTAGATTATATGAGTCATGATAATTTAGGCTGATTTTTCCCTGGGGAAAATACACTTAAATCATTCTACAGTGATGCCAAATAGGATCAGTGTGTCACTCTTCATGGGAAGAGCTTTTTATTAGCCTGCGGTTTCATCACCGAGAACGAACATCCTTATGGAACCTTAATGTTTATCCTCAGTGTCCTCTGACAGTAAAACATGGAAAGAGCAGGTCAAATGAGATCAGAAAATCTGAGTCCGACACATATGAGCCTTGTGACTGTTGGCAAGTCACTGGATGTCTTAGGACCTTGATTTCCTCATCTTTGAAATGGGGATTGTAGTACACTACTTACCTTATAGAGTTGGGAGCAAAGCACTTTGTACGTGGTAGATTGCTGTGTAAATGTAAACTCATATCATTATGTTTTCCTCTAGTTATGTGGAGTCCCAGCTTCTAAATAAATGTAATTTAATAGGTATGTATCATGGTCTCCACTAAAGTCCACCTCCATTGCCTTACTGTGGTATGGACATGATTCTGACTTCTCACGTGGTATGCCCCTGGTACAGAAGTTCTGGCGGGCCTGCCTATACCGAGAGGGCTTTGAACATAGGTTTTGCAACATTAGTCAATCAGTCAACATTCATGTACTGCGCTAAGCAACACAGATCTATAGGTGAGCCTCGCTCAGTGTTTGGAGACTTCTCAGCAGTGTGATGACATTTATAGCCACAGTAACTCTCAGAGACTGTCAAGTGTTAAAAGGGATGGGTCTGCTTCAGTAGAAGAAATGCCCACCTCGGCAACATCATTAACTCTTGGAATGTTGTAGGAGATGGTGGCATAATTATGGAATGGACCCACAGACACATGAGAACACACACCGATGTATGTGTCACTGCTGCGGCTTCACTGCCGAGGGTTCATCTTTCATTGGGGACTATCACAGCCTTCTTGTATGTGGCTTCATTAATTACTGTGTCACAAGTGGAGTAAGCAGAACAAGGAGAACAATTTATGTAGACAAACAGTTTTGAAAGACTTAGGAACTCTGATCAATATAATGGCCACCTGGGATTTGAGAGGACTCCCGATGAAACATACTGCTCATTTTGTGATGGAGAGGTGAAGGACTCAGTGCAGATTGAGACATATTTTTGGACATGGTTGTGTGGAAATTTATTTTGCTTGACTATATGTGTTTTTAGTGGATTTTATTTTGTTTTCTTACCCCATTGAGAAATTGAAGGGTGTGGGAGGCAGAGAAGGTACATTTTTGCTGATTAAAAAAAAGGGGAAATTTAATAAAAAGAAATAAATTTGTCATCTGTTTGCAAAATCTCTGGCTCTTAATGAGGCTTGTCCTGCAATAAGAAGCAAGGCTTGACTTTTATTGGATCCATCCATACTCCAAGCATGACTGCTGACATAGCTTTTGAGAAGTGTTCATTGTTCTTCTCTGAGTCATAATTGGGTGTCAGAGCAGGGTATAAGTGTATTTTTTTTTAAACCAGAGGTTTCTAATATCTTTTTTTCTTTTTTCTTTTTTTTTTAGATCATCATATGCAGACATGCTGCATGATAAAGACAGAGTGAGTATTAGAAAACTGTATCTTACTAGTATGTTCAAATTATGCCGACTAGAGAGAAATAAGCAAAACTATGCTGTGTAATATGATATAATTTTACCATGTACAGTGTATATATATATTTCAAAATAAGTTTGTAGTTTTCACTCAGACCTTTGGAATCACTTTAGACTGAAGTAGCCAGTTTGGCTTTTAATTATATTTTAAGTTTTTATGCATATTTTTGTTTTCACCTTAGTGTTTCTTTTGTTCTTAGTAGAGTTACAGAGGAATACAGAATGGAGGATTATACTGACCAGATATGCATCAATAAATATCCAGACTTGATTAGCCCATAAAACTATTTTGGGAGTTGGTCCATCCTAGGTGTTGTCTGGGTCATATTGGGATACGTTTTTGGATCTGTGATCCCGTCGATATGGGTACTTCCACCAGAGCCCTCTCACACATATCCCTCCCGCAAATCCCCCACAGAGGGGCTGTCAGCTGCTCTGCTGACCCCTTATAGCTCTCTCTACCTTATATGAATTCTAAGATTCACATGTTTTCAACAATCATAATATACTAATAAAGCCACATAATGATAAGGACTTTCCTTTCCTTTTTTTTTTTTTTTAATTTTTTTAGTGAGGCAATTGGGGTTAAGTGACTTGGCCAGGGTCACACAGCTAGTAAGTGTTAAGTGTCTGAGGCTGGATTTGAACTCAGGTACTCCTGACTCCAGGGCCGGTGCTCTATCCACTGCGTCACCTAGCTGCCCCTTTCCTTTCCTTTTGCTACATGACTGCCTTCCCTTCTCTCTGGTAACGTCCTTTAATTCTCCTGCATTGTTCTTGGTCAGTTTGTTAAGTACTATGACAAACCCATCATACTTCTCTCCATTGAGTTTTGGGTGACCAACAATTTTAATTTTTTGAGATGGTGTCTTTCTATGACTCATATCCTACAGCATCAACAGAAAAATATTGATGTTAAAAAAACAGAGATGCTCTGGGTCATTAAATGTACTACTGCATAGTTTCCAAAAGGCAATCCAGCCTACTCCTCTAATATTCGATTCTGAGACCATATCCATCCATGCTCTGTGTAGTGATGGGCCTACTTTATGACTTGTCCATCCAACTGCAAGACAATAGGCATTCTTCATCCACTGCTATTTTCTTGGACACCTTTTTTGGGGACTAATAAGGTCTCTGATTTTTACCAAGTGTTCTCTCCTCTCTTCTTAAATTATGTTAAAAACGGATCTGTCATTGCCCTTGAAATTGTGTGCCTGCCCCCGCCCCATGGACGGCCTGTGTGTTACTTGGGTGTGGTCTGATGGTTTTTCCCATACCCTGAGAGCTTGGCTACCATTTGTTATGTGGTTACTTCACCGTCACTAATGGAGAAAAGGGTTTGCTATAGAAATACTGAGGGGCCTTTTCCAGTTTTCCTTTCTTCATTGTCATCCTTCCAGGTCCATCCTTAAACACTCGTGTGGTAATCTTGCTTGAAAGGGGTCTCTTGCCAAACCTCTGATGAACTTGTTTCAAAAGGACCAGAGATCCTAATGGAAGGCCCTTGGGGGCAGTATACTCCAACACCCTCCTTTTATAGATGAGGAAATTGAGGTCTGGGGAGGTTAAAAGTGACCTGCTCAGCTTCTTTCATGGTGTTTCATTGTTTTATGAGGTGGTACTTTTGAGAACCTTCCACCATCTTCCTCTTTAATATTTTACAGCCTGCTCTGTCTAGTTGTACTTGATGATATTGTCTCTGCTTTACTGGGCTTGGCCTTGTAGACTCAGTCTCCTTCTCTGCAGCGTCACTACAGAAGACTGACAATGCTGTTAGTTGTGAAGGCCGTCCTAAAAGGCCTTGGTCCTCAGTGTTATCAGATACTTGAGTACTGACTGTCTGAACGGTACTGGAGATGGCAGGGTTTAAAGACTATGGCAGCCAGTCAGGCTGCTCTGTGCTTGTGGTCCCTTCTGCAGGGCAGCTTGGGGTGTCTGCATTAACTGGCACTAATATGGTGAGCCCCTGGGGCTGAGGGGATGGGGTGGGCCCCAGGCTGCCCAAGTAGAGGAGAACTGCCCAGGGGAGAGACAGAGCAGGTCAAAGCTTCCTTGCCAGTCGTCAGCAGCGTTGGGCCCATGAGAGGCCACTATACTTGCAACCTGGGTGAGAGACGGAAACGCATCCTCCTCTCCAAGACTGTAGAGAAGACACACCTCTCCATTTGTCGGTAAGTTCGTAGAGGTCAGGGACTGTTACATTTGTTTTTGTGTTGCCAGTGCCGAGCATAGTGTTGTGTACAGAGTAGACACCTACTAAATGTTGAATTTAATCGACTTATGAGGAGTAGAAGAATGTCAGAGTGCTTGGGGTGATAAAGAAACCCAAACTTGAGGATGCACATGCAGGCCCCTGAGCATCTTAGTAGACACACCTCATAGGAGCTGAGAAGAGTTGTGCAAAGAGGAGATGAGGCCAGGCCTGGCCCACAGACCCATCTGCACATCCCTGGCCTGAAGTCGAGCATGTGCTTTCAACATCCCAAGTTATTCTTCGCTATAGAACAGCATCCTTTTAATAGAAGTTGTCAGAAGAGGAATCGCAGGTGATCTAGGAGAGTGTCAACTTCTCTAGTAGAAGAATATCAGTTCCTTGAGGGCAGAAGTTGTTTTTCAGTTTGTCTTCACATCCTGCACAACTGGCACCGTACTTTGTACACTGGAAGTTCTTGCTAAACGAAGGAATGAACCCCAATAGCATTGGAGAGAAATGATGGCAGATGACGTGAATGCCAGAAATTGCAGGGATATGTGCTTTGGGGAAAGGAGGTGGTCAGAGAGTTGAAGAACCCAGACGCTGCACGGGCTGTATCCACAGAATGTTAAAGGACGAAGAGCAAGGACTACGAGCAGGTGTGGAAGAGGTGGGCTGTGATGCGTGGCGTGCAGCAAATGAATGCACACGTGAATTGATAGATTTATTGAAGTAAAAGAGTGCAAGTAGGGGGGCAGCTAGGTGGCACAGGAGATAAAGCACCGGCCCTGGATTCAGGAGGACCTGAGCTCAAATCCGGCCTCAGACACTTGACACTTACAAGCTGTGTGACCCTGGGCAAGTCACTTAACCCTCATTGCCCCACAAAAAAGAAAAGAAGGAGAAAAAAAAAGAGCTCAAGTAATGAGCACTGTGGTGGAGACCTGTCCTGAGTGGTGGAGCTTGGACGAGAATGTGGGTCCTAACTCCCATCCCAGTGAGCTTTCCACCTGATGACCCTGACTTTGGTGGGTATCAACTCTCTGAAGTTTACTGTGCCTCAAAAACACCACATTTTCTAGTATATCCGTCTTTATTCTAACTGTTTTTGGTTCTTGTAACTAAAGGAGGCACCAGTCCTGGGAGGAATCAGGCTTGTGGAGAAGGCCAGGCTTGAGCTCTGCCACCAAGGAGCAGCTTTGCTGCTTACTCCCGGAGAGGGTCACTGAATCTTGCCGGGCCTCAGTTTCCTCAGCTTTAAGGGGTGTTGGATATAATCTTTAGGGTACTTCCTCTGGCGCTGGTGGTGCTTCTGCTTCTTGTTCATGCAGTCCTTCCAAGTGGCCAGGAGATGTCCTTTCATACTTTACTAAATTGCCAGGACAGAGTGAGCCTTAGAATGAATACTCTTGAAGCCACATGGTCAGTGATGTGGAGCACATAGCAGAGAGCTGTACTTCTTTTTAACTCCATTCAGAATATAGGTAGGTCACTTGCTCCCCTATATCAGGGTATTTGTGTGTATTTTTATGGTAGGAAATTTATAAATGTTTTTGGACTTAATGGTTCAAAATTAAATATAAAGTTATTTCATGTAATTCTCTGGAAAAATGAGACTGCCCCTTCTTTCTAGAAAGCCACATCCTAGTTGTGTGTGTTTAGGGAGACAGAAAAGGACCAGTAGTCCTTGGTCTGCTGTGGCAGGGCAGTGTCATTTGTAGTGACAGAATTATACCCATCCCTCATTTTGGACATTGCCAAGGACTTTGGCCCAAGACCCTCCTTTGCTGGATTGTCAGAAGCTGTGGCTGCTGAGGATGTGATAGGTCCCAGCAGGGGCTGGGCTGGAAACAGGTCCCAGAGGTTGCTGCTGCTCAGGATCTGGGAGGGACTGGAAGTTGATGTGGGGGCTCATCCAGCATGTGGTTTGGCTCAGTCAGCACATGTGACCCCCTTTTCTCCCTCATTACACATTCATATTTTTTTTAAATCATAAAAGTATTTTAGTATTTTCTAGTTACATGTAGAGATAGTTTTCAACATTTGTTTTTATAAGATTCCTAGTTTCAAATTTTTCTCCCTCCCTCTCCTCCCTCCCCAAGACTGCAATCAATCTAATTTAGGTTATATATGTACAATCACATTAAACATATTGCTGCATTAGTCATGCAGTGAAAGAAGAATCAGAGCAAAACGGGAAAACCTCAAAAAGGAAAAACAAAAAAAAGTAGAGTATGGTTCAATCTGTATCTAGATTCCATAGTTGTGTGTTTTTTTTTTTTCTGGATTTGGAGAGTATTTTCCATCCTGAGTCCTTTGGATATATCTTGGACCATTATATTGCTGAGAAGAGTCAAGTCTATCACAGCTGATCAACACACAATGTTGTTGATACTGATCACACATTCATCTAAAGCAATTACTATTGGCCAGTGTGAGATTCAGGTTATAATGCTTATTATGAAACCATGGACCTGTAGCATTCAATAATGATAATACTAATGACAACTAGCTCTTATTCAGCACTTTAAGGTTTGCATAGCATTATATGTTAGCTCATTTAATCCTCACTCTATAAGGTAGGTGCTATATGATCCCCATTTTACAGGTGAGAAACTGAGGCCAACTGAGGTTGTGACTAGCCCAGGGTCACACAGCTAGGAAGTGTCTGAGGTCAGATTTGAACTCAGGTTTTCCTGACTGCGTCCAGAGGCTTTGTTCACTGCATCATCAGCTGCTTTGGATTCCATAGATAGTTCTCATAATAATGATAATAACAGTTAGAACAAGGATATTTTAAAGAATACCTATAGTATTATTAGGGGTGGGCATTACCCCTTGTATTATCAACACATTCATGACACCTAAGATCTCTCAGAATCTTTGGCATTGGCGTGTATGGACATTTGCGTCCAGTTCAGCAGTTATAGAATTCTTTAAACTCCCTCCTCATTCATTGGCTTTCTCATTTTCTATTCTTCTCTCTACTTGCCTTCACCAGTATTCTGATGTTATGGATAACTCTGGGGGAAAGGACAAACCCTCTTAACTCAGGGTTATCTTCTGAATCATGTGAGGAACAGGATTCTGGACAAGGTAGGGACAACTTTTTCTCCAGTTCAGGGGCCTCCACCCTCAGCTTCTCTGTTTTCAGATTTCTTGTGTCATTTAAAAACTTTTTTTTTTTGACTCTGAAAAGTTGATTTTATTTTTTGGCATGCCTCCTTCCTTGTACAGTCACTAATAAACAACACCAAATAGATGACTTTTTCTAGAACTTTTAGAAAATATCAAGTGAATTTTCAAGTGAAGTTTGTTGTTAAAAACTTCTTTTTCTTA
Organism: Dromiciops gliroides; assembly: GCF_019393635.1. Classification (NCBI taxonomy): domain Eukaryota; kingdom Metazoa; phylum Chordata; class Mammalia; order Microbiotheria; family Microbiotheriidae; genus Dromiciops; species Dromiciops gliroides. Next base: position 639,190,071 of record NC_057862.1, read on the forward strand.
AAATGATCACAGCAGGATTTAGTCACTTCTAGATGAAGTCATGTTATAGACAGTTTCACTTTTGTGTTTGATTTTCTTTGGTGTCCCAGTTCTGGGGGGCATTTAGGCCAGGGGTGGTTCTTAACCCTTTGTGTGTGTCCTGGACACCTGAGGTGGCAGCATGATAAAGCCTATGGTTAGAACCCTTCTCTGAATTATGTTTCTAAGAGCTTAAAATAAAGTACAGAAGATTGCAAAGGAAAGCAATTATATTGATAAATAGTTATCAAAATATTTTAAGAATCAAGCTCACAGGTTAAGCACAGGCTAGGAACCCCTGATTTTGAAGAACTGCCATACTGATTTTATGGTGAAATTTTCCTTGTATACATTGTATTTGTGATAATGCCATGAGTGAGCCTGTGAAAGCAAATAAATAGACACAGAGCTATTATGCACTACCAGATTTTTTTGTTTTTTGCAACTATTCCTTGTCATTTGAGTAGTTTCGGTAAGTGCTTGTTCACCAGCAGGCCCTCTGCTCTGTTATACAGTGAAACTCACATTATGATTCACCCAAGTCCTGGTTTCACCATAATTTGGGGAAATTATATTGATTTCTTCAAGTTGTGTTGGTTTTGCTGTACTGGAAACTATAGTTTGTTTCCTTGGAAACTTGAGAACTAGAAATAACTGTCATATGTTTGTGTAAAAGCCATCCTTGGGTTCTTGACATCATTTGAAGAAATGGGGCAGCACTGTAGCATGCCCTGGCAAATCCTTGCATGCTTAAAGCCTCTGGGACAGTGTACTGACTTCAGCACTTTATCAGTGCTTGCTTTTAAGCTGTAACCTGGTTTTTACAGCACCAGTCATAGTTTTTCTGCTGCTTCTAAAAGAAATCATGGCTTTTGTGGATTCTGTAACAGTAGTGCCTGGAGAATTTCAGTTCTTATGCTCAGAATGTGGAATTGTCTTGCATCATTGTATGAATTAGAGTAACCAAGTCTTTCACAGTTGATCATCATTGCAATATTACTATTACTGCACACAATGATCTCCTGATTTTTCTCACTTCACTTTGCATCAGTTCATACAACATTGCCATAGCTTTCCTGAAACCACCTGCCTCATCATTTCTTAATTAGTATTCCAGCACAATCATATGCCACAGCTTGTTCAGCCATTCCCCAATTGATGAGTATCCCCATAATTTCCAATTCTTTGCCACCACAAAAAGAGCTGTTATAAATATTTTTGTACATATAGGTCCTTTACCTTTTTAAAAAAAATTTATTTACAAATTTTTATTATTATTATTATTATTATTATTTTTTTGTGGGGCAATGAGGGTTAACTCAGGTCCTCCTGAATCCAGGGCTGGTGCTTTATCCACTATGCCACCTAGCTGCCCCTCTTATTTTTATAAATTTGACTCAGTTCCTATATATTTGATTTATGAGATCTTTTTTTTTTAAATTTTTTTTTTTAGTGAGGCAATTGGGGTTAAGTGACTTGCTCAGGGTCACACAGCTGGTAAGTGCTAAGTGTCTGAGGCCAGATTTGAACTCAGGTACTCCTGGGCCGGTGCTCTATCCACTGCACCACCTAGCTGCCCCAGATTTATGAGATCTTTATCAGAGAAATGTGCTATAAAATTTTTTTGATATTCATTATCTCTGGCTTTTTTTAGCAAAATGTAGTTTCCCTGATTATTCCTTTTAATTAGGTCTTTTTTGCTTTTCCTTGTCTGACATCATGATTGCTACTCTTGCCTTTTTTACTTCCAGTAAAGCCTAATAGATTTTGCTCCACCTCTTTAACTCTGTGTGTGTTTTTCTGTTTCAAGTCTATGTCTTGTAAACAACATATTGTTGGATTCTGGTTTAATCCATTCTGCTGTCTGCTTCTTTTTTTTTTTCCAGGGCAGTTGGGGTTAAGTGACTTGCCCAGGGTCACACAGCTAGTAAGTGTCAAGTGTCTGAGGCCAGATTTGAATTCAGGTCCTCCTGAATCCAGGGCTGGTGCTCTATCCACTGCACCATCTAGCTGCCCCCTGTCTGCTTCTGTTTTATGGGTGAAATCATCCCATTCACATTCACAGTTATGGTTACTAACTGTGTATTTCCTTTCATCCTATTTTCTTCTGTTTATCCTTCTCTCTCTTTTTATCCTGTTCCTCCTCAAAAGTCTATTTTGCTTCTAACCAATGCCTCCCTTAATCCACCCTTCTTTTTCTCTCTGCCAAATATATCTTATCCCCATCCCCTCCTATTTCCCTACTAGTCAAGATAGATTTCTATACCCAATTGAGAGTATATGTATATTCTCTTTGAACCAATTTCAATGAGAGTGAGGTTCAAACATTGCATTCCTTCTGCTCCTCCCTTCATTTTCCCTTCACTATGAAAGCTCTTCCTTGCATTCCTCTTTTGTGTGAGGACGTTTTCCCTATTCTACTTTCCCCTTCCCCCCTTCCCATTGCATTCCTTTTTCATCCCTTCATTTTTTTGGGAGATCATCCCAACATAATTGACACACTCATGCCCTCTGTCTTTGTAGATGCCTTCTACCTGTCCTAATAATAATGATTTTAGGTGTTGCATGTATCTTCTTCCCATACAGGAATGTAAACAGTTTAACTTTATTGAGCCTCTCATGATTACTCTTTCATGTTTAGCATATTATGCTTTTCTTGAGTTTTGTGTTTGAATATCAGATTTTCTGTTCAGCTCAGGTTTTTTCATAAGGAATGCTTGAAAGTTCTCTGTTTCATTAAATATTCTTTTTTTTCCCCCCTGAAGTATTATACTCAGTTTTGCTGGGTAGGTGATTCTTAGTTTTAATCTTAACTCCTTTGCTTTCTGGACTATAATATTCCATGCCCTCCACTCCTTTTACATGAAAGCTGCTAAAATATGTGTCATCCTGACTGACAATGATATTCGAGTCATTTCTTTCTAGCTGTTTGTAATATTTTCTCCTTGACATGGGATCTCTGGAATTATCTATAATATTCCCAGGAGTTTTCATTTTGGGATCTCTTTTAGGAGGTGATCAGCTGTTTCTTTTCATTCCTATTTTACTCTCTTGGTAATTTCTTGAAATACAATGTCTAGCCTCTTTTTTGATCTTGACTTTCTGGTAGTTCAGTAATTCTTAAATTATTTCTCTTCCATCTCTTTTCCAGATCACTTGTTTTTCCAGTGAGATATTTCACATTTTTCCCTATTTTTTCACTTGTTTGATTTTGTTTTATTGTTTATTGCTGTTTCATGGATTTTTTAACTTCCAGTTGTCCAATACTAATTTTTAAGGAATTATTTTCTTCAGTGAGCTTTTCCCTTTTTTTTCCTATTTGGCCAATTGTACTTTTTTTTTTCATATAAGGTATTTTATTTTTCCGTTACATGTAAAGATAGTTCTCAACTTTCGTTTATACAAGCTTTACAATTTCAGATTTTTCTCCCTCCCTCCCCTCCCTCCCCCCTCCCCTAGACAGCAGGCAATCTGATATAGGTTATATCTATATATATATATATATATACATACATACATATATATATATATATATATATATATATATACACACACACACACATATATATCCAATTGTACTTTTGAAGGAGTTCTTTTCTTCAGTGAATTTTTGTACCTCTGTTTCCATTTGGCCTACTCTACCAATCTTTTTTTTTTTTTTTAGTGAGGTAATTGGAGTTAAGTGACTTGCCCAGGGTCATACAGCTAATAAGTGTTAAGTGTCTGAGGCCAGATTTGAATTCAGATACTCCTGAATCCAAGGCCGGTGCTCTATCCACTGCACCACCTAGCTGTACCTACTCTATCAATCTTATCTCTTCCTTTAACTTCTAGGAATTCATGTTGAGTTTGGGTCCAATTAGCATTCCTCTTTAAAGCTTTGGTTGTAGGGATTTTCACACTGTTATCTTTTGAGTTTATGTCTTGGTCTTCACTGCCACCATAGTATCTTTTTATGGGCAAGTTATTTTTTCATTGTTTGCTTATTTTTGTAGCCTATTTCTTGAATTTGAATTCTCTCCACTGGAACTGTGACCCACAGCTGTATATTGGTAATAGAGTTTCCAATCAGTGCCTGCATGGGGTTCTCTGTAATCTCTTTCTTTCTTTCTTTTTATTATTATTATTTTTTATTTGTCATTTATTTTACTTTTTCCAGTTACATGTAAGGGTAGTTTTCAACATTCATTTTCATAAAATTTAGAGTTCCAAATTTTTCTCCTTCCCTCCCTCCCTTTCCTCCCCCCTCCACAAGATTGCAACCAGGTTATATGTGTACAACCACAAGTGTTCTTTTTATCAGTTCTTTCTATGGGGGTGTATAGTAAGCTTCCTCATTAGTTCCTTGGGATTGTCTTGGATCATTGCATTGCTGAGAGTAGTTAAGTCATTCACAATTGCTCATTGAACAATACTGCTATCACTATGCACAATGTCCTCCCATCTCTGCTCACTTCACTATACATCGATGTTCATTAGTCTTTCCAGGTTTTTCTGGGATCATCCTGTTTGTCATTTCCTATAGCACAAGACCATTCCACCATAACTATGTAGCACAGCTTCTTCCATCATTCCCCAATTGATGGACATTTCCTTGATTCTCAATTCTTAGCCTCCAGAAAGAGTTGCTTTAAATAATTTTTGTACAATTTTTTCCCCTTTTCTCTTTTTCATGATTACTCTCGGCTGGCAGCTCACCTCAGCAAAGCTCGGCTTAGTGGGGAGCTCCTCAGCATAGGTCGGCTCATTGGGCAGCTCAACACTGTTGCAACTCGACACAGCTGAGAGTGGGGCAGCTGAGAGCAGTAAGAAGCTTGCAATCGTGAACCCTGTGCCCCAGGAGCAGACTTCAACTTGATAAGTTTAAAAATAGCCTACAACATGAGCAAGAAACAAAAAAGGACCCTTACCATTGACAACTTCTATGGTGAAAGGGAAGACCAAAACTCAAACGCAGATGAGTTGGTCAATATGCCCACAAGTCAAGACTTAAGAGGGAAGATGATCTTGTCTCAAGACCAAAAAGCCTTCTTTGAAGAGCTCAAAAAGGCTTTTAAAAACCAAATAAGAGAGGTAGAAGAAAAAATGGAAAAAGAAATGAGAAATGAGATTTATACTGCAAAAAGAAGCACAAAAAATGACTGAGGAAAACAATTCCTTAAAAAATACAATTGGCCAAATGAGAGAAAAAATTAGCCAACCAGAAAAAGAAGTGCAAAAGCTTACTGTGGAAAATAAGGCCTTAAAAATTAAAATTGAGGGGTGGCTAGGTGGCACAGTGGATAGAGCACCGGCCCTGGAGTCAGGAGTACCTGAGTTCAAATCCGGCCTCAGACACTTAACACTTACTAGCTGTGTGACTCCGGGCAAGTCACTTAACCCCAATTGCCTCACTAAAAAAAAAAAAAATTAAAATTGAGCAGATGGAAGCAGATAACTCCATGAGACAACAAGAATCTGATGAGCAGAATCAAAAGACTGAAAAAAAAAGAAGAAAATGTGAAATACCTCATTGGAAAAACAACTGACCTGGAAAATAGGTCCAGGAGAGATAATCTGAGAATTAGTGGACTACCTAAAAGCCATGATCAAGAAAAGAGTCTAGACACCATATTCCAGGAAATTATTAAGGAGAACTGCCCTGAAATTGCAGAATCAGGATAAAATCATCATTGAAAGAATCCCCGAACACCTCCTGAAAGAGACCCCAAAAGGAATACTTCAAGGAATATTGCTGCCACATTCCAGAATTATCAGGTGAAGGAGAAAATACTCCAAGCAGCCAGAAAGAAACCATTTAAATACCACGGAGCCACAGTCAGGATTGCACAGGACCTGGCAGCTTCAGCATTAAAGGATCACAGGGCTTGGAATATGATATACAGGAATGCAAAAGAGCTTGGATTACAACCCAGGATCAACTACCCAGCAAAATTGATCATTCTCTTTCAGAGGAAAAGATGCACATTTAATGAACTAGGGTACTTCCAAGGCTTCCTGAGAAAAAGACCAGAAATGAACAGAAAATTTGATTTCCAAATACAAGACTCTAGAGAAATATAAAGAGGCAAACAAGGGGGAGAAAAGGATTGTTCAGTGATGTTAAATAGATTGAGTCTATATGAGGGAGGATAATACTTTTAACTCTTGAGATCTGTATCTCTGTAAAGGTATTGTTATTAAATCAACTTTGACGTGATGATGTAAAGAAACTTAAGGGGCAGAATAAAAGAAGACTAGGGGGAGGAGAGGAAGGGAGAGGTGGAATGGGGTTAATTATATCATAGGAAGAGGCACAAAAAGAACCCATTACAACAGAGGGAAAAAAGGGAGGGGTGGGCATTTTTGCAACCTTACTCTCATCAGACTTGGTTCAGGGAGGGAATAGAATACACACCCATTTATATAAAGAAACTTATCTTACTCTGTAAGGAAACAAAAGGGGAAGGGGGAAAAGGGTGGTATTGATAGAAGGGAGGGCACAAGTCAGGGGAAAAGGGGCAAGAAAAAGAAGGGCAGCTGATTAAAGGGAGGGCAGATTGAGGGAGGCAGTGGTCAGAAGCAAAACAGTGGTCAAGTGGAATAGGGGGAAAGAAGGGGGAAAAGAGTATAAGGGGGGGGGCAGCTAGGTGGCACAGTGGATAAAGCACTGGCCCTGAATTCAGGAGTACCCGAGTTCAAATCCAGCCTCAGACACTTGACACTTAACTAGCTGTGTGACCCTGGGCAAGTCACTTAAGCCCCATTGCCTGCAAAAAACCAAAATAAACCAAAACAAAAAACCAATAATGAGACAACATACCAAAATATATGGGATATAGCCAAAGCAGTGCTTAGGGGAAATTTTATAGCTCTAAGAGCTTACATGAATAAAAAAGAGTAAGAGGAGATCAATGAATTGGGCATGCAACTTAAAAAGCTAGAAAAAGAACAAATCAGAAATCCCCAATTAAATACTAAATTAGAAATCCTGAAAATTAAAGGAGAAATTAATAAAATTGAAAGCAAAGAAAACTATAGAATTAATCAATAAAACTAAGAGCTGGTTTTATTAAAAAAAACCAATAAAATAGATAAACCACTGGTTAATTTGATTAACAAAAAGAAAGAAGAAAACCAAATTACCAGTATCAAAAATGAAAAGGGTGATGTTACCACCAATGAAGTGGAAATTAAAGCAATAATTAGGAATTATTTTGCCCAACTGTATGCCAATAAATTTGACAATCTAAATGAAATGGATAAATATTTACAAAAATACAAACTGCCTAGGTTAACTGAAGAGGAAATAAAATCCTTAAATAAGCCCATATTAGAAATTGAACAAGCCATTAATGAACTCCCTAAGAAAAAATCCCCAGGGCCAGATGGGTTTACAGGTGAATTCTACCAAACATTTAAAGAACAACTAATTCCAATATTATACAGATTATTTGGAAAAATAGGTGAAGGAGTTCTACCAAATTTGTTTTATGACACAAATGTGGTGATACCAAAACCAAGCAGAGCAAAAACAGAGAAAGACAATTATAGACCAATTTCCCTAATGAATATTGATGCTAAAATCTTAAATAAGATATTATTAGCAAGGAGATTACAGCAAGTGATCACCAGGATAATATACTATGACCAGGTGGGATTTATACCAGGAATGCAGGGCTGGTTCAACATTAGGAAAACTATTAACATAGTCGACCACACCAATAAGAAAACCTAACCAAAATCATATGATTATCTCAATAGATGCAGAGAAAGCTTTTGACAAAATACAGCACCCATTCCTAATAACACTAGAGAGCTTAGGAATAGGTGGAGCTTTCCTTAAAATAATAAGCAGTATCTACCTAAAACCATAAGCAAGAATTATATGTAATGGAGATAAGTTAGAGGCCTTTCCAGTAAGATCAGGGGTGAAACAGGGATGTCCATTATCACATCTGTTATTTAATATTGTACTAGAAATGTTAGCTTTAGCAATCAGAGAAGAAAAAGGAATTAAAGGAATTAGAATAGGCAAGGAGGAAACAAAACTATCACTCTATGCAGATGATATGATGGTATACTTAAAGAATCCTAGAGAATCAACTCAAAAATTACTTGAAACAATTAACAACTTTAGCAGAGTAGCAGGATATAAATCCACATAAATCATCAGCATTTCTATACATGACCAACAAAGTCCAGCAGCAAGAAATAGAAAGAAATTCAATTTAAAATAATGGTAGATAATATAAAATACTTAGGAGTCTACTTGCCAAGACAAACCCAGGAACTTTATGAACACAATTACAAAACACTTTTCACACAAATCAAATCAGATCTAAAAAACTGGAAAGAGATCAATTTCTCATGGATAGGCTGAGCTAATATAATAAAAATGACAATTCTACTTAAATTAACGTACTTATTCAGTGCCATACCAATCAGACTACCTAAAAATTATTTTATAGAGCTAGAAAAAATAATAACAAAATTCATCTGGAAAAACAAAAAGTCAAGAATAGCAAGGGAAATAATGAAAAAAAATGCACAGAAAGGTGGGTTAGCTGTACCAAATCTGGAGCTCTACTATAAAGCGGCAGTCATCAAAACTATCTGGTACTGGCTAAGAAATAGAGTGGAGGACCAATGGAATAGGCTAGGCACAGGAGACAGTAGTAAATGACATTAGTAATGTACTGTTTCATAAACCCAAAGACCCCAGCTCCTGGGATAGGAATTCAGTATTTGACAAAAACTGCTGGGAAAACCAGAAGATAGTATGTCAGAAATTAGGCATAGACCAACATCTGACACCTTATACTAAAATAAGGTCAAAATGGGTACATGATTTAGACATAAGAGGTGATACCATAGGTAAATTAGGAGAAAAGGGAATAGTCTCCCTTTCAGATCTTTGGAAAGGAGAGCAGTTTATGACCAAACAAGAGATAGAGAATATTATGAAATGCAAAATGGATGATTTTGATTACATTAAATTAAAAAGGTTTTGTACAAACAGAAGCAATGCATCCAAAATTAGAAGGGATGCAGAAAACTAGGAAACAATTTTTATGGCCAGTACTTCTGATAAAGGCCTCATTTCTAAAATATATAGGGAACTAAATCAAATTTATATGAATCCAAGTCATTCCCCAATTGAGAAATGGTCAAAGGATAGCAATAGGCAGTTTTCTGATGAAGAAATCAAAGCTATCTATTGGCATATGAAAAAAATGCTTTAAATCACTATTGATTAGAGAAATGCAAATTAAAACAACTCTGAGGTACCACCTGAAACCTATCAGATTGGCTAATATGACAAAAAAGGAAATAAATATTGGAGAAACTGTGGAAAAATTGGAACACTAATGCATTGTTGGTGGAGTTGTGAACTGGTCCAGCCATTCTGGAGAGCAATTTGGAATTATGCCCAAAGGGCTATAAAGCTGTGCATACCCTTTGACCCAGCAATACCACTTTTGGGTCTTTTTCTGAAAGAGATCATAAAAAAGGGAAAAGGACCCACATGTACAGAAATATTTATAGCTGCTCTTTTTGTGGTGGCAAGGAATTGGAAATTGAGGGGATGTCCATCAATTGGGGAATAGCTGAACAAGTTGTGGTATATGAATGTAGTGGAACTCTATTGTGGTGTAAGGAACGATGAGCAGGTGGAGTTCAGAGAAACTTGGAAGGACTTGCATGAACTGATGATGAGTGAGATAAGCAGAACCAGAAGAACATTATACACAGTATCATCAACATTATGTGTTGATCAACTGTGATAGACTAGATTCTTTTCACCAATCCAATGGAACAAGAAAGGTCCAAAGGACTCATGATGGAAAAGACTCTCCAAATCCAGGGGAAAAAAAGGAACTGTGGAATATGGATGCTGAATGGACCATACTATTTCTTTTGTTTTTGGTGCCATTGGTTTTCTGATTTGAGGTTTTTCCTTTGTGTTCTGATTCTTCTTGTATAACATGACTAATGGAGAAATATGTTTAATGTTATTATGTATATATAACCTATATCAGATTGCCTGCTGTCTAGGGGAGGGGGGGACATAGGGAGGGAGGGAAAAAATTTGAAATTGGAAATCTTATATAAACAAATGTTGAAAACTATTTCTATGTGTAACTGGAAAATAATAAAATACTTTTATTTAAAAACAAAAAAAACAAATAAAAAAAAGAAAGTTAGGAATTTTGTTACACTCAGTTTCTGACACAAGCTAAGTGTTTAACAAATGCTATTGACTGACTAAACTAGAGATTATAATTTCTGTAAAACAAAGTTTAATAGTATTTTTACCTTAATGAAATTTTGTGAAATGGAGCAATAATACAATTTAATAAAAATTAAACTTTCTGGGGCAGCTCGGTGGCGCAGTGGATAAAGCACTGGCCCTGGATTCAGGAGTACCTGAGTTCAAATCCGGCCTCAGACACTTGACACTTATTAGCTGTGTGACCCTGGTCAAGTCACTTAACCCCCATTGCCCCGCAAAAACCAAAAAAAAATTAAACTTTCTTTAATAAAAAAACCCAACCAAACAAAAACAAGTTGCTGCTTGGGGCGGGGGGGGGGGGGCTAGGTGGCGCAGTGAATAAAGCACTGGCCTTGGATTCAGGAGTACCTGAGATCAAATCTGGCCTCAGACACTTGACACTTATTAGCTGTGTGACCCTGGGCAAGTTACTTAACCCCCATTGCCCCGCAAAAAACCCCCAACCAAACAAAGAAACAAGAAGTTGCTGCTCAAGGCATGATAGTTTGGGTTAAATGACTGTGGAGGTCTTGTCTTCTGTCACTATGAGGTTCTTGGATTCTGCCTTCTCAGTTAGGGGCTGGGCTGTAGGGAAGCTTCAGAGAAGGCTGTCTCTAACCCTGGCTGTGGGCTCTTTGGAGTACAGAGGGCTGAGGCCCTGGCTGCCCTTGACTGAGGGAGATGAAAGTCAGTCTGTGGTCTCCCAGGCTTTGGCTGCTTGGGGCCTGTGAGGCTTGGGCTCAGGCCTGGAGGCCGGAGAGCCAGGAGATTGGCTCAGCCTTTTCTTGTCCCTCTCCCGCCTCCCCCCTTCATTCTTTGTTAAAAGCATGTTTGCCTTTTAATAAGGATTTCTCTAAGATGCAATACAAGAGATCTCTGATGGAGGGGCTTCAGAAATTGAAGATGGGGGGTGTGCTTTGGATGAGGTTGTAGAGAGACTCCTTTGGGACTTGGAGTTTACCTGTTACCTCCTCAAAGCACTTGTTCCCCTCCTTACCCTGATTTGGACATCAGGAATGTTGGCTTGCCGACGTCCTTCAGGGTGAAGGACTTCATTAGGTGAAGGTCTTAACAAAATTGAGACTGGATTCTAGTTATTTGAAGACAGTACTTGAAATAACGAATCTCTCTTTCTTTTTTCTCAGAATGTAAAGTATTATCAGGGCATTCGGGCCGCCGTGAGGAGGGTGAAAGAAAGAGGACAGCCGGCAATAGTTCTGGATATCGGCACTGGCACAGGACTTCTGTCAATGATGGCAGTCAGCGCCGGGGCTGATTTCTGCTACGCTATTGAGGTGAGCCTCATTTAGCCACATGCGTCTGCTCCCCTGTAGGCAGCGGTGGTGGAGCCATTGCTCGGGAAAGACGTAGGTGAGTCACTTGTCCAGGGCCGTTGGGCTCTGGGTCTCTTTTCCACTGCATGGTGGTCTTGCTGTTCCTCACACAAGACCCTCCATCCCCTGACTCTGGGCCTTTTCTCTGGCTGGCCACAGTGCCTGGAGTCCTCTCCCTCCTGGCTTCCCTGGCAATCCCCCTTCATGCTGGGGTCTTTCCTGTAAGACCACCTCCACTTTGTATCCCCACTCTTAGCACAGTGCCTGGCCCTGCTGGTGCTTAAGGAATGCATGTGGACTTGGCAACAACAAGGAAGATCATCACCATTTGTGACCAGCACAAATGCTTTTAGACTTGAAAAAATAAGCTGGAGAGATGAGGGCCATAGTTTAAAATTTAATTTCTCCAATGATTGAGTTACTGATTAAACACATTTGGTTCTAGAAAAAAAGCACATTCTTTTTCAGCCCTTTCCTGTCCTATTTGACAACATCCTTTTTTAGGTTTGTGTAGCATTTTATTGTTTATAAAATGCATTCCCACAGACCAGGAGCTCCTTTAGAGCTGGATCTGTTTGGTTTTTGCCTTTCTTTGTCTCCTCAGTGCTTAGCACAGTGCCTGGAGCACACAATGGGTGCTTAATAAATGTTTATTGACTGATATCGTTTGTTCCTTACAAGTGTCATGTGATATAAAAAGATTTAGGACCTGAGAGTCAGCAGAGACCTGGGTTCAAATTCCACCTCTTATATATACTGTGTGCCTATAGTCAAGTTACTTTAACTGTCTGAGTTCATTTAGCATCTTCCTCCATAAAGTGGAGATAATTGTACCTGGGTAACCTGCCCCAAAGGGCACTTCAAGGAGCTTACAAAATATTGTATGATAAGGCATCTTTATGGGCCTTTATCAAGAACTGTTTTGCTTTGTTAGTTTTTACTATCTCCTTTCTGTTATAATATACATCATCTGTAACATGTACCCTCTGCAGAGGCCCTCCCTTTGCAAGACTAATGTCAAAAGCGTCGGTTCATGAGGACAAAAAAAAAAAATCGCCCCTCTGGACAAAACTTTTCTCTCTTCCTTTTCTATATTATTGTTCACATATTAATAAGTTAGCAATAGTTATTATATTCTTTTTACTGTTCCGTCAAGGAAACATTTTGTTTCTTGAGGAACAACAGGGGGGACTGTAATGATTGGAATGACGCCACCTACTGGAGACTTGCTGTGGAGAGCTCCACCATGAGGAAAATGCCTCAGAGGCATTGTGGCTTTTCCTTGGCGTCAGGAAATGACGCTTGCTCATGGGTGCTGTCTATCAAGTCTACCAGCCAATCAACTGGAGGAGCCTCCTATGGTCTGGGAGGAGACAGGAAGGAGGAAAGGGAGCCTGCGCAGAGAGCGCGGGGCCTTTTTGGCTTCCGGACTTGATGGTGGTGGCGGCAGAGGACTTCACAGGAGATTTGAGGAAAGATAGGAATGCCAGACTGTTAGAATTCTGTTCTCAATCTTTTTCTTTCTATTTTCCAATAAACCCTTAAAAACCTAAACTCGTTTTATCAGTGATTTTTAGTCAGTTTCCCCCAAACTGGGGGAACACATTAGAATCCACATTTAGAATCTTAAATTACACACATCAGTGGCTTTATTCTCAGGTAGATCTTGAGCGGTTGGGACATTTGCCTCATCTGTAACATTGAAGTTAATTTCAAGAATCATCCTGTGAAGATTAACTCACCTTTCTCTTTGAATCTGGAGTTTACTTGGCTTGTTACTATTGCTTTACTATTATTTTTATTACAATCACAAATGATAATGATGAATACAGTAACACTTTAGATTCCATCTTTTCTCTGAGTTTCTTTTTTTCCTACAACTCTGAATTTCTACAAAAGAAATTCTTTTTTATACTTTAAATGAGATAGTTGGATTCTTACTTATTTGGTTAAGATAAGCCTAAAATACATTTTTATATAATAAAAAATGGAAACATGGGCACACTACTGAATCAGAGGAATAAATTAATTCTGTTACAGCCTTGTCTTCAGCTCCCTAAATTCAAGCCCAGGGATCATTATCTGGAGGCAATTTCAGTTGTTTCAAGAGTATGTAGTAATCTCTGATTTCAGCTTTGATTTTGGCTTCTTATTTCAGGTTTTCAAACCTATGGCTGATGCTGCTGTGAAGATTGTGGAAAAAAATGGCTTCAGTGATAAAATTAAGATCATTAATAAACATTCTACTGAAGTCACTGTGGGGCCAGGTAAGGGTTATGGATTCCTTTCTCAAACGTCTCACTGGCTTATTTCTGCATGAGGGGGCATGTAATATCAAAACTTAGAAATCATGGAATCTTAGAGATAATTTAGAAGTTATCCACTAACTTAACCACATCATGAATCCCTGACAAGTGATCATTCTAACCTTTGCATGAAGACTTTATTTCTTTATTAGGCAGTTCTAATTGACAGGAAATTTTGCTCTATATTGAGTCAAAATCTTATCTTTTTATAACTTTCCCCTTTGCTTCTCGATCTGCTCTGGGGCCAAAAGAAACAAATATGATCCCTGGTCTCTCATGATATGCATTCAAGTACTTGAAAGACAGCTGCCATAGTTCACCTGTGCCTTCCTTTCTCTGTGGAAATGCATATGTGAAATTGAAAGGAAGGGTAGATTTCAGAGGGGTGGTAATTATTAAAGGAAGTCTATGGCTAATTCTGATATTTTTTCATTAGCTAGAATTGAATAAAATAATACTAATGGAATACCAAAGGCAAAAGAGAGTGGAGATCACTGATGGAAGTTGGAGATCATGTCAGTGGGTAGAGAGGTTATCCTCGATAAGGAGAAGGCTCACCCCCACATTTGAGGCAGGCAGAGAAGCATCACTTATATTAAAACCATATTGCTTATTCATTTTAATTTCTCTTTAAGATAACACATAAGTTATAATTCATGAATGGAGAGAGGCTGCGAGATGTGTACCTGTAAAGAGCTAGGCCCGAAAGGCTTGAGCTAAAAGAATATCATCTCCACGTGCCTTTTTGCTTCCCGGTTTTAGGCAAAAGTACACCCAACAAATGATCAGAACGGAACATTGACATAGTCTGGGTAGCCTCGCCGATTACAAGCAATAGCAAACATCCCACAGCAAAGTGTGATGTCGTGAACTTTCCAGAATGGTTTCCAAATAGAGATGTTTAAGATCAGCTTTTACAAATTCTACTCCGAGCTTGTAATTCTTTTAAAGTAACCGCCTCAGGACCTCTGCTCTCTAGAGGGCACAGTAGGAAGAAAGGTTTATGTTAGAAAATAGTACAGTGAATTCTCTTAAGATCATTTATGTGAGCACAAAGTACAGTGTATTAGGAAGTAGAATCAACAAGACTGAGCAGCTGGTTAAATAGGGGAGATGAGGGAAAGGAAAGAGTAATAGATGACTCTTGAGATCATAAAGCTGGGGGTCTGGAGGGGTGATGGTATTCTCAGCAGAGACAGGGAATTTTGGAGAGAAGGGATGGCTTTGGTGGGTGGAGGGAAAGAAATAAGTCTCATTTTTCACATGTTGAGTTTGAGGTGCCTTAGAGCAGTGGAATCAAATTCAGATAGAAATGAGGGCCATTGAACTATATGTAAGGAATTCCCACAGGCTCCTATTGACTTAGAAAACTCCATATTAATATTATCTATGTTCTGTTGTATTTTTATTTATTTTGTAAAATATTTCCCAATTACATGTTATTGTAGTTCGGGTTGCATTTGGTGAGAGTGGCTCTTATACACACTCACGTTTCTGTTTATCTCTATCTTGCAACGAGCTGCATAAAATGATAATGAGCCATGGGAGTTGATATTACTAAGAGAGAGGATATAACGAGAAAAGAAGGTCTAAATCAAAACTTTGGGTTAGGAGGAGAACGAAGAAGTCAGATGGTTGGAAGGTAAACCTGGTGAGAGCAGTGTCACAACAACTGAGGGAAGAGAGCGTGTCCAGGAGCCAGGAGAGTGGTCAGTCCTGTAAAAGGTCACAGAGAGGGTGAGAAGGGTGAGGACCGAGCACAGGCCATTAATTAGATTTAGCAATTAGTGGATTATTTGTAACCTCAGAGAGAGCAATTTAAGTCATTTAGATTCAGGATCCAGGTTGTAAGAGGCTGAGAGGACAGGGAGACAATTCGTGGAGACTTTTTTCCTAGGAGTTTGGCAGTGAAAGGGAGGGGACAGGTCAAAGGAAGGTTTTTAAATGAACAGAGGAATCCTGGGAATGCTTGTTGGCAGCGGGAAGGAGCCAGTAGACAGGAAGAGATTGGAGAAGGGAGAAGCAGGGCGGTGGCAAAGGGCTGAAGTGTTGGTGGCTGCTGTTCAGTAGCTTCCTGGGGAACTGGAAGTGTTTGTCACGCCACTGCCAGGGTGGTGTCTTGGCTCTAATGCTGCAGATAATAAAGCTGGTTAGCAAAAACTCTTTATTTTTAAAATTTATTATTTGGTTGTTTTTATTTTTGGTGAGGCAATTGGGGTTAAGTTAAGTGACTTGCCCAGGGTTACACAGCTAATAAGTGTCAAGTGTCTGAGGCCAGATTTAAACTCAGGTACTCCTGACTCCAGGGCCGGTGCTTTATCCTTAAATTGATTGTTAATAGTAGAGAATGGGAAAATGGAGTTTTACTTCCTTTCATGAGATTTTGCTTTTCTTACGGAAATTGTCAGTCTTTAGACAGTTTTTCAGTACTTTAAATCCATCATGTTGATCAGCAATTGAATTTGTCATTTGAGTTTTTACCCTCTAAATACTGTCCTCAGGAGTGTTCATAGCTTGAGACATATTACACGTAGGCCAATGATGGCTATAAGCGTAACAAAAATGATAGATACTAATCTAACCTTATAAACATTTATTAAGCATCTACTATGTATGCCAGGCACTGAGCTAAGTGCTGGGGATACAGTTAATAAAAAGAAAGACAGTCCCTGCCCTCAAGAAGCTTATAATCTAATGGTAGATGACACCCAAAAGGAGGCATGAAGACGGTGGGGAATGGAACAGTAGGGGGAATCTTGTCCTGTAGAGTGGAAACTAGGCAGGGTAACAGGTGCAGAGTGAACGGAGGGTCCAGTCTCTGCCCTCTCTAGAGGAAGGCGTCAGGAGGAGTTGGGTCCTCTGCTCTCCAGCACTCCAGTCAGAGGGGAGAAGAGGCTGAGGAAGATAGGCTGGTGATGAATTAGCAGCAGGATGATGAGCTTAACCTGGGAGAGTCTTCTTGTTCCTTGAGTGGAAACCAGGCAGGGCAGCAGGTGGAGAGCGGTGGCTAAAGACAGGGCTCAGGTAGAGATAGGGCAGAGCTTGTCATTTCTTGGGGGCCAGAGCCATTGTGGTCTGGCCAGGGGAAGGGCTCGTTTCAGGCCCTGTCGCTTTGTCGTGCTTGGTGTTACTGGTGCAGCGTGGCTCGGTGGAGTGACTGCTGGACCTGGATCTTGATCCCAGATGTGCCACTTTCTTCCCTTTCTCATCTTGTGGGCATCCCTTCCCCTCTGGTGCTCCTGATGCTCTCCATGCCCCTTCCATTTGTACTGTTAGATGGTCTTCCCTCTCCACTCCCTCAAGGCTTCCCCATTGGATCCCTGCCCTTCTTCGGTCTTGTCCTTCCTCTCTAGGCTCTTATTATCATGGGCATGAACTGTTATAAGAGCTTCCTGACTAGTCTTGCTTTTGGTCTTCATGCACCCTGGGCCATTTTGCATGTTGTATTTATTAAACTCCTTTTATACAAGCATTTATAAAGTCCTGCTCAGTGCCAGGCATCAGAATGATCTTCCTGAGACACTCTCCTTGGCATAGCAATTGAAACCTCATTGCCATAGGATATAGTGCAAACTGTTCCCCTTTTGTTCTTAGTACCTACCTTAACCTGTGAGGTAGGCACTATTATCCCCATTTCACAGATGAATAAACTATGGCTAAGAGTTTCAGTCCCCTTGCCCAGAGTTTGTGTTGTTTTCTTCTCATACATCCTCCTTACACGTCGCCCTCCTCTCTACCATTTTAAAATCCTATCAATCCCGAAATCCTGGCCCTTTTCCTGCTTCTTCCACAAAGCCTTCCTCTCTGTGCCTTAGCCCAAAGGGATCTCTTCCTCTTCAGCCACTTTGGCAGTATAACGTATTGCTTTGTACGCATGTTCAATAAAGACTAGATTGTGTGAGTCTTTCCTTTGCACACAGCATAGACACTCCTTGTAGTGTGGGCATGTTCTATGGCCCCTAGTAGAGTGCTTTGTATGTTACTCATCAGGACCAGTTTTTCTCCCAACTTTGGCTGTGTGAAAATGGATGAGCCCAGCAGGCTTTTTATGCTTGTTTGCACTCAAAATGCACCAAAGCCACAGGAGGAACAAGCTATTGATAGGAAAGCTGCTAAAGACCTGGCCTCCATGCAGCTCTGCCTTTCTCTTGATCACTGCTCCCTACATTTCATCCAAGTCTGTAAAGCTCTAAGGATCTTCCTGGGCTACAAGTGGGGTCATTTCTCAAATATGGCTGCCAGGAAGGCTAAGGGCCCATGGGAGAGGCTTACTTTCAGGAAAAACAGGGAGGGTAGTCCTGGTGTTCTTAGCCCTGCTCACTCTTCCTGCAGTGTTGCATTTGTTTGGGTGCGGAGTGGAGTGGTACATCTTATTCATTTATCTATCTATCTATCTATTTATTTTTGCGGGGCAGTGAGGGTTAAGTGACTTGTCCAGGGTCATACAGCTAGTAAGTGTCAAGTGTCTGACACCGGATTTGAACTCAGGTCCTCCTGAATCCAGGGCCAGTGCTTTATCTACTGTGCTACCTACCTGCCTCCTGGGGTGGTACATTTTAGAAAGGATGTGGATAAGCTGGCTTGAACCTTCAGTGTCAGAGTAGGTTATCCAAGATGGTAAAGAGCTCTCAGTTTATTTGACAGGAAGAGCCATTGAAGGAATAGGCACATCTGGCTTGGAGAAGAGAGACTTGGGGGAGGTCTTCAAGTACGTGAAAGGCTGTATTGTGTGAGAAGGCTTTTGGAGAGATGTTCAACTTGTTTTTCTTGGTTCCAGGGGCCAGAGTTAGATGTCTAGGGTCAAAGTGGGGCTTGATATAAAAAACAACCATCACGGAATGGAGGTAGTGAATTTCCCCCTCACTGGACATCTTCAGGCAAAAGCTAGATCACTACTTTTCCAGTAATGTTAATAACAATAATAACAATGATAATAATAACTAAAATTTCTATTACACTTGAAGATTTGCAACATGCTTTATGTCTGTTAACTCATCAACCTTCACCATTTTACAGTGGTTTCTCCAGGGTCACACAGACAGTTAAGTGTCTTAGGTAGGATTTGAATTCGTGTCTTCCTGACTCCCATTTCTCTCCACTTCTTGAGCCATCTCCCTTTGTATGCTTGGGGGGAATCCTTGTCCAGATATATGTTGTACTGAGTAGCTACTGAGGTCCATTTCACTAAAACAGAAATACTGTGACCCTAATATTTGGACCAGAAGTTGGGAAGACATGACATTGAATCTGGCCTGAGACACTTCCTAGCTTTGTGACCATGCACAGGTAACTGAACCAATGCCTCAGTTTGCTCATCTGTAAAATGGGCATATTAATATCTATAGTACTTATCTTTATAGGGGATGAGATAGCATATGGAAAGTACTTTGGAAGCCTTAAAGCCCTGTATAAGTTTAGTTTAGATGATGATGAGTCTATAACGTCATTAGGGTGGTTACTTGCTCCCCTGGTACAGATTGAAATTATTTTCTATCTTTTCATCTTTTATGGTTTTAATCCATGCCCTCCTGTAAATCCTTCTCGGGGTATTCATTCAACATGCAGAGTCTTCCTCCATTCTTTTGATGTCTGGAGGCTATCGTTGTAGCACTTGGGCTGCTCATGTACTGTCTTCCATTGTCCCAACATGACTGGCCCTCTTCCATTTTGGGGCAGCTGTGTCCTCATGGATGTATCTTATAGTTCTTCTCATTAGAATGCCATGGCTGGTGATATGCTGCCTTTTACCCAACCATGCATTTTCCCAGTGCCCTTTGGGTCACTTCCAATTTTACTTCTTCTTTTGCTCTGGTCTTTCATGACTCATGACCATGCAGCATTAGCAGAAGATTCTTGGTGCTGACAAGTAGGACTTTGGTAGACATCACTGTGGAGTTTTGCCCATGCACATACATGCCCAATACTCCTGGTTCATCCTTGTCATCATCGCCAAGCTTGCTTGTTGCCCATCCGTAGCACTTGTCTGAGACAGATGGACTTGTTCAGTGAGCCATCCATCAAGTTGCATGTTATCATCTGGTCAATGTGTGTTTCTCATCATTTTTTTTCCATGTGCACACACATTTTTACTAATTGTGGATTTCCCTAAGGAGGCTACAGAAATTTGTTTTTAAAACTGAAGCTTCCCAAACAACTAAATTTTCATGTATAGGTAACTGATGGTTTTTAGTATAACCATGCAGGGCTTAAACCCATTTTTCATTTAGAATGCTTTTTAGCCGATCTCGTGTTGATTATATTTGGGAGATCCAGCTCCTTTGTGCTGTGCTGCCTTGGAAATTATAGTAGTGCATGGCTAAACAGTGGAGTCTAGAGAAGTCTCTTGTCCCCTTTGTCTGGCCTCGGAAAGCTGCCTAATAGGGAAAGTGATTTCTATTCCTCTGCATTCCTTTCATTTGTGACATTATTGAACGTAAGACTGATATTAGGAAAAATACCATAATAAGTGGAAAGTTAAGTCTTTACATGAATCCAAGGAGAACCATTATCATTTTTTGCTGTCTTTGTGTTTTATAGTTTGATGGGCATTAAGAATGAGGTCAGAGTCATATAAACAAGCTTTCTTTAGCTCTAACTTTCTTTTTGCTCAGTGACTTCAAAGACAGGATGGAATCTAATGAGCTGTTGGGAATGGGATCTTACAGTCCTGTGATCAGTA
The DNA here is from genome assembly GCF_019393635.1 of Dromiciops gliroides. Lineage (NCBI taxonomy): Eukaryota > Metazoa > Chordata > Mammalia > Microbiotheria > Microbiotheriidae > Dromiciops > Dromiciops gliroides. The sequence goes on from NC_057862.1 coordinate 639,210,663, forward strand.
AATAACCTATTTCTTACATCTTCCCTTGTGATTTTTAGATGGTGACATGCAGTGCTATGCAAATATCCTGGTCACTGAGCTGTTCGATACAGAGCTGATAGGGGAAGGTGCCTTGCCCTCGTATGAGCACGCCCATAAAAATCTTGTAGAGGTAGGAAGAAGTTTGAAGTTTGCAATTTAAAGCTTGTCTGTACAGATGGAAACATTGAGTCATGGTTTTTAGTATAACCATGCAGGGCTTAAACCCATTTTCATTTAGAATGCTTTTTAGCCGATCTCGTGTTGGTTATATTTGGGAGATCCAACTCCTTTGTGCCGTGCTGCCTTGGAAATTATAGTAGTGCATGGCCAAACAGTGGAGTCTAGGGAAGTCTCTTGTCCCCTTTGATTGATGCATCACTTCTTTCTTGGGAATCAAGAAAGACTTAGTGTAGAACTTGAACTGCATCTTGAAGAGGTGAGAGATTGAAGTGGCGTCGAGGAGGTAATTCATTCCAGGCATGGGGGACAACCTGTGCGAAGGCATGGAAATGGACAGAGAGATGTCCCGTTTGATACAACTGTGGAGGGTCTGAAGAAGAGTCTTATGGAGTGAGACTCAGAGCTGAGGTTGGGGCCAAGTTGTAAAGGGCTTTAAGAATCCAATAGAGAAATTTATATTTAATCCTGGGCTACGTTTCCGAAGTTAGTGAAGTGACATCCTCGGGCCTATTCTTTAGGAAAATCACTTTGGCCATGCTGAGGATGAACTGGAGAGGGGGCTTGTAGGAAAGTCAATTAGGGGCCGTTATAATAGCCCACAGAAGAGTTGATGAAAACCAGGACTAAGGTTGTGACTATGTGAATAAAGAGAACAGGTGGATATAAGGGAGGTAATGGAGATGGGAGATGGAGAAATCTAGCAACTGATTAGACATATGAGCTGAGGAAAGGTGAGTTTAAAATAATACTAGTCTACAGACCTGGGAAACAGAAGGCATGGTGCTATCCTCAACAGAAATAGGGAAATTTGGTAGAAGGGGAAGACAACAAGTTCAGTTTTTAGACATGTTGAATTTGAGATTTCTGTAGGACATCCAGTTCAACATATCCATGTCATTTAGTGATGTGGGACTAGAATTCAGGGGTGGAGCCATAGATCTTGGAGTTGTCTGCATAGAGATGATAATTGAAATTGAGGTCTGATGAGATCATAGAGAGACAGACAGACACACACACACACATAGTAAAAGCAAGTGCACGTATAGAGGAGACAAGAAGTCCCAGGACAGAGCTTTGGGACAGATCATGGATGATCAGGCAGCCAAGGAGACTGAGAAGGAGTCATCAGACAGAGAGCAGGAGAACCAGGAGAGAGTATTAGTGGGAAAACTAGAGAGTGGAGAGTTTCCAAGAGAAGAGCATGGTTGGCCGTGTCACGCAGCAGAGAGGTCAAGAAGGATGGATAAGAAGAGATCATTAAGGGGCAGCTAGGTGGCACAGTGGATAGAGCACTGGACCTGGAGTCAGGAGGACCTGAGTTCAAATCCGGCCTCAGACACTTAACACTTACTAGCTGTGTGATCCTAGGCAAGTCACTTAACCCCAATTGCCTCACCCCCCCCCCCAAAAAAAAATAAATAAAGAAGAAGAGATCATCAGATTTGGCCATTAAGTGATCATCCGTAACTTTGGGGAGAGCAGTTTCAGAGAAATGATGAGGTCAGAGGCTGGACTGGACGGGATTGATGAATGAGTGAGAGGAAATGGAGCAGAGGCTTTTATAAGATGATGACTTGGGGAGGGGGGTAGTGGGTCCAGTGAAAGTTTTTTCCTGATGAGTTAGACTTGTACATGTCTGAAGGTGTTTGGAAAGCAATATGGAGATAAGGAGAGACTGAAGCACACCGAAAGAGGAAATGATTGAGGTTTCATCTGCTGGGGAAGATAAGATAAGATTGTAGAGTGGAGGGAGGGAAGTGGGGGGATCCCATCCTGGGGTTTTGCAATGAAGAGAAGAGGCAGCTTAATGGCCTCACTTTTCTTGGTGAAGTAATAGGTAAGGTCCTTAATGGAGAGGCAAATTAATGTACAAGGGCTGAGGATTTCACAAACTTGAAAAGCACCGCTTTAAATATTTTCCTTTCAAAATGCCAAGTCAGTTTTGCTACATGCTGTGTTTTGCCAGAGGTAGAGCTTAGAAGCTATGGTTTAGGTGTATGTCTTTAGTATTCAGGGTGAATGAGGGAATGAATCTGCATGACCACAGTTAAGAGCCTCTTTTTAAAAGTATTTAAGAAGGGAGCAGAACTTTAAAGTGAGGATCTCTCAAGTCTGTGACTCTACCAATACCTTGTCTTGTGATATAGGGCAGATTATATGGGCCTTTTCTTTAATTCAGGTTACTTAAATCACATTACATGGTATTAGAAGTTACCACAAATGTTTACTATTAAAAAATAATTGACTTTTCCTTGCATGGAAATAATGAGCATAAGAGTAACTGAATTCATTGCTTTTTTCTTTTTTATGAACCTTTAGGAAAACTGTGAGGCAGTGCCTCACAAGGCAACTGTATATGCTCAGCTGGTGGAGTCCAGAAGAATGTGGTCCTGGAATAAGTTGTTTCCTCTTCATATCCAGACAGACAATGCTGAGAAAATTATTGTTGCCCCCTCAGAAATGGAGAATTGCCCAGGGGCTCCATCAGTCTATGATATTCAGCTGAACCAGATGCCGTGGGGTGACTTCACTGTCCTGAGTAATGTACTGACAATGTTTAGGTAAGAAAGGAAAAAACCCCAAACCAATCCTTTTGTTACAATGTGCTGTCCAAAAAGTAAAGTACACAGGCAAAGATACATAATAGAATTGGGTGCTTGAAAGGGAAAGCAGCACACGGCCTTTGGGGTGAAGAGACTTGTTGATTGATCATGGAGTCCAGTTTAATTGTTGATAGGCACATCATGTATTCTTTTTTTGGCCACGCAGTAAGGGTTAAGTGACTTGCCCAGGGTCACACAGCTAGTAGGTGTCAAGTATCTGAGACCAGATTTGAACTCAGGTCCTCCTGAATCCAGGATCAGTGCTTTATCTACTGTGCCACCTAGCTGACCCCGCATGTATTCTTTTTTTTTTTTTTTTTGCGGGGCAATGGGGGTTAAGTGACTTGCCCAGGGTCACACAGCTAGTAAGTGTTAAGTGTCTGAGGCCAGATTTGAACTCAGGTACTCCTGACTCCAGGGCTGGCGCTCTATCCACTGCACCACCTAACTGCCCCTTAAAAAAATTTTTTTTAATAAATATTTTTATTTAAGGTTTTGAGTTCCAAATTCTATCCCTCCTTGTCTTCCTCTCCTTACTCCTCCCTGAGGCAGTAAGCATTCAGATTAGGTTATACATGTGCAACCACGTAAAACATTACCATATTAGTCATTTTGTATAAGAAAACTTGAATAAAAGAAAAAAAATGAAAGAGTGAAAAATAGCACTCTTCAGTCTGTGTTCCATCAATATCAGTTCTTTCTTTGGAGGTGGATAGTAGGCTTCATCATTAGCTCTTTGGCATTGTCTAGGATCATTGTTTGGTTGAGAATAGTTAAGTCATTCACAGTTCTTCATCAAACAGTACTTCAGCCACTGTGTACAGTGTTCTCCTAGTTTTGTTCACTTCACTATATATCGGTTCATGCAAGTCTTTCCAGGCCTTTCTGAAATCATCCTGCTTGTCATTTCTTTCTTTTTTTTTAAGTGAGGCAATTGGGGTTAAGTGACTTGCCCAGGGTCACACAGTTAGTAAGTGTTAAGTGTCTGAGGCCAAATTTGAACTCAGGTCCTCCTGAATCCAGGGCTGGTGCTCTATCCATTGTGCCACTTAGCTGCCCCTTGTCATTTCTTTATAGCATGACAATATTCCATTACAATCATATACCATAGCTTGTTTGGTCATTCCCCAATTGATGGACATCCCTTTGATTTTTTTTTTTTTTTGCAGGGCAGTGAGGGTTAAGTGACTTGCCCAGGGTCACACAGCTAGTAAGTGTCAAGTGTCTGAGGCCGTATTTGAACTCAGGTTCTCCTGAATCCAGGGCCGGTGCTTTATCCACTGCACCACCTAGCTGTCCCTCCATCCCTTTGATTTCTAATTCTTAGCCACTACAAAAATTATTGCAAGAAATATTTTTGTACAAATAGGTCTTTTTATCTACTGGGGGGATGTCTTTGGGATCATGTATTTTAAAAAATGTTGTGTTGTTGTTCTTCTATTTAAAATATCACGGGGCAGCTAGGTGGCTCAGTGGATAGAGCACTGGCCCTGGAGTCAGGAGTACCTGAGTTCAAATCTGGCCTCAGACACTTGACACTTACTAGCTGTGTCACCCTGGGCAAGTCACTTAACCCCAATTGCCTCACTTCAAAAAAAAAATATATCACTATCTCTTTCTCTTGGCCATTAGAACCCTCCCTAGCAAACAAAACAATTGAACATGTTGGCCATATCTGAAACTGTATATCTCCTTCTATACCTTTTGTTTACATTGTCTAGATTTCCCCCTATATCATGTCATATATTCTTTTGTTTTTGTTTTTGCAGGGCAATGAGGGTTAAGTGACTTGCCCAGGGTCACACAGCTAGTAAGTGTCAAGTGTCTAAGACTGAATTTGCACTCAGGTCTTCCTGAATCCAGGGTTGGTGCTTTATCTATTGTGCCACCTAGCTGCCCCTGTATGTTCTTAAAATGTGAAGATCCCTGACATTAAAAAGTTCTCAAGTTTCTTGAATATTTTTTTACAGTGTGGACTTCAGCAAGCAAGTGAATAGCTCACCAACCTATCACACGATGCAGTTTGAGCCTCTAGTGTCTGGCAGAGCACAGGTGGTCCTGTCATGGTGGGATATTGATATGGATCCTGATGGGAAAATAAAGTGCAGTATGGCACCTTACTGGGTGCATTCTGACCCTAAAAATATTCAGGTAAGAGACCTGTGTAGCATATTGAATCTTGGAATCAGATTGGTGTTGGAAGAAACCTTAGGAATTTTCTTGGCCAAATCTCTTATTTTACACAGGGAAATAGAACCATAGAGTTATGGTCACACTTCAAGTAAGTGACTGAGCAAGGAAGGAAACCATCCATTTTGTTCCAGGCACTGTGCTAAATGTCCTACAGTAATATTTGTTTTACATTGACATATCACAGTTTGTTTAGCTATTCCCTAGTCAGTGGGGTCCATTTGTTTCTAGTTCTTTGCTACCACAAAAATGCTGTAATAAATATTCTGGTGTATATGAAGCCTTTCTTTTTATCAGTGACCCATTAGTTCAATGACCTTTAGACTCAATGACCTTTTTATCAATGACTGGGTGAGCGCCCTGCGATGGAGGACTCTTGTTGTTTTTTTGGCCTTTCTGTGTGTCCCTAGTGCTTCATATGCCTGTGTTCAAATGCTTGTTGACTTGACCTCTTTGAGTCAAGAGGTATGGACATTTTAATCAGTTTTTTGGATAATTTCAAATTGTTTTCCAGCGTGGTTATACTAATTCTCAGCTGTGCTCACAGTGCATTAGGATGCCTATGTTTACACAGTCCCTTTAGCATTGACTATTACTATCTTTGTCAACTTTGCCAATTTGCTGGTAGTAGGGTGAGACTTCAGGGCTCTGTTTTCTTTTGTGCAAAGTGAGGGCATTAGAGTAGAGGACCTCAAAGCCTTGCTAGTTCTAACATTGTTGAGCTTTGTTGGATAGTGGTTTCATGAGCTTCAAAATCTCAGGCCAAATTGATGTGTCTCATTCAACACACACACACACACACACACACACACACACACACACACACACGGAATAAAAGCCTTCTGACACTTTTAGATAAACTTAGGAAGCTAAACAAAACTTGTTCTAGGATAAATTGTGCTTCCTTTCAGTTTTCAGCTGGTCCCAGTGAAGGTACCCCACAAATCAATTCTGTGTCATGGTTTTATTAATGATGGACACCCCCAGGAGCTAATCTGCATACTTTTTTGTTTGTTTGTTTGTTTTTTGGGCGGGGCAATGAGGGTTAAGTGACTTGCCCAAGGTCACACAGTTAGTGCCAAGTGTCTGAAGCTGGATTTGAACTCAGGACCTCCTGAAATCAGGGCCGGTGCTTTATCCACTGCGCCACTTAGCTGCTCCAATCTGTACACTTTTTAATGGGTTAATTTCTTCCACTGATAATGTCACAAGCATCAGTAATACCAGTGAACTTTGAACTTTTGAATTCATCTCATGTAATGGGACATTTAGTGTATTCTGGTCTCATTGATCCTCAGAATTTGTACATTTTTGAGTGTTTCTTAGGTCACAAAATAAAATTTGAACAGAAAAAATGGAGATTTTCTAAATGATATGGACTGGAGAACATGCAGTAAGGTTAGATTGAATACTGTTGCTTGAGAAGCAGCCTCCTATTGCCCAAAAGAACCAGCTTAGTCTGTAAGACATTTTGGCATAGATTGTCAGCTGTAGAAGGAAATGTATTGCTGTTTCCATCGTCACAGGAATCATATGAGGAAAACTTCCTCTTTGCTTCATGCATTATAATTGTAGCTTTACATCACTGAATTCACTCAAGGTGATTAGGTGGCACACTGGAAAAATCTGGGCTTTGAGTCAGGAAGATCAGAGTTCAAATATAGCCATAGATACTTACTGTGTGGCCTTGGGCAAGTCACTTAACCTCTAAGTGCTCAGTTTCTTCAACTGTAAAATGGGGATATCAGCAGCACCTATCTTCTACTATAGTTTTAAAGCTCACATGAAGATTTCTAAAGCCCTTATCATCATGCCCATCATATCGTTAGGTGCCCAGTCAACATTTGTTTCCCTCCTACTGCCTGAAAGTTCAACATCACATGAGTTGGTTGGGGTATTTCTTATTAGTTCTAAAATGTGTTCAAGAGAGTCTGTTGGACATTTTATCAGTAAGGATGTAAGTAATGCTATATTTTTGCTACAACCAAAATACAAAGTCTACAAATCTGAAAGAACAGAATTAAAAAAAAATTAGCAAAATAGTTGAAACTAGATGCAAATTTTTATGTATTATTCCCAAAGTTTTATAAATGTTTGATGAAAACTAATACAAGTAAAGAAATGACCCAGCAGAAATAAATGTAGGAACATTTCCTTTTATTTATAGCATAAGTATCATGTTTAAATATAGGCATTATTTGATGCATCTGGGCCATATAGGCAGAACTACCTGCTTTTTTCCTTGTTATTTGAAAAGTCTTTAGAATCCTAAGGAATGCTGATAACGATAAAGTCACAAATTATGTAACCTAAGCCTTTTTTAATTTCAGGTGACTAAATTTTTTTTTTTTTGCATTGCTTGGAATGCCTGGTCCTTTTAGTGTTAAAAACAGTTGGAGATCTCCTAGGGTTTTGAGGACCAGTGCTGCAGTTAATGGTATAAACTCAGAATCTCAGGGGTGGAAGAAATCTCAAGGACCTCTAATCTACCTGGTCTGTTATGATGTGTTTAGTTCCTGACTGTTTTTTAAAAAATTTATTTTATTGTTTTTTGTAAATAGTCTATTATTTTTTCTAATGACATGTAAAGATAGTTTTCAACATTCGTTATAAGATTTTGAGTTGCACATTTTTCTCCCTCCCTCTTCTTTCCCCTCCCCAAGATGTCAAGCAATCTGATATAGGTTATACATGTGCAATCATGTTAAACATATTTCCACATTAGTCATGTTGTGAAAGAAGAAACAGAACAAAAGGGAAAATCCATGGAAAAAAAGTGAAAATAGTATGCTTCGATCTGCATTCAGAGTCTTATCAGTTCTTTCTCTGAATGTGAATAATAGCCTTTTCCATCATGAGTCTTTTGGAATTGTCTTGGATGATTGCATTGCTGAAAAGAGCTAAGTCTGTCTAAGTTGATCATCATGCAGTGTTGCTATTACTGTGTACAATGTTCTCTTGGTTCTGCTTACTTCACTCAGCATCAGTTCATGTAAGTCTTTCCAGGCCTTTTTGAAATCTGCCTGCTCATCATTTTTTACCACACAGTAGTATTCCATTACATTCATGTACCACAACTTGTTCAGCCATTCCCCAGTTGATGGCATCCCCTCAATGTCGAATTCCTTGTCCCCACAAAAAGCTGACTCCCTGTTCCAATGAGTTAGCTATCCCTCTTGGCTTTGTGTAATACACAAGTATAATAAGCATACTATCAATACGTTTATGCAAGGTATGGATAAAAATATTTAAAAACATAGGACCGAGCAGAAATCTCTGGGGAACTCTACTAGAGTTTTCCTTCTAAGTTGAAAGGATATATACAAACCAATTATCTAATCAACAAATATGTATTATGTGCTTTCTGTGTGCTAAGAATACATGTACAAAGGTGAAAAAACACCTGCTCTCAGAGCTTAAAGTCTAATGAGGCCCCAAACAAGTACATATATATTTACATGCAGGGTAGTTTGGACAGGAGAACACAAGCAACTGTGGGGTTCAGGAAGGGCTTCAAAAGGCAAAAGAGAGCGCTTGAGCTATGTCTTAAAGGAAGAGAGGGACTGAATGTGGTGGATGTCAGGAAGGGAATGTATTTTAGGCATGGGGAGCTAGCCAGAGTCAAAGCACAGAGGAGATGGAGGGTCAGTCAGGAACAGACCGGTTTGGTTTGATCATAAAGGGCTAGAGGAGGAATAATGGCCTTTGAGGCTGGAAGGAGATTGGGATCCGGTTGTGTTGATAGCTCAACAGAAGAGTTTATATTTGATCCTAGAGGCAATAGGTATGGAATTTATTGAAGAAGGGAGTCAGTGTATAGGATAGACGGAGGGAGGAGAGGCTTAAGGACCTGACACAACTTAGGAGACTGTTGTAATCACCTAGATGAGAGGTGATTAGGGCCTGACTGTGGTGATAGCTTGTGAGCGTGGAGAGAAACAGGGTCAGATGTGACAGATGGGAAGATAGAAATGGTGAGATCTGGCAACCAATGGTATGTGTGGGGTGAGGGAGAGTAAGTATTCCAGGATCATATCGAGGCTACAAACCTAAGAGATTGGGAAGATGGTGGAGCCCTTGAGAGAAACAGGGTAGGGTTTGTGGGGAAAAACAAGGAGTTCAAATTTGGGCTTGATGAGTTTAAGATGTCTTCCGGACATCTTCTATCATTAATGAATGATTATTCTGTTTGGCCATTCAGCCAATTCTGAACACACCTAATTATATGGTGTTCAGCCCAGTTCTCTCTATTTTTGTCCACGAATGAGATATTTTGTCATATGCTTTGATAAAATCTTGGTAAACTATCTACAGAACTCCCCCTTTCAATGACGCTAGTAACTCTATAAGAAAATTAAATGAGGTTAGTCTGACATTTCCTCTTTTTGTTGAGGCCATGCTGGCCTCTCTCTTTCCCCTTCTAAATGTTCACTAGCCATATCTCATAATATGGTGTTTTTTTTTTTAACTTCATAATATGTTACAAAATTTTGTTAGGAATTTGAAGTCAAATCTCACTGCTCTATATTGTGAAGAATTTGTTCTTTTTGCTCTTTTCCGTTCCTGTAGTACTTCTATTCTCTGTGGTCTTTCAGAGACGTCAGTGTCTGTCAGTGGCTCAGTGATAACATCTGCCAGGTTTTTAGTATCTGAAAACATCATTCACCCGGACCCGATTGAACTCTCTGTGGTCATTTACGTTCTGTCTGTGTCCCTAGTCCTCCGGGGCATGATTCCCTGTTGGTCACATTTGTTCTGCGTTTTTAGTCCAAGACACTGTTCTACCCGGATGAGGAAACAAAGTAAGAGTTGGCTAAATCCTCCCTCTTGTCAGGCGTTGTCCCACCCACCCTGAGGGGTGCTCTTGTCCCTTTCTAAACCCTCATCTTTCTCCTACTGTACCTAAGTATATGTATATACTTTACTGACCTTACCTCTCCACGGCTTCCTCAGCTTGTTCTGTGCGTTAGCTGTCCTGAGACTAGTACTGGGCTTTTGTACTCATCTTCTTTTACCTGCCCATGCTTCATTGTAAACATGCTTTTAAAAAATATTTAACTTTTTTTTTCAGGGTGGGGGACAATGAGGGTTAAGTGACTTGCTCAGGGTCACACAGCTAGTAAGTGTCAAGTGTCTGAGGCTGGACTTGAACTCAAGTCCTCCTGAATCCAGGGCCGGTGTTTTATTCACTGTGCCACCTAGCTGCCCCCCAAAATATTTAACTTTTTTTTTTTTCGGTGAGGCAATTGGGGTTAAGTGACTTGCCCAGAGTCACACAGCTAGTAAAGTGTCAAGTGTTTGAGGCCGAATTTGAACTCAGATCCTCCTGAATCCAGGGCTGATGCTCTATCCACTACGTCACCTAGCTGCCCTCCAAATATTTAACTTTTAAAATTAATTAAAACATGTTTCTCCACCTCACTCCACCCCCTAATTGGGGAAAAAAGAAAGAACCATTATAATAAATATGTATAATTAGACAAAACAAATTCCTTCATCAAGGATGTCCCCAAAAATGAGTTTCAATCTGTATCCTTGTGTAGCATGTTTTCTCATTGGTCTTCTGGAATCATAGTTGGTCATTTTGTTGTTGATCATTTTGTTGTTCGTGTTTACTATATTGTTGTTACTGTATTCTATAAGTTGCTTTCCTGGTTCTGCTCATTTTGCCTTCCATCAATTTTCTGTACATGTATTTTAATCTTATCCATTCATCTATCTATCTATCATCTATCTGTGTGTGTACATGCATTTTAGTCTTATCCATTCATTTATCTATCTATCTATCTATCTATCTATCTATCTATCTATCTATCTATCTATCTATCTATCTATCAACTATCTATGTGTGTGTGTGTACATGTATTTTAATCTTATCCATTCATTTATCTATCTATCATCTATCTGTGTGTGTGTTTGTACATGTATTTTAAAAAGCTTAGTTGATTCATGAATTCTAGGTCTATCCACATTGGTTTCTTTAGACAACTTACTTTCCTCCTGTCCTCTTCTTTGTCTCTTCAGAATTTCATTTTTGTCGCCTCCCCATCAGTTTGGGGCTGATTTCCACTGTAGAATCCACGGCATCCCATTTACCTGTTTTCCTCAAATCTAGGGTATTTGCTTAGTTTTCATTCCCTTCTTTATCTGTTTTAAGAGGGATTGGCCATTGCAAGGTTCCCACCATTTCTAGCCTCAGCTTTTCTTATTCATGAGAATCACTTCTGGAATAGATTTTACCTTTGTTGGTTTATCTACCATTTGAAGCATGAAAGCATCATTAAGGCAAACCAAGATAATAATAATGACTCAGTTTTTGTTAGAGAGAGAGCTTCGGCACATTGCCAGGTTTTCCCTTCACTATTACATCATCCTCTGTGTCTCTGTTTCCAAATTCTCATGTATTTCATCTTTCTGGCCAGATGGTCAATAGTATACTTTAAAGACTATATTTTTCTGTTTCTTTCTATATAGATATTAACCCAAATGCTTTCCTTTCTTCAAGAATGCTTGAGTTCAAATATGACCTGCAACACTCACTAGTTTTGTGACTCTGGACAAGTCATTTACCTTCTATAGGTCTCAGTTTCCTCAACTGTAAAATGAAGATAAAACAGCACCCACCTTGTAGGGTTGTTGTGAAGATCAAATGTGATAATATATGTAAAAGCACTTAGCATGGTGCCGGCACATAGTAGGCAGTATAAATACATATTTACTTTTTCTCTCACTTCTCTCCCTTCCCCTCTGCCATGCTTCTCCTCTCTGATTCTTAGATTTCCTCACATTAATTTTATCTTCATTGTATAGTGCCTTTAAAATTTTACCTAATCAAAATCGTCCATTTTAGCTTGTGTGATCCTCTCTATCCCTTGTCTGGTCAAGAACTCTTCTCATTTCCATAGATCTGAAAAGCATCTTCTTCTTTGAGCTTCTCTAATTGGCTTATGATGTTAACCTTTATGTTTAAATCATTTACTCATATGAAGCTTATTTTAGTCTATAAAGTGAGATGTTGATACGTAACTAGTTTTGGTCAGACTATTTTCTATTTTTCCCAGAAGCTTTTATTGAATTGTGAGTTTTTATTAGTAGCTTGGGGCAGCTAGGTGATACAGTGGATGGAGTGCTAGTCCTGGAGTTAGGAAGATTCATTTTCCTGTTTTCAGATCTAGCCTCAGACACTTACTAGCTGTGTGACTTCCTGGGCAGGTCACTTGACTCTGTTTGCCTCAGTTTCTTCATCTGTCAAAAGAACTGGAGAAGCAATGGCAAACCACTCTAGTCTCTTTGCCAAGAAAACCTCAAAAGGGGTCTTAAAGAGTTGGACATGACTGAAAAATGACTAAACAACAATAATTGAACTGAACCCCAATAGCTGGTTTCTTTGAATTTACCAAACACAAGACTGCTGTGTATATTATGTAACTAATTTATTATACTGATTGACTTCTCTATTTCTTTCTTTCTTTCTTTTTTTTTTTTTAGTGAGGCAATTGGGGTTAAGTGACTTGCCCAGGGTCACACAGCTAGTTAAGTATTAAGTGTGGGAGGCCGCATTTGAACTCAGGTACTCCTGACTCCAGGGCTGGTGCTCTATCCACTGTGCCATCTAGCTGCCCCGACTTCTCTATTTCTTAACCAGAAATGGTTTTAGGGTTGGGATATGATTTACCAAGGTCAAACATGGGAAGTAGCAGAATCAGAATTTGAAAACAGGTCCTTTAATTCCAAATCCAGAGCATTTCCTACAACACTGCTGCCTCTGATTTTATATATAAGGAAACTGAGGCCCAGAAAGGTGAGGTCACCCAAATCACAAAGAATTTAATAGCAAAACCAAGTTTCGAATCTAGGTTTCCTAACTCCTTGTCCAGTTCTCTTTTCACAATCCAGTTCATTTTGAAGACAAAATCTTGATCTCTGTAAACTTAATTTAATATAATAGTAGTTGAAAAATAGCATTTAATGGGAAAAAACCCTGCTCTGTCCTTTTGAAATTACTGGGCTGACAAATATAATTTGAATATATTAAAACCTTATAAAATTGTGCTTGGGATCCATGCTATGGACCTCTTAATTAAGTCCTTCATGTTGAATCTTTCCGGTAAAGAATCATGTTATAGCAGAGGTTCAATGCTTATATCTTTAAATTTAGCAGACCAAGTTTTAGAATTTTCTTTTTCTTTGGTTCAACCAAAAATAAAGAGATCTTAGGCCATTGTAATATTTTGGGAGGGAGGAGGGCTATGCTGTCCTTTTTAGTACAGTTACTGTCAAAGAAACACCCTGTGCTCCTCCAAGACAATGTGGGTTGATTAGTATTTACAGCCTCCAATAACTAACTTCCATGACCTCCATTTTGAAAACTTCATTGTGATCCTGAAATAGAATATTGCTATTATGGCTCATTGTGGGGAAGTGTTGGGGGTCAGGTGAGTAGAGAAAAGTGTTCTACAAATCTGGGCAGTTTCTGATCATTTTGAATAATTTCTATTCATTACTGATCACTTTTATTGTTTCTTACTCCCTATTTTGATTTTCTCAAAACATTTTTTCCCTATTTGTTCTATTCTTATGTAAAATCCTTTTAGTGGCGGGATCATTGGATGCAGTGTGTTTATTTTCTGCCAAATGAAGAGCCAGTGGTCCAGGGTGAATCCCTCTATCTGACTGCTCACCGTGATGATTATTGTGTGTGGTACAGCCTTCATAAAACCAGGTAATAAGCCCGAAGAAATAGATGGGCAAAATGCATAGTCATTGAAAATGTGGGAATCTTGTCCCCAGTAACATTTCTGCATTTATTTAGATTTAGTATTTATGAGGTCCTCCAAAATCCTGTTTGATGCCTCATCATGTGGAGGAGACCCTGCAATTCTCTAAGACTATGTGCAAACAGAGAGGTGTAAGTGGTTTGAAAGATACCAAAGATGGGAAAAACAACTTACCAAGTATCTGTGACCACAGTTTGACCAGGTGTATATGAAAAGAGATTTGATGGAAATGTTGGTGTGGAGGGATTTAGTCATCAGGTATCTGAAAGAGGGTGAGATGCTGAAAGTGTCCCAAAAAATCTTGGGCTTTATAAATACCAAGAAAAGATGACAGCTGACACCATTAGCTCTTGACCTATATGCCTATTTTCCCATTTATATAAAAATTTTTTTGGGAAGCCTTCACAGATACATTGAAGGTATTCTTTTTTTTTTTTTTTAGTGAGGCAGTTGGGGTTAAGTGACTTGCCCAGGGTCACACAGCTAGTAAGTGTTAAGTGTCTGAGGCCGGATTTGAACTCAGGTCCTCCTGACTCCAGGGCCGGTGCTCTATCCACTGCACCACCTAGCTGCCCCTCATTGAGGGCATTCTTGATGAGGGTTTTAGTAGGAAACTGACTGACCTTTGCAAAGGATATTCCACAGTGGATTATTTGCCATCACATAACTGACTGAAAGATGTAAACAATATGAGATACTACTGTGTTTTTTATTTGTTGGCTACAAAAAACCATTTGATTTAGTAGAGCCGAGTGCCTCCATTGAGGCGTCTTCCGTGCATGCATCAAAATTATTTAAGTTTTAAGCAAAGGGAACAACAGAGACAACATTCCTCAAAGATCTCTCTGATCATTAACGTCACCACTGTCATGGAGGAGGCCCAGTGTACAGTTCTGGTTGAAGAGGGGCTCCCTATAGATGTTCAGGCTCCCCTGATGCCCCTCTTTGTGGATGACCTTGTGCTTGTTGCTTTAAGTTCTGGAGCATTCGGAGTCTTCTAGATGAGTTCCGTACTCAAAAGAGGTTGGCCTAATTATCTACCCAGGAAAAGCCCAGGAGATGTTTAATAAATATTTGTTGAATTTAAAGTGGGTAGAAAGAAAGAATATAATTTCTTTTGTAGAATCACAGAATTTCACAGAAGGGAGCTTGGTAGTCACCAATTCCAAATCATTCTTGAAAAAAGCCAATCATTTCTGTAAGATGTCAGATCAATGGTCACCTAGCCTTTGCTTGAGACCCTTCAGTGACAGGAGCAGCTGATTTTACTTTGGAAAGCTTTGTCTTTCCCCCCTTCCCAATTTATTTATTTATTTTTTGTGCTTAATAGTATTTGATTTTTTTCCCAATTACAGGTAAATGTAGTTTTCAACTTTCATTTTTATAAGATTTTGAGTTTCAAATTTGTCTCCCCTTCCCTCTCTCCTCCCCAAGACAGCAAGCAATCTAATATAGGTTATATAGTACAGTCATGTTAAACATATTTCCACATTTGCCATGTTGTGAAAGAAAAATCAGAACAAAAGGGAAAAATCATGAGAAAGAAAAGCAAAAAACAAAAGTGAAAATAGTATGGTTCAGTCCACATTCAGACTCCATAGTTGTTTTTCTGGCTGTGGAGAGCATTTTCCATCATGAGTCTTTTATCATTATATTGCTGAGAAGAGCTAAGTCTATCACAACTGATCATCGCACAGTGCTATTGTAATTGTGTGCAATGTTTTCCTGGTTCTGCTCACTTCACTCAGCATCAGTTCATCTAAGTGAAAGCTCTTGTTCTTAGGAAGCGTTTTCTTAGACTGAGCTTTGTCTCTTAGTAGCTTTCAGTCATTGCTTGTTTTGCATTTGAGAACAAGCAAAACAAGTCTACTCCCTCTTTCTTGTTACCCTCCTTCAAATTCCTGAAGATAATAACTACTGTCATTTCCCACTTAGTTCTTCTCTTCTCCAGAATAAATGCCCTAGTTCCTTAATGTGACTGGAGGCAAGACTGTGCTGGTTTCTCTATTTTGGACTCATTTCCAGCCTTCCCTAATGCCAGGCCTCTACATAGGCTCGGGTGATGAAGACAGAGTAGGAGGGGCCTCTCACCGGGATGCTTTGTTTCTCTTATGGAGAGAAGTTGATCGGTCTGTTTTCTCTGTATCCACTTTGGTCTCTAAAGGCAACTTCCCCTTTTCCTCACTGAAATGACTCCTCTTTATGTCTCTTCAGGTAAGTATTTGAGTCTTGATAACTTTCTGGCCTTCTGCATTAGGAGAGAGAGAAGAAAGGATAGAACCCTAATTAAAATAATTTCATATAGAAGTGTAGCCAATGTAAATCAATTGCTGTCTTTCTTTTGAAGATTTTGAAATCAGCCTTTCCTGAATATGCTTTTCTGTATCAGTTTACTTCCACTTTCTTCTGCTTTTCTGTTACAAATTCCTAGATAGAACGGTCATTTGGTCCCAAGGTGCTCATCATAAGATCATTGATTTAGATTTGGAATGGACCTTGGAGGCCACTGAGTTCATCCCCCTCATTTTACAGACGAGAAAGCTGAGGCCCAAGGAAGTTAAATGACTTGCCAGGAGTCACACAGGTAGCCAATGTCTGAGGCAGAATCTGAACCCAGCCAGGTCTTACTGACTTCAAGTCCAGCACACCCTCTGCTACATCATATTTCCTCTCCCTTACAGCTAGTTCTTTCATATTGGTGAGAATTGGATCCAAAACAGAATTTTCCCTTTTGAAGAATGAAATGGTCCTTCCTTTTCATTCATCATGATTTTGACTAGACTTGTGAACTCTTCCATGTCTTCTCTTTTTAACTTGGTGATCTTTACTCTGTGACAATGGCCATATGGATTTTGTTTTTGCTTTGATTGATCTT
This sequence comes from Dromiciops gliroides, assembly GCF_019393635.1. Lineage (NCBI taxonomy): Eukaryota > Metazoa > Chordata > Mammalia > Microbiotheria > Microbiotheriidae > Dromiciops > Dromiciops gliroides. The sequence continues at coordinate 639,227,309 of NC_057862.1, forward strand.
TGCACAAATGCTCTCCATGATTTCACATTTACTTGTTTCCTCATGAGTGAATCTTCTTCATATGCAGTGCTTATCTTTCCCCTCTTTTCTAACATCTTCCGTCTGAACAAAGTCTGTCTTTCTTGCCAGAGATACCTTCTAGCCATAGCTCTCATCTCACCAAGGTCAAACTTGTTTACTCTTAGGAGAATCTCTACTCCATTTTCCTTGCTAGCCCTACTTTGTACTTTTGTCTGGAGAATTTGAGGCCACAGGTTTTATTTCTGGCTTCTCTTGTGAACTCTTGGGTCACTTTCCTGCTGTTCTTTTCCCCACCTTGTATTACAGCCATTTTCTCTGGCAACCTTTCTCAAAGTGTGATCTGGGGGAAGCCTAAGAGTTTCTGAGACCCTTTTAAAGAGTCTTCAAGGTAAAAATTATTTTCATAATATTATTAATGTTTTAATTCCTAATACAGTAAATATAAGTTCTTGGCGGTTCTCAATAACTTTAAAAGTGTAAAAGAGGCTTGAGACAAGAGTCTGCAAACCACTGTTGTGTTGTTTTCAGCTTGTTGTATGTAGAGAGTTTTCTCTCTTCCCCTTCCTTTTCAGTTTAGAAGCACTTTCAATTTGCCTGAGCTCTTAGGAAAACATTCCTGGTAGGTCTTGTTAGGTGCCCAGAAGCATATCATTTCTATTTAAGCTGTGGCCTGCAGTCTAAATACCCTACTGAGACACCATCTTCTTAACCAGTTGTTCATTTCCCTCTTCTGATTTTCTTTTTGAATCCCTTGTTTTCAATAAACACCATTTGTGATTTTTTTCATGGTGAAGCCCTTCTAGCTTTTTAAAGAACACCGCATTGTTGTTGATGATCTGGAAATTGGAGAGTTGTTCTTCAGACTTTCTTTCCCTTCACCTTGTGGAGGGAAAACATCCTGCACTTAGAGTACATAGAGACCCAGGACTTGCAGAAATCCAAAGCTAGGCATGCAGTTCAGTAAATGGAAGACTTTCCCATGCTCTCCTTACTTAGTGTGAGTGAGATTCTCAGGCCTTATCCTTTTCTTGCCAGGCTGCATTTTGTGAATGATTTCAATCCCAGAAGAGTGAACTTTTCACTCTTTATTGCCCCATCAGCCCCATGACAGCCTCTTTGGCATCTCCTGATATCTTGTCAGTCACCTTACGTTCTAGTTTATGGTGTTCCCTAGGAATGAAAAAAGCAAGAGTAACTTCCATGGAGAACGTCCAGTTTGTGAATGCCAAGCTCATTTACTCTGGAACCGACCACGATTTGGAGAACTAAATGACCAGACCAGAACAGAACAGTACATCCAAGCACTGAAGAAGGTAGGTCTCTGGTCTTTCTGAACTATTATAACCAGAGTTCTTTTCTTTCCCTTAAGGTTTTTCTATCTAGAATTCACTGGCTTCGTTTTCCTTGCTTGATGCTTGAATGTTAGACTAGATTGCCTTGAGGGCCCCTTCTAGCTGTAAGGGGCTAAAATTCTAGCTATGCTGTCTAAAATTATCTAATGAATGGTCGCCAATAAATGAGAAACTTTAGCAAGAGTTTAGACTTTTAAATATTTATTAAAGAGCATTAGGATCTAATGATCAGAGAGAAAGGTAAAAATCTAACTATTTCTAAGAGACCCCATCATCTGACCTGCCATGACGAGGTCAGGAACACATACTTCCATTGTCCTCCCAGAAGCCTCCTGTGAAACTGGGAACATCCCATCCACATGCACACACAGCTTCAAGCTAATTGATTGGTAGCTTTGATAGACAGTACCCACGAGCAACCGTCACTTCCTGACGCCAAGGAACTGACCACATGGCTTGCCCTCAGATGCCTTCTCCTCATGGCAGAGCTTTCCTACAGTAACTCTCCAGCAGGTGGCTTCACTCCAGTCGTTACATAGCTCTTAAGTTGGTGATCTAGGAACCTGTGAATTAGAGATCTCAAGCACAGAATTAGTAGATATTGGCTCTTCCTTTCAAGGAGGCTTGCCAATGAGGTGCACATTCTCCTGAATTATTGCCCTTGCCAGATAGCTGTAATGATTTGCTGATACGTTTCCTTACAATAAACCTATGAAGTTGATTATTACCACAACAATAATATCCAAAATCTATATAGTACCTTATACCCGACAAAGAATTTTCTTCACAATAGTCCAGCAAAGAAAGTATCATCATCATCCTCATCCTCATCTTATATTGTTCTTGCCTCTGCTTCAAATTCTTTTCCCAGTTACTATTGCTAACTGTGTTTCCCTTCATCCTATTCGCTCCCCATAATATTCATTCTGTTTTCTATCTTTTACCCTATCCCTCCTCAAAAGTGTTTTGCTTTCAATGCCCCTCCCCCAATCTGCCCTCTCTTCCTTCACCCCTCCCCCTTCCTTCCATTCCCCTTCCACTTTCCCAAAGGGCAAGTGCTATACCCACTTGAGTGTGTATATTGTTCCCTCTTTGAGCCAGTTCTGATGTTTAAGGCTCATTCACTTCCCTGCTCCTCCCCCAAATTTCCCTCCACTCCATACGCTTTTTCTTGCTTCTTTTATGTGAGATATTTTACCCCATTTCACCTTTCCCTATACCTTTCTCCTCATGCAATCCTTTCACCCCTTAATTTTATTTTAAAGATGTCATCATGGGCAGCTAGGTGACACAGTGGACAAAGCATCCACCCTGGACCCAGGAGAACCAGAGTCCAAATTTGGCCTCAGACACAAGACATTTACCAGCTGCATGACCCTGGTCATGCTGCCACCCACCTCTGCCCCAGAAAAAAAACCAAAACAATAAACAAAAGATAGATACTTTACAGATATTATCCCTTCATGATCAATTTCTACCTCTGTCTAAATTTATTCTTATCATAACCCTAATACTGGGAAAGTTCTTCTGAGTTAGATGTATTATCTTCCCATGTAGGAATGTAAACAGTTTGACCTTTTAACATCTCTCATGATTTCTTTTTCCTGTTTACCTTTTTATGCTTCTCTAGGATCTTGTATTTGAAAGTCAAATTTTCTATTCAGTTCAGGTCTTTTCATTACGAATGCCTGAAAGTCCTCTTTTTCATTGAAGTCTCATTTTTCCCTTTGAAAGATTATACACAGTTTTGCTGGGTAGGTGATTCTTGGTTGTAATCCCAATTCCTTTGCCCTCCAGAATATCATATTCCATGCCCTCTGATCTTTTAATGTAGAAGTTGATAGATCTTGTGCTATCCTGACTGTGGCTCCACAGTACTTGAATTGTTTCTTCCTGGCTGCTTGCAATATTTTCTCCTTGACCTGGGAACTCTGGAATTTGGCTATGATATTCCTGGAAGTTTTCATTTTGGGATCTCTTTCAGGAGGTGATTGGTGGATTCTTTCAATTTCTATTTTACCTTCTGCTTCTAGAATATCAGGGCAATTTTCCCTGACAATCTCTTGGAAGATGATGTCTAAGCTCTTTTTTTTTTTTTTAATCATGGTTTTCAGGTAGTCCAATAATTTTCAAATGATCTCTCCTGCATCTATTTTCCAGGTCAGCTGTTTTTCCAAAGAGATATTTCACATTGCCCTCTATTTTAAAAATTCATTTGGATTTGCTTTATTGTCTTGATTTCTCATAAAGTCATTAGCTTCCATTTGTTCAATCCTGATTCTTAAGCGATTATTTTCTTCAGAGAGCTTTTGTATCTCCTTTTCCATTTGGCTTTTCAAGCTGTTGACTTTTTTTCATGACTTTCCTGCATCACTCTCATTTCTCTTTCCTTTTTTTCCTCTACCTTTCTTACCTTATCTTCAAAGTTCTTTTTGAGTCTTTCTATGGCATGAGACCAATTTATATTTTTCCTGGAAGCTTTGGATGTAGGAACCCTGATGTTGCTATCTTCTTCTGAGGGTACACCTTGATCTTCCTTGTCACCAAAGAAACTTTCTATGGTTTGCATCTTTTTCTGCCTGTTCCTCTTGCCACCAGCCTATTTCTTGACTTTTAACTCCTTCTTAAAGTGGGGCACTGCTTCCAGGATGTGCTGTCCCAAGCTTCAAGGGGTCTAAGGTGTTAAGATTTAAGGAGAGGTAGGTTCTTCACTCGCCTGGCCTGTTCTCTGGTCTGTAAATAATCCCAGGTCTACTTGTTCTTCCAAAATTTGGTTTGGCTAAGGGTGAGAGTTCAGGTGAGCCTGTGCCCCTCCCCCACCTGGGCTTCCACCACCACTCAAGACTGCTTCCTGTTTTCCTGCATGGGTCAGTGCCAGCAGACACACCTGCAATGTCCCCCTGGCCAACTGCTTAGCCCTCTCACTAGATTGTGAGCTTAGTTCCAGAAGATGCCTGCGCTGCAGCCTATTCAGAGGCTCCGGGGTGGGGGTGGGGTGGGGCTGGGAGCGGGGGAGGGTCTTTTTCTCTGGTGTGGTCTGCATGGAGCTGGATCTGTGTCAGTGTGGCTGGGTCTGGGTGGCCAGCCTGGGTCTGGATCTGTGTCGGTTCAACTGCGGGGTTTGGCTCCACTCCCACCCCTGCACAGCAGACCCCTTCTGTCGACCTTCTAAGTTGTCTTTGGCTGGAAAATAATCTCACCCTGTCCTTTTATGGGTTCTGCTCCTCCAGGAATTGTCCTATGGAATTATTTGGAGGTTTTTGCCTTGATCATGTTGGGAGGTCTGAGAGGTTACTGCCTTTCCTCTGCCATCTTGGCTCTGCCCCCCCAAAATTAATCTTATACTAGAATTAGAAGCTAATTTCCCTTTGAAACATCTCTGCAAGCTAGAACTTCTCTCTACACACATGCATTATGTATAGGAATCATTTTTAAGCATAGCATGAATGATTTAGGTTAGATGTTCTGATGATAAGGTTTGAGACAGTTAGATTATGAGATTTTAAAGACTGACTTCATTCCTTTCCAGGATACTTTAAGGGAAGGCTTGCAGTATATTTCATATAAGTGGGTGACAGTTTTTTCCCCCCCCCCACTCAGAAGTCAATAAGAACATGCTTTCTGTGTACTCAATGTGCTGGGTATTGTGGGGATAGGAGAAGCAGGTAAGAAGGAAGAGAAGACTCTTCCTGTGGTTAGGGAGCTCAGAGTTTAGCTGGGGAAACAAGAAGTAAACATATGAAAACAACTAGGGAAAAATAGAAGGTAGAATACAGTTATCCAGGATTGGCTGGTATAGATGTTCTGTGCTATGAGAATTCTTAGAAGGGAGAAAGATCATTAGGAAATTAAGGAAGGCTTCATGGAGAAGGTAGTGCTTGAGAGAAGTGAAGGGGTTGAATTGACCAAGAGAAATGAGAAGGGCCCCCAGCCTGTGGGTACAAAGGGAGCACCAAGGTTGGTTGGAATGAGTATGATGTGTGTAGGGGACAGTTTGTACTGGGGAGTCATGAGACTCAGGGTTGCTTGGGTGGTGAGCTGTGCAGTTCCCCAGGGACACCTGTGCAGAGTCATGAGTAGTAGTGTGCATTTTGTTAAAGTGCTGAATTCTTTACAGACCCCTCTCCTGAAGAGGTTAAGCCCACCCTGTCAGTCCTGTTTACAGACTTTGTTTGCTTAATAGTCTGTTTGTCCTAATTTCTGTAGTTGTTAAGGTTAGTTTAGACTGTATTTAATTATTGCTGATTCTGAAATGTCAGATTAATGATTTTTTTCTGTATTTAAACTGGCAAGGATTTTTTGACAAATAATATCTGAAAATCTTTTCATCTGGAACAAAAGCAGATACTGACAGTTGTTTCCTTCTTTTAGGTGTTGAAAACAGACAGTGTTTGTCTCTGCATCAGTGATGGCAGCCTGCTTCCAATACTGGCTCACTGTATAGGGGCAGAACAGGTAATGGCCCATTTCTGCTTTCTTCTTTGATCAGTTTTTGAGGTTAACCACTTCTAGCACTTGTATCTCATTTTTGTTTATAGTTTTTAGTTTTTGCTTTATCCATATGCTGAACAGTTTTGGTGCGTTGTTCATGTGGTGGCTGTGGATGCCTTCATCTGTGAAATGGGGATGGTGGGACTTGCCCTCCCTGCATTCCAGTGTGGTGTGAGGGAAGTGCTTCAGGAAGGTGAGGAGGTGTCCTGGGAGGCAGTGCTGAGGGAGTGTAGTCTCCCCTGGCTGGGAGGGCTCTGAAGGACAGCAGCCCAGGAGCCCCCTAAATTCAGTGCCAAGAAGTCGGTCACCAGGGGCCTGCAGCCAGGTGATGAATAGGTTTGGGTCATGGCAACCTAGGGAAATGTCTACTAAGGTGTGGAAGGGTTGCAATTTGTGGGGCACAGGAGGTGCTCACACCAATTAAATTATCTTTTAAAAGATCTTTAGAGTATTATTATTTGTTTGGCCAGATATGCTGCTCATGCCATTTACATACACGTGTTAGAAGCTAGGGGCCTATGGCTGGCTCATGGGGATAGCCCAGTCGAGTCATCATTAGAACTCAGAGCTTGAGGCTTTGAGACTTTCAGGGCCTATTGTCCTGACCCACATTAATGATTGATGTTCCTGGATAACATGGACAGTTATTGGGATGGATAAGTATCTGTCACCTAGATGGCACTTCGTAATCTCTCATTTTATTATGTTCTTATAAAGTTTTAGCATTTACAGCTTTCTAATGATATTAAGAATCCAAACCAGTTGTGACTAATGGCACGATTTCCTTTAGGTATTCACAGTAGAGAACTCAGCAGTGTCACATCGACTGATGAAAAAAGTGAGTGGATAAATCTTCAGGGGACATGACAGATTTGGCTAGAATGGTGATATGGGGGGATTAAGCATTTGGCATGGAGCTTCGGTTTTTGATTCTGTTTCTTTGAAATGTAGAACAAAGTGGAGAAACAGGTGACCTGTAGATTATCCTGTTTTCTGCTTGAGTATAAAGCTCACACATGGTGCTATATTTTAATTTGTTCTTGGTGAAAAACCCGAGGCTACCCTTTCCCCTCATTTCACAGACAAGGAAAAAGACTTCAAGGAGGACTTTGCAGTAATAATTCTGTATTGTTTGTCTTAGGAACAATCCCGCTTGAGGCATAAAGTTAATCACATCCATGTCCTGATGAGTTGATGTCTTTGTCCTTATCCTGTGGATGTGGGGGAAGGTGGTAAAATGTTTCAGGAAATGAAATGGGCAAATCTGAAATTCTTCTCAGAAAGTTGTGCTGTCCTAAAGAAATTGGATTTGCTTATGTGCTTACAAGAGCCTTTGGCTTGTGAATCATGCTAGTTATTTGGCATCATGGTGTTTTTGTGCTGAAGACACATAAAAGAGAAGTTAGTGCCTGGGACGCAAAGACTGCATCAGGCAGACCAGTAGATGGAAGTCGTTTACAAAATAATAACGCAATTTATTTTTTTCTTTTAAAGATTTTTAAGGCTAATGGCCTAGAGGATAAAATTAGCATAATAGAGAAACGTCCTGAATTACTCACCTCTGCAGATTTGGGTGATAGAAAGGTGAGTGACAGGTGCCATGTGTTTGCATTAGTAACACATGCCTGCTGAAGGCAACACTCCAAACCAATTTTTGTTTGTTTTTACATTTCACTTACGTAAGATTAGTTTATTTCAGTTCCTAATCCAATTTGTTATATTTCTTCACAAAAGAATAAAGACTGGAACCTGGATGGCATGTGCTTATGCAAGACTGTTTTAATGAAAAAGTTCCCATATTGACTAGTCTCATTGCAACCTTCCAGGTGTAATTTTTGTTTCCTTGCCTCTTGTCTTCTGGTGACAGAGCCTGCTGTGTTACTTATCCTACTAATAAATACTCTAGAGATTTTTAGATGAACGTATTAACATTTGCAAAGGTACTAAAGTGATAAATAGTAGAAACTGTTATAATTTCAGTTTTTTGCCTTTGGATTGCAGAGATGGCAGGATTGATCCTATCAGTCAGTCATGTCTATTCCCTTAAAATCAGAAAGTCCTCTTTCCTTCCCATGTGCTTAGGATTTGTGGCTTACACTTGACTCCAGGTCAGATCGGGCTGATGGTTTCATCTTCCTTTTCTGGTTGTTCAGATCTCTGTTCTTCTTGGGGAGCCTTTTTTCACAACAAGTCTGTTGCCATGGCACAACCTGTACTTCTGGTATGCAAGGACATCCGTGACTGAACACCTTGCTAACAACATCACTGTATTGCCACAGGCCGCCTCCTTGCACATGGTGGTTGTGGAGTTCAGGGTAAGCTGCATGTGACAATTTTATTTAAAATAATTTGGGTCAAGATGAGGTGTTTGGGTGCTCGCTTTGGCAGCACATATACTAAAATTGGAACGATACAGAGAAGATTAGCATGGCCTCTGTGCAAGGAGGACACGCAAATTCATGAAGCGTTCCAAGGTGAAGGGTTTGGAATTATGAGTATTGCATAGTTCAGTATAATAGAATCTTGTTTTTAAAGAGTCATTTTCCTTATTTGTCAGTATGGTGGTTATGAGGTAGAGCCTGAGTTGTCTTACTTTGCATTTCTTTAATCATTAGGGATTTAGAGTTGGTTTTTCTTCTTATATGACTACTGATAGTTTTGATTTCTTCTTCTAAAAACTGCCTCTTCATAGCCTTTGACCATTTATCAACCGGGGAATGCTACTTATTTTTTAACATTTGGTTCAATTTCCTATATATTTGAGAAGTGAGATCTTTATTAGAGAAACTTCCTATAACATTTCCCCCCCAGTTTCCTGCTTTCCTTCTAATTTTGACTACATTGGTTTTGTTTGTCAACCCTTTTTTAATTTAATAAAAATTATCCATTTTACCTCTTGTGATCCTCTCTGTCACCTGTCCAGTCATGAACTCTTCCTTTGTCCAGATGTATCATGTAATTTTTTTCCACATTTCCCTAATTTGCTTATGATGTTACTTTTTATGACCAAATCATATACTCACTTTGAGGTTATCTTAGTATATATACATATATACACACACTCATACATACATATCTATTTATATGTATGTATATATGGTATGTGCATGCATGCACATGTGGTGTATATATGTGAGATATATGTGTGTTGTGTATATCTATGGATGTATACATGCATGCATGCATGTATGCATGCGGCATGGTGTCTGTATGGTAAGATGTTGGTCTGTGCCTAGTTTCTGCCAGATTGCTTTCCATTTCCTCAGTTGTTTCTGTAAGCTAGTGAATTCTTGCCCCAGTGGTTTGAATCTTTGGGTTTTTATCCTTAGGTTATAATGCTCATTTGCTTCTGTATATTGTGTGCGTAATCTGTGCCATTGATCTACCACTGTTTCTTATCTTGTGCCACATTGTTTTGATGTTTACAACTTTGTGGCATCATTTGAGATCTGGTACTGCTAATCCCTCTAACTTCCCATTTTTTTCATTGATTCCCTTGATATCTTGATTTTTCTCTCCCTTCAGATGAATTTTGTTATTATTTTTTTCAAGCCTATAAAATCATTCTTTGGTACTTTGGTTGGTGTGGCACTAAATAAGTAAATTAATGTAGGTAGTGTTGTCATTTTTATTATATTGATGAGGGGAGTAATTTATATTTCTCCAGTTGTCTAGATTTATCTTAATGAACTTTTTAGGGATGTACATTTTAGGAGATTCAGTTGTGGGTCTACTTATGGATATATGCTTTTTTTCCTTGCAGTTAGTTCTCTTTTGGTTTCCTAGTGAAATTTACAGATGTGTTTCTGATCAGCTCAGTTGAAGATGTGAATGTTTTGTTGTTCACAGGACCTGTGGCGGATCCGAAGCCCATGTGGTAACTGTGAAGGCTTTGATGTTCACATTATGGACGAGATGATTAAGGTGGGCACAGTCTCTTGTCTTTAAGTAGTCCACACTGAGAGCGTTAGTGGGGATATCCTGCACCCTCAGGTATTGAGATGATGGTATGGCCCTGTGCACACGGCATTTCTCCTTTGCTCTCCCAACCCTTCAGGGTGGGCTGGGGAGATAAGCAGGGTATGGAGTTCATATCCCTCAGCCCCACTTGGTTGAGCAGCCCTGGCTCATCTGGGCATCTCTCATCCCCCAGCACATTTCTTACCACTGGAGGAAGGGGATAGGAGGTGCAGCCTCTACAGTGCCAGGTGGCAGGAAGCAACTCCTTAGTCAAACAGAAATAACTGTTTGAGAAAGCACCCACTCCCGGGCTATCCTGGAACAACACTGCGATGGTGGGGAGTTGGGGCAGAATTTTCACTGCATTAAAAATAATCATTGACTGAAGGACAGAAGATGTGGGTTTCAGGCCTTAGCCTCCCTGTCAAATAAGCAGAGCCTTGAGGCAGCTGTAATGCAGCTAAATGACCATCAGATGTCAAGAAGCCCATGGAGAGACTGACGGGGTAGCAAGGAATACTAATCAAGTCTTGGGTTCTGGGAGACCCAAGATTGTACAGAGGTAACCCTCAAAGGACTCTAAAGCACTGTATAAATGGGAACTGTGTCATCCAGGCATCCCGGGTGAGGCTCCTGCACAGCAAAGTCTGCATGCTGTTGTCTGTGTTGTCTGCTAGGGCTGAGTCCTCCTTTGTGTCTCTGCTGGGGCTTGTCCTGCTGAGCCTGTCATTTGTGAATCACTGTAGTGCCAAGTAAGGAGGGTCAGGGTGCATGTCTAAATGCCCACCCTTACCATGTGGAAGATGGGGGTAAGGAAGGCACTTTACCTGTGAAAGAGAGAAGACAACCAGTGCTCCCTTATCTCCTACTTATGGTTGGCACGAGACTGTCGGCAAACCTTTGGGTGCTGCAGATGTCATCGTTGCTGTTCTTTTCTCCCCAGCACTCTCTGGACTTCAGGGAAGCCCGGGAGGCAGAACCTCACCCTCTCTGGGAGTACTCCAGCAGATGCTTGTCGGAGCCCCAGCAGGTGCTGACCTTTGACTTCTGCAAGCCGGTCCCTCAGCAGCCACTTAGTGCCAAAGGCACCATCACCCCGAGAAGGTGAGCCACTGCTTGGTACCCAGCCTGGCCAGGGCATCACAAGAGATGGTTCCACTCCCTCCCCACCCCCCCACCCTCACCCTGGGCTTAGCTTCAGCTTTCAGTGCAGAGAGTCTAGTGTGGGGATAGACCCTAACAACTTAGACAAGGCCAGCGTCATTGCCCCACCTTCGTGGTCTTTATTAGGGATGCTGGCTCCTCAGTCACAGAGGAATCCCACTCCGAGGGCTTTTCTTTTCGCTTTTTCCACTTATACCTATTCTGTCCCTGACAGGAGGCCACAAGTTTGTGTGAATTGAGTGCAGGATGATCTTAGTTTGTGTCTGACCCATAATTTCTATGACTTTCTTTTTTTTTTTTTTTAGTTTTTTCTTTTATTTATTTATTATCATTATTATAATTTTTTTGCAAGGCAATGAGGGTTAAGTGACTTGCCCAGGGTCACACAGTTAGTAAGTGTCAAGTGTCTGAGGTTGGATTTGAACTCAGGTCCTCCTGACTCCAGGGCCAGTGCTTTATCCACTGCACCACCTAGCTGCCCCCTGACCCATAATTTCTATTAGAGATTTGGGAACTCTCCTCCCCAGTCACTTGGCCCATGTTTTTTACAGCTGCAGAGACATTTTGTTTTTGTTTATGTGGTTATGCTTTTCAACTTAACCATTTCTTCCACTCTCTAGAGATACCACAGAGCACTGCTGTTTTGGTTAGCAAGTCGTCCTCGTGAGATAGTCAAGTGCTTTCAATCCCTCTCTATAGAAGAATGACAAGTCTGGCTTTTCCCTGATGGATGTTGCCACCCTAGCAATGGTTTGATCAGCTGTTGGCAGATGGCCAGGTTCTGAGGTGTCATTAGGTGGGCTCTCCTGCAGGCAGAGTCCTTGGTATAGCAGAGTCTTCCTACCCTAAGGGCTCCTATCACTATTATAGAGTATTTAGGGACTTCTTATCAAAGGCCTCTTTACAGTATAAGTCCAGTAATGGAGTCTCTGCTTCAAAGGCTATGGGCATTTTAGTCACTTCATTTGTATAATCTGCAATATTGTTAGTATGAATACATGTCTTAAAGCTCTGAAAATTACCTTGAAGATCAGAGAGTCTGGACGATGGAAAACACTGAGTATTTGAGGAAATAACATTGGGTATTTTATCTTCTCAGATACTTTCCTTGTGGATGTTGAATCAAAGGGGAAGCCAAAGAAAAGGGAAGCTGTTGCAGGAAGAGGCCGAGGTGGGGTAGAGGAGGATGGGTTCTACAGGATGACTTCTTCCATGGGCACCACCAAAGTCAGAATACTTTTTTGTACAGGTTTTGTTTAGTGTCAGTTTTTAGGAAACATGAATGTGGGGGGAGGTTGCCTTCCCTAATGGATCGATGGCTTTCTGTTACTAAGCATCATCTCTTTTCATTTATGGTTAGGCTCAGATTTGTGGGGTAGGTCACCTTGGTCTCCTACCTCCATTGCTCTTTGGAGCTGCTGAATAGTTCTGTATTATTCAAATTTTCTATATTTTTAAATTTGAAGATCTTTCTCCTAGTTGCTTATAGAATTTGTTGTTTCCCAGTGGAATTGTTAAATTTAATCACCATGTGTTTTAGAATTTTTAGTCTTGTTTTTTTTTCCTGGAGATGATCTATGGATTTTGGAAAAATTAGTACATTGTTTTCTGTGTTTAGAAATTCTGGGCAGTTTCTTATATTAATTTGTGCATTATGGTGTTCAAGTTTTTTTATTTGTTGTATTCTTCTGGGAGATCTATAGTATAAGTTGGCTTTACTCATCTTGTCTTTAAAATCAATTTGTTTTGCCTTTATGGAAAGTATGCTTTTAAGAAAGAGACCAATAGGGGCAGCTAGATAGCACACTGGATAAAGCATTAGCCCTGAATTCAGGAGGACTTGAGTTCAAATTCAGCCTCAGACACTTGACACTTACTAGCTGTGTGACCCTGGGCAAGTCACTTAACCCTCTTTGCCCTGCAAAAACAAACAAAGAGACCAATAGAAGGCTATTCTGATTGAGAAGTGATGAACAATGGTGTTAGTGACATGGGGAGAGAGATGGAAGCTGACAAGAGAGTTTTTGGGGAGGTAGAATTAGCCAGACGTGGCCACCCACTCACCGGCCATGGGAGTTGAGGGAACCTGAAAAGTTGAGGATGATTCCTAGAATATAGACCTGGGTAACTATAATGATGGTGATGTCTTCAACAGAAATAAGGACGTTTGGAGGAGGGGCAGGTTATGGGGAAAGATAATTCATTTATTTTTTGACTCCAGTTTGAAGTGGTAATGGAACACCCAGAAGACAACTGTTGATGTGGACTAGGTAAAAAGTCCATAGTAAGTATTTGAAAAGAAATGCAGTTATAGGGCAGAATCAGAGCATCTCAAGAGTGAGAAGGGATTGGAGATCATCCGGTACAGCCTTGTACCAATAATAGCAACACCTGGAATCTGTACAGCTTTTTGAAGTCAACAAAGCACAAGGCCCCTAGGACTTCCTGTAATGGTGTCCAGACCCCTCTGCCTTCCCCTGGAAAGGTCACTGAGTGCATAGAAAAGCAGGTCTTTCCCAAGGATAATGACATTCCCCTGCCTGTTTTTCTGGTGTGAAGGATGTCCAGTGCACCATCATCCCCAGGCAGCCTCCTCAGTCAAGGGAACCCTCTTACTAAGCTCCAGCTGTCAGTTCGCATTGGCAGGGAGGCAGCCTCTCTTTTCAGAGCAAGGTGAAGGAGTCTTAAGTCATGACTTCCAGAAAGACTGGCAGTAAAGCCTCAAGGACTGTCACAGTTTAGTTGGATGAAATGAGTTTCAGTCCGGCTTTCTCTGTAGTGGTTTCTGCTTCAGGATGTCCCAAGTACTCATCACAGCTGGGGACAGCAAGTGGAAAGGACCCAGAAGGCCTGTCGGATGCCCTTCTAATTCTTCTTTTGGGGAATGACTTTACCAGGAGAACCTGCCCGTCTCAGCTTTTCAGGTTGTGGGCATGGCTATCACGGGCCCCCTATGGCTGCCCCTGCCCTCCCCTTCCCAGTCCGAGCCTCTATGACAGCTTCTTTGCCGCTCTGGAAGAGCTGGAGCCCGAGCTCTCTGAAGAAGAACTTTCCCCCTGGCAGGTCCAGAAGTGACAGGACAAACCAACCTTGGGAAATGGGTGGGGGAACTGCCATTTTGGTTTTCTGAGGATCTTCTCAGGCAGTGACTCATGCCACTCTTCACTGCCTTTTCTTCCAGGCCTGGAAGGAGCCATGGCGTGGTCCTTTGGATGGAGTACCACCTGACTGCCGAGAGCTCGGTCAGCACGGGACTCATTCAGATCCCTGAAGCCCAGGTACCTCTAGGGGGTGTAGAGCGTGGCTGGGACAGGGCAGGCCTGTGCTCATCTCTATAAAGCCATCACATCTAAAGCGAAGGCTGCTGTGTACGTGTTCTGCCGAGGGTTTTTCCCAGGACAGGTGCGCTACACCTGCCCAGTCAAGAACTGGCCTGGGAGGAGGAAAGAAATGAGGTCTCTTCCAAAACTCTTCTCAGTGCCACTTTGTACATGCAGTTTCTCCTGATCCGATCACCCGGATTCTTCCATCCCTGCCCCCGAGTCTACTTTGTCTTCATTTTGTAAATGTTTAGAACATGTACATGTACTTGATGTTTCCTCTGGTGGGACTCGTGCTCCTCGTCTGCATCTCTAGCCCCTGCTGTGGAAGAGGCTCTTAATTAATAGCTGTGGGTTCAGGGATTGAGTTACATACCAGAATACACTTAGCAGAAGTAGGCTGGGGGGATGTTTGTTTTGTTTGTTTGTTTACCTGGTGGTCATGCCTATAACTTCATCAGTCACTTTGGCTATTTACGTGTCTCTCGTCACCCCCTCGCCAGATTACCTTCTTGAGGGTTATTTATTGTCTTATTTTTCTGTGGCCGTGGAACTCAGATGACTGGCCAGGAGAGGTGGCACAGGATTTGTCCTAGAGGGATAACTAGTGTGACATTCCAGGTGAATGTAATTTTGGACAGAATACTTTGATGAGCCTCTGAGTTTGATGATGACGATGACAACAATAGAATTTGTATCGCACCAAAAAGCTTCACAAATATTGTCTCATTTGATCCCCATGACAGCCCTGGGAGGGAGGTACTATTATTATCCCTATTTTCCAGATGAGGAAATGGGGCAGACAAGTGAAATGACTTATCCAGGGTCACAACCTGTGAGTGTTTGAGGCAGGATCTGAACTCAGTTCTTCCTGACTCCCAAGCTGAGCGCTCTGTTGCTTCTTTCATTTATTTGATGTGGGTGCTGCCTTCACTGACAGGTCCCAGCCCATGTATGGCTCTTCTCCTGGGCGGCTCCTTCATGGAGGATCTGCCCAGTGTGCCAGTCTCCTCGGGTTCTTCTCATGTCTTCTGATAGCTTGTAGGACTGTCCATCTCCTACCCCGCATGCTCCCTGTCCTAGGCACATGTGCCCTTGGTCTCTTCCAGCCCAAGTCATTACTGGCTCGTGCTCTGTGGAGCCTGCACTGTGCCCTCTTGTCCTTTGGACCACCTGCAGTTTGATTGTTATTATAATGAATAGTGACAACAGCTAGCAGTTACTTGGTGCTTTAAAGTTTGCGAAGCCTTTTATAAATGTTATGTTGTCTGACTTATAAAACAATGCTGGGAAGGAGCATGTGCTGTTATTATCTCTTTTGTACAGTCAAGGAAACTGAGGTGGACAGAGTTGAAGGGACTTGCCCAGGGTCACACAGCTAGTAAGTGCCTTAGAGTGAATTTGAACTCAGGCCTTCCTGATGGTGGGTTCAGCACTCTCTCCTCTGCCCCTGCTGCCAGTTCTTCTGAACTTCTGGTGTTTCATGATTGCAGATGTTCAGCATTGCCAGGGGAATATTCTTATTTACATGCTTAAGGGGAGCATGACATTGTTGGCATGTTCCCCTGGTATGGATGGTGGAGCTTTTATGACTAAGCAGATGGTGTTCAAAGAGAGGCTCTGGCCAAGAGCTCTGGTGGTAGTTGGACAGCAGATGCACCTTCCAGCTAGGAAGGGCCTGGTCAGAATTGGTGCTGTTGTTAACCCGCGCTCATCTGCACCTCTCCACCGTGGGGCTTGATGGACTTGGGATCTCAGTGTTAAAAAGAAAATGGACTTGTGGGTCAGGTAGCAGCCTGCATTCACTAAAGGGCTGCCCGGCTTCTCTGGGCTCTCTGGTGTTCAGTTCTGTGCTCGGGTCATTGGTTTATCTGCAGCGACTGGGAGAGCCCATCATTCCTCATTCCTCATGCTGGCCAAACTCTAGGGCCTAGCACAAGGAGTGGAAGCACTGACCCTTCAGCCCCACTGGTCTTCCTTGTGAGGAAAAGGAAGTAGCCAGGTCCTCAGAGAGCTTACATTTTGGGAGTACACACACATGTAGACAAGTGCACGCTAAGTAATGCAGACCCAGGAGGGAGGCACGATGGGGAGATCAGGAAGGCAGAGGGAAGGAGGGAAAATGGTCCAGACGTGCCGGGGGATGTTGGCAAAGGCCCCAAGGGAGGAGAAAGAGTGTTCTGTCTGGGAAACAGCCAGTAGCTCATTGTTTAGGAATGGAGAACCTGGGATTGTGGGAGCAATGAGCAAGAACATGGGGAGGGGAAGGGAGGGGAGCCAGACTGGAGGCTGAGCAGCCTGCATTTTAACCCACCGAGTCTTCGGGAGCCCTCCAAGAATCCAGAGCAGGGCATGCCCATGTCTCACGGGGGCCGGGGTGGGGGGGGGGCGGTGCAGGGCGCAGCAGGAATGATTGGCATGGGGAGAGCAAGGACACGGGATCAGGTTCCACCAGGAGCTTGACAGGGTGCTGCTGTTGGCTGAATCTAATGGGGGAACTTAGTAGGGGTCAGTCAGGAGGGGTAATAATTAACCTCCATTAAGTGTAAAAGGGATTAATGGAAAGTCTTTCTCTTTAATTGAAAAAACAATCTGCATCTTAGGGTATACTCCCCTCCTGGCCTTGCTGTCTGGGTTGGGGAAAGGGCCCCGGTCACTGAAAAGCTTCAGGACTCATCAAGTTTCTCTGTTTTCTCCACAGGGTGAGTGTTCTTGGAATCCCCACTGTAAGCAGGCTGTCTATTTCCTTAATTCTGCTTTGGAAGCAAAAGCTCAAGACAGTCCCCAGACTGTCACCTATGCCCTTGAGTTTGACCCAAAGGTGGGTGATATTGCCATGGAGTTCAGGCTCGGAAGCTGAATTCCTCTGCCCTCCTGGGCTTTTCCAGTTCTACAGAAATAAAGCTGCATGAGAGCTGCTGTCATGTGATCTGTGGGCTTTCCTGGAGGGGGAGTTAAAAGCCTCCCCTGTCTGTTCTTGGGGCACCCTGATTAACAAGGAGAGGCCATCACAGGGCGGAGGGGCTGATGCCAGGAATCAATAAGGTGGCGCGGTGTCCTCCCGGCAAGCTCAGGGTCTGAAGGAGGGCCGGGGGCTGAGTCTCCAAAGGCTCTGGCCCAGCCTCCCTTCTTTGTGGTGTAGGAAATGAAGTTCATTATAAGCATGCAGAAGTCAATTGCTCTTTAAGACCAGGGCAGCCCAACAAACTGGGACCCTTTCAAGTAGGAACTGGCTGTTTGACCCCTGGCAAATCACTGTCCTCCGGGATCTGGGGTGGGGTTAGATTTGAATGATCTTTCTCCCGTGTTCTGTGTCCCTGTTCAGTGGTCCTTTCCAGCTCTGGTGTTCTAGATCAAGCATTCAGTAAACACAATTAAATGTCTTTTAGGGGCCATAGCTGGAGTCACAAAGAAAGGCCAAAGGCAGGCCCTGTTTTCCCGGAGCTCACAGTCTAGGGAGGGAGACTGTGTGCCAACAGCCATGGACAAACAGGATACAGACGGGATAAATTAGAAATAATCAACAGAGAGAGAACACGAGAATTAAGCAGAGTTGGGAAAGGTTTCCTGTAGAAGGTGGGATTTTAATTTGGCCTTAAAGAAACCCAGGAGGTAGGTTTGAGGAGGGTGCGTTCCGGGCCCAAGGGGAATGCCCAGAGCCAAGAGACAGCATATCCTGTGTGAGAAGCAGCCAGGAGGCCAGTGTCCCTGGATCCCAGAGTATGTGTGTGTGAGGTGGGGTGTAAGGCGTGGGGAGACTGAAAAAGGGGGTGGGGGTGAGACAGGGCCAGGCAGAGGGCTTTCTTTTGTGTCATGGACCCTGTGGAAGGACTCGTTTTCAGAATGATGTCTTTAAATTCATAAAGTAGAATATAAAAGATAACAAAGAAAACCATTTATACTGAAATACAGTCCTAAAAGTATTTAAAAACAAGCTCACAGACCCCAGCTTAAGAATCCCAGTTCTAGATGCTCACTGTTCTTAGCAAAATCAGCACAGTGACCAGTTGTTGCCTCTAGAGCAGCATTTCTTTTTGTTTGGTTGGTTGTTTTTGTTTGTTTTGTTTTGGCGGGGGATCAGGGTTAAGTGACTTTTTCAGGGTCACACAGCTAGTAAGTGTCAAGTGTCTGAAGTCGGATTTGAACTCAGGTTCTCCTGAATCCAGGGCCTGTGCTGCTTTATCCACTGTGCCACCTAGAAGAGCAGCATTTCTTTTTTTTTTTTTTTAACATATAAGGTATTTTATTTTTTCCGTTACATGTAAAGATAGTTCTCAACTTTTGTTTATACAAGCTTTACAATTTCAGATTTTTCTCCCTCCCCCCTCCCCCCCTCCCCTAGACAGCAGGTTATCTGATATAGGTTTTATCTATATATCTATATACATACATATATATATACACATACACACATATATATACACACACATATATATACACACATAATAACATTAATCCTATTTCTGCATTAATCCTGTTACAAGAGAAAAAATCAGAGCAGTGATGCAAAACCTCAAAATAGAAAAAAAAAACAGCACCCAAAACAAAAGAAACAGTATGGTTCAATCAGCATCTATACTCCACAGTTCTTTCTTTCTTTTTTTTTCTTGGATTTGGAGATCCTCTTCCATCATGAGTTCCCTGGAACTCTTCTGTACCATTGCATTGGTGAGAAGAATATAGTCCATCACAGTAGGTCAACACTCAATGTTGATGATACTGTGTACAATGTTCTTCTGGTTCTGCTCATCTCACTCATCATCAGCTCACGTAAGACCTTCCAGGTTTCTCTGAACTCCAGAGCAGCATTTCTTAATGAGCAATCTCCAGTGGGTCCATGGACATTTTTAAGGATCTATGAACTTGGATGGGGAAAAAATTTAGTCTTTATTTTTACTAATTTATGACTGGAATTTAGTATTTCCTTCCATTTAAAGCAGTGTCCTGTGAAGGGCTGCACAGTGTTCACCAGACTCTCAGAGTGTTCTGTGACCCACAGAGGTTTTGGACCTCTGGTTTGAAGCTTTTCTGGAGGCTTTTCTGGAGGTAACCTGCAACAGGTGGGGGATTGAAACCATTTGGGCCAGTAACAGACTGCAGCCTGGGTCAGGAGAATGAGTCTAATCCCCCCTAGGATTGGAGGAGGGAGAAACACCCTCTCACAGGCATGATGAGAGGTTAGGGAAAGTATTAAAAGGAATGTGAAAATTGCTTCTAGTAGTTTCTTGTAGGACAAGAGCATTAACCAGAACCTTCCCTGTTCTTTTGGAACCTTATCAAATCCAACCGATCTCTATCTAATTTGAGAGGGTTGAAATTCCATTTGAGGTGAAACATCACGGCGGCTGAAGACTCGGGTGTGCCGAAAGGCCGAGGACAGGTGCCTCCCAAGAGCGGGTGACGGCTGCCTTTTAGCCGCCGGGTGCAGGTGACCTCATTCCAAAGATGGAGCTTTGCTGGGCTCCCTGCTCTCAGTTAACAGGGCTCCTCTAACAAGGCAGCATAGACTCTGTCACTGGGAGGGACTTCGAGAGTTATTCCCCACCCCTGCCCCTCCCCCAGAGGAAGCAGGATCCCACTGAAGGACTTGCTCAGGATCATATGCGTGTATTGGCAGACGTGGCTAGGAGGCTGGAGCTTCTGCTCCACAGGCTGCCCCCATGGGCAGTTCATCAGTGTGCTGGAAGGTAGTCGCCCTGTCCCCAGCACGCTGGGGGTGCCCTGTCCTGGTCCTCTAGCCATGATTGCAACATCACGATTTCATAGATTTCGAGCTGGAGGGACCGGGAGGTCAGGAGGTCCAGCCTCATTTTTAGATGAGGAAAGGGGTGCCCAGGAAAGTTAGATGACTTGCCAAGGATCACACAGCTCATGTGTGTCTGAGGTCAGATTTGAATCCAGCACCCTATCCTTTACAGCACGTGGCCTCTTTTTCCTGTTTCGTCTCTTGCACAGATTTTATCATCCACGTCACAAGAGCCAAACCAGGAGGCTTTTATCAAGTGACCAAGTGCCCCGAGGTGGTCACAGCTGGCTCAGGAAAGAGCTTTGGAAGGAGATCCTAACCTTGATGGAAAAGCGCCTTACTCAGCCATGCTAATGGTAGCATAGCTTGGGTTTCCTCCAACTCTGCCTCCCGGTACCACTTCGTTTTTAGTGGCTGATAGTGTACAGTTGCCTGAACTGGCTCAGCTCGGGATTCCATGAAGGTATCCTCAGTGGCTCCATAGACGGGGAGAATCTTTGGCCAGGGGAGAGACCGTATTAGCGCTGGTCTCTTCTTGCTGGAGATGCATTAATCGCAATACTTTGTAGCTGGTGGGGCTGTTGCTGCTTGTTGCCCATGGTCAGTTTCCAGGGGGCGGGGGGGGGGGGTAGTTATTGGTTATAGATGGAGATGATCCGGGAACTTCTCATTTCAGATGGTGAAGGAAATGCCTTTGGCAGGTTTCCAATAACACTGAAAACAGTCTAATGGCAGATGTTTTAATCATGTGGTTTACCCCAGTGGTGTCAAACTCAAATAGAAATCGGGGGGAAGGGCTACTAAACTTTACAGAATGATCCCTATGAGCCTCATATTGACTTAGAAAATCATGTTAATAATGTCATTTCTGTTTTGTTGCATTTTTACTTATTTTGTTAAGTGTTTCCCTATTTCCCAATTACTTTTTGTTGTTGTTGTTGTTTTTGTTTGTTTGCTTTTTTAGTGAGGCAATTGGGGTTAAGTGACTTGCCCAGGGTCATACAGCTAGTAAGTGTTAAGTGTCTGAGGCCGGATTTGAACTCAGGTACTCCTGACTCCAGGGCTGGTGCTCTATCCACTGCACCACCTAGCTGCCCCTCCCAATTACATTTTAATCTGGTTCAGGCACATTTGGGAGGACTGTGGGCTGCATGTCTGATAGCTCTGATTTAAGCCATTATCATTAAGTTCCCTGAGAGGACCTCCCAACTTTGCATTCAGAGGAGGAGAGACTTATCCACATCAAGGGGCAAAAGCTGGGCCCCAGCTGGGCCTTGCAGGGGCCTGAAGCTATACAGGGGATTGGGATGAGGCCCTTCTGAGTAGACCAAGGGGCTGGCCACCTCCCCTTTTGAATTGAATGTTGATGGCTTTTCTCTGGAGGGTTGGGATGGGCCATCATCTAAGAGACTTGGTTTTCCTTTGTACACTATAAAGGGAGTTGAGTCAAAAGAGGGAAAACTGGTGAAAGCTCATGTATTCCACACTGGGGAGAAGAAGAGTTGTACTGGATGGATAATGAGCTGATCCCATGGAGCTAAGGGAATGTCATTTGAGGTTGGAGATGAGGAGATGGGGTCACTGAAATCAAGAGCCAATGCCCTGCTTCACATTCCAGTTCCTCACCATCAGCATCTTTTACCTCTTAATTTCTCACTGTCACTCATCTAAGCCAAGACGAAAGCCACAAGACAAGAAAATCAAAACCACCCGAGCTCCAAAAACTGGTGCCCAGGAGATATGGGGAGCCAGTAATTCAGTTAGCAGCGATGGCACCGGAGCTCCCCGGCCTTCATGCTATCCACCACGTCTGCAGGGGCAGGAAAGTATGATGGAGGCAGTATTGGAGGCCAGCTGGGGAACAGCCTGTCTTCTTAAGTGGAAGTAAGGTTCACCTGATTAAGGACAGTTGTGTTTGTTTGGGACAACTCTCCATTCGTGCCCTCCTTTGATAACTCATCAGAGGGGAGTGGGCCTCAGGGGACTGGCTTTGCCATGCAGCCAGTAATGGCAGATCCTAACCAAACTGGAAAGGCCTCAAGTATGGGTCTGCACTGGACTCTGTGTCTGTTGTCCGGCCCAGTTAGCTACAGAGAGGCTCCTTAGTGTAGCTTAGAGATTTCTTTCAAGCACAGCTAAGTGTGAAACGGTTTACTGTGGCACAGAGCAAGGGCTTTTGGGCTGCCTCGTTGGTGGGATTTCCTATAAGAGGAAATGACAGGTATTTTGAAGAGTTGAAGCCCTTTGTTAACGGCAGCTCCATGAACCAGGTAGGGCAAAGCAGCATATCCCCACTTTGGAGGGAAGCTTAGGGCACTTGGTCGTGGTTTCACGTAGTGGCAGAGCAAGGCCTAGAATGGGGGCCTTGCAGTGGGTCCTCTTTCCATAATCATAAACAGCATCTTTAGGAGGTACGTGAGGAATATGATAGAAATTTGTTAGTTACCACAGTGGGTTCTCTCAAAGATCAGGAATGGATGGATCTTCTTTGGTTTTTAAAGCCCTGAAAAGTGGCTTGCTTATACTCTGGAGTCAGAGCAAAATGAATTCCCCCAATAAATCATTCAAATAAATAGGAAACAGAAGCTTTGACTTTTAATGTTTTATTTTCTCCTTCACATCAACTATTCATTCCTTTCAGCACCAATAAATGAAAAAAAAAACCCTTCAAAATATTTTATTAGGTGTAAGACTTGTTTTCTTACAGGGAAGAAACAGATGGATATATATCAGATACAGTTTTACCAAAACTTTAGGTGTGCTTACCGTATAAAACCCCTTCAGTTCCCAGAAGGATACAATACAGAAAAATTATTGAAATTAAAAAAGTTTGTTTAAAACAGTAATTTCTAAACCTTAGCAGTAATACAATATTTAAAAAGCATCAAGATTAATATTCATACTTAAAACTCAAGATGGTTTTGGACACATGAAAAAGCTTCCTTCGTAAGCCGTCTGACTGAACTGGGTCCCAGTGCATGGCTTATCTTGGGGCTGGTCAGAGGCATCTTTCCCTTCCCCAGCCCTGGAGCAGGAGCAGAAGCAGGGTATCATTTATAAGCTGGGAGCAAGACCACGACTAGCCCATGCTCTCCCTCCCAGCTTGGACATTACTTGATTTGATTGAATCTAAGTCACAGGGAAATTTTTTTTAAAAAATCACAATTGTAAAAATTTAGTTCATGGACAAGCCCCCTTAGAATAATCTACAGCCTTCATAAAACCAATGACCAAGCAAATACTCTGGGCAGGTTGCCAAGGATTTAGGGGTGGGAAGTTGTGATCTCTGAGCACTACTTTACATCTCTATCAGACAGGATATGATAGGGCTAGGTGCTCAAGGGAAAGAGGTGGTGAACAAGCTGCTCCAATCAGCCAAAGGCTGCCAGAGGTTTGCCGAACTTTATCCTCATTTCACAGAGGACAAAATGGAGGCACAGGGAGATTGAAAGACTTGCCTAAGGCCGTGTAGTCAGTAAGGAGGGGAGTGTGTGACCCAGCCATCACGTTGTTCCAGGTGGAACAGTCCCTTCAAGTGAGTGAATACAGTTCCCAGCAGACGGTCCCGCTTGGCAGAACAATGCTAACTTTCCCATGTTCTAGCTCCAGCCTTTGAGAGAGGCAGCAGTCCCTCCCTGGTTTACAGAGACTGGCCCTCAATCTGCCCAGGTTCCCTGGCTGCATCCAGCCAGGGAAAACTGATCTCTGGCCCTGGCCCTGGACTCGGGCCGTCTGCAAGGCTCTGTGTGGGTGGGAATGTGAGTACACGATTGGCTGTGGACGTCGATTGTGTTTGTGGGCAGGGGTGTGTTGCTTCATAGCCAGAACCATCATAACCTGATGAGTCCTGTTGCATGTGTTCAATCATACAATCACATGATTCATGCGCACTGACAAACCAGAATAAGTGAATATTAAAAAATCCCAGAGTCTAAAGGCTTCTCTCCTACAAGAGATCAGGATTCTCTAGCTCTGTGAAAACCCTTTCTAAAGGGAGGATGATTCCAAAGAGATGTCAGTCTTGTTCTGAGAATCAGCGAGTGAACAGGCAGGCAGGCAGGCAGAGCCTGGAGTTTAACATTCCTCAAAGTACTTGCCTTGGGAATGTAGAGATGCTGCAACCCCGATTTCTGGATGAAAGAAACTCCTTGGGAAAGACGGCAGGACGCAGGGAAGGCCCCTTTGGAGTAGGGCCAGCTCTCTCCCTAGAACGGCTAGGAGCCTCTGCTTTCTGTGGTGGTAATCACTCCCATGGTGACCCTGGGCCATGGGATCAGGAATAGGTAGGATTCACTAAGCAAGGGGAATGATTTGATCAGACACTGTCAGCTACAGCCTGTACTCTCATCCTTTCACAGCTTGAAACTGGTTCACTTTAGAAAATAGCATTTCTTGATTGAGTGGCCCCAGGGAGCACTGCTCCCCATCAGACTTGCAGTGGGTTGGTGGCCCTGGGTCCTATTCTTTGCCCTTGGTCTCTGTGAATTTGAGCCTAACCTTGGGTTAGACCTATGGCCGAATCCTACCTAGAGCTGCCTGACTCGGGCGGGAGAGTCGTTCCCACAAGCAGAAGCAGTATCTCATGGCTGTGAAGGGCTAAGGCCTTTGGATGGGTCACACACAGGTCACCTGTCCATAGCCAGTCTTGCCTCCTGGCTGCGTTGGGCTGAGGGCTGGTGATTGGCTGGATCGGGGTGAGGGAGAATCGTTTCTCCCCACCCTTGCTCCTGCCCATCAGCTTCACTCTGCCTGTCCTGCAGATGAAGGCATCAGAAGGCACAGGGTCAATGTACTAAGACAAGGAGAATTTGTACCGTGGGGTTCTAGTGCTGTCATCACCCTGTTCTTACTGTGGCCTATGCTAGGCTATACGACAGGTGTGAGTAAGAGCTCAGGGTATGGTTGGGTGAACAATCCGTAACAACATTCTGTTTAAAATGAGAGATCACCAAAAAACCAAGCTCAGAATCTAAGAAATAGTTTAGCATAAAGTTAAAAAAATTCCATGGATTAGAGGGAGAGGAAAATGCCTGATTGCTCTTATTTAAAGAGGCTGCAAAGAATTAAAGCTGAAGGTGCTTAAGACAGGATGCTCCTACAGGGAATCAGCAGAGCATGTCGGAGGAGGTCTGGCTGGGCCTCGGGCTCCCGGACAGGTGGTTCTCAAATCTGGGCTCCAACTGGGTCCCATGGTAGTGAGAGGGGAGAGGATGTAACTTTTCCCATGGAGCGGTGATGCCCGGGACCAGATCGGCTGAAGACGGGCCAAAGAGGGGACCCGAAGAAAGCACAACTGAGGAAAAGCAGGCGGTGCTCGAGGGCGTCGGAGGACACGAGATGCTCATTGTCTCTTGTGTGGACGTGGCAGGAGGCAATAATGATCAGTCTCACCAAATGGAGGAGGTTGCTCTGGCCATTTTCTTTCTTGACATCCCCTTCCTCATATTCATGTTTGGTTAACTAGGAATCTCTCTTTGGGAGAGCCCAGTGGGAAGGCTCAGCCTTCAGAGGACCCTTAATTGTGCCCCTCCCCTTCCCACTGCTATGGCTTGCTGTCCAGGGGCCCTCAGCCATGGGCCAAAAAGAAAAGATAGCTGTGCTGAGCAACTGGGAATGAGATCCCAGGAGATCTGGGGTGGCTACTGGAGGAGGAGATAGAAATAGACAGGCCAAGGCAGACTTCATCCTGGAGATACCCATGACTCAGAAGCTGACCATGGACAGCCAGTCATCTGTCAGCAACAATGCAGCCAACTCCCTTGGGGCTCAGCTGGGCCAGTGAGGTAGGGACCAGTAGTCCACTGGACCAGTGGGTAAACTGAGGCACAAAGGGAATTTTTTTTTTTTACTTCCCCAAATCACAAAATGATGCCACACAATGGAGAAGAACCCTGAAGTCCTTACTTTGTCATCTGGTCAAAGTCACTGGGGTCTGAAGCTAAGAAAGGTCATGCAATAGAAACAGAACTGTGAGTTTGGAGACAGGAAAGAACAGCACTACAAAAATAGTCTTTTAAAATGCAGACTGCTCCTTCCCACTTGTGTGGCGACATTTTCCCTCCCTCCAACAAGACCACAGGTCCCATCTTTTGAGTTTTCCCTTTCACAGACACATTCCTGTCCTAATTTTTCACCCTTGACAAGCCTCTCCTAGGAACACTGGGTGCCTTTAGCCTAGAGTTGGGTGGGGACTGACACCCATCTGTTCCCCATGAGCTTTCCCTTCCCGGGAACCACAAAGTCAATTTTTTTTTCCTTGCTAAAGCATAATCCCCCTCAAATGTAGGCCTTTGGAAAGAAACCCAGCATTTTCCCTGCCCCTGGGGACAGATCATTATTGTTGGTTTGGGAAAGCCCCACTTGTGCTGGTTAAAAAGGAAATAAAAGGCCACCCAGCACTCTGTAATGGGCTTCTTGGACTATTTCCTGATTGCTTTTGGAATTCTTTCCCCCTGTTTTTACCCTATGGCTATCATAATGGCTGTTTCATCTCGAGTGTGTAGCATGCAGTTAGAGGGCATGCTAGGGCACAGGCATGCTATGACGACATTGGCAGGCTTTAAAAAAAAAAAAAAGAAAATCCAAAACCAAGCCTTCAGCTTTATAAGAGCTATACAAAGAAATTCTGCAAAACCCATTAAGAGCACTACCCCACAGATTACAAACTAAGTTGTGCTGTATAATTGATAGAAAACCATGTTTTGTAAGAATGGCACTGATTAAAAGGAATTCGGGCTCGGCTCTCCCCGCCCTCCCCACCCGCCTGGCCACTGGCGTTCCTTGGTCCACAGTGAACATGTAGAAATTCAGGCTGACCCTGCTGCCCGAAGGGCTCCAGACAGTGGGCTCAGCCCTCGTCCCTCACCTCCCACCTTCCTTGTCCCCTCCCCTCCCCGGCTCCAGCGAGGAACGGGGCAGGGACCTGGCCCACCTGGGGAGGTGTTGGGAGAGGCGACCGGAGGCCAGGTGTTTGCATCTGGCTCACGTGGCACTGGAAAAAAAAAAGTCCTTTGTATCCCAGGAACAGAGACCAGGTGGTCTTAGGCTGGCCTGGGGCCTGACCGACCTTGTGGCTGGCGCAGCTACACCTCTTCTTCGCCGGTGTTGACCATCAGGCGCATGGCCACAGGGAGGTGGTCAGTCAGACCTGCTAACTGGGTGATGAAACTGAATTCCTCCACCTCCTACAGGAAAAGAATGGGGTAAAGAGCAAGGAGGAGTGAGGACAAGATGCAACAGGAGGCATTGCGCTTAAGCACAGCAAAGAGCGTTCTGGCGATGAGGTGAGGGGCCGGGGGAGGTGGGCGAACAAGGAGGCTGGCACAGCAGCGGAGCACAGACGGGGTGGCGGCCGCCATGCTCCTTTTAGGAAATCGGGGTCTCCGGCTGCAGGCTCCTCTCGTTGAGGCCATCCTTCCCCCTCTCCCCCACCCCCTCCCGCCGTCCCCCACCGCCAGCCTTAGGCTGGGCCCTCTGAGACATGGGATGATTGTCACCGTCCTGGCTGCCGCCCATGAAGCCATTATTGGGTTTGTAAAGCGCGTTACATACACCCACACATCCGATCCTCACAACCATGGGAGGTGGGTGCTCTCCTCACACCTGCTTTTACAGATGAGGTCACAGGGTCTAGAGCTGAAAGAGCCCTCAGACATCATTTGGTAAGTCCTTAACCTGGGCTCTGGGAGCTTGTTTAAAAAAAAAAACAACAAACCAAACCACACCACTTTGATAATTGTGTTTCGAGCCAGTTGGTTTCCTTTGCAGCTATGTCTTTGCCAATAGGATTCTGAGGAGGGGTCCCTAGGCGCCATCACACTACCACGGGGGCCCATGACACAAATGGGATGAAGAGCCCCTGATCTGGCTCAGTCAGGTCCTTTTACACTTAAGGAAATGGGTCAAGAGGCAGGACTTGCCCAGCTTCACATGGGTCTTTTCTTGGTAGCAGAGCTATTGTTGGACAGACCCTCAGATCCCAAATACAGAACTCTTTGACTTGTACCATGCTGTCTCCACTGAGATATTTCACCCCAACTCAAAACTTCGTGCCCACACCCAGTCTACCAAGTTGGTGCTCTGTGCTCAGCTCCACAGAAGTCCTGCTGAGCCTGGCAAGTGGGCTGCAGGGCTGCCTGTTGCCCAGAGTGTCCTTCCCCGCTGCCCCACACACATTTTTTCCTGGAAAACTCACCACTTTCCACTCCAGGTAGAGCCCCTCCTCAGAATAGAGCATGTAGTCAATCCTTCTGCCATTGCCCTTCACCAAGACCTTCTGGTTGTTCGGATGGCTCTTGCTGGTAGGATGGGCAATGTATTCTCTTCTCCCTTCTTCACTTTCCAAGGCCCTAGTCCACACAAACAGACAAGTTGTGAGTAGAAAGTCTCACCATTTCAGGGGTGGGATGCTTCTGAAGGATGACTCTGACTATCCCACCCCACCCCCTTCCCCAAACCCCAACACAGGATTCAGGCATGTTCATCTACACTCCCGGCCAGTGGAGCTGCCATTAGGTTGGAAAAAGGAAAATAATCTTGAATGTGCTAATTTCATTAACCATGCAAAAACTCAGCTCTCTCCTGTTGTGACTCAAGTAAACTCTGCTCTTTGGAAACAAAAGATTTGTGGGAGAAGAAACCAGTATCTCCAAACTGGAGAGCCTAGATGCTCAGATAAGCACTCCCGGAGCTCAGCACCTACAGGCTCAGCTCCACCAGCCCCTTTACAAAAGGTGGAAGTGTCATTCTTGGCCTCCCGTTGGTTAATCTACTAAGGGCCAATCTGGGCTCTCCCAGTGCTCTTCTGATGCTTTAGAAATGTGGGCTTTTATTCTTTTTGTGTGTGTGTGTGAGGCAATTGGGGTTAAGTGACTTGCCCAGGGTCACACAGCTAGTAAGTGTCAAGGGTCTGAGGCTGGATTTGAACTCAGGTCCTCCTGAATCCAGGGCCAGTGCTCTATCCACTGTGCCACCTAGCTGCCCCTGGGCTTTTATTCTTAATTTTGTTTTTAGTGGCTCGAAGATGGTGATTTCCAGAGGCCATTTGAGTGCAATGTGAGAGTCAGAAGTAGTAGTCTATTTCTCTCTTCCTCCCTCTTGCTGGGGTAGCCTGAGAAAAATGAATGCTTGAAACAGCCTGTGGCACTGTGATGGGTGTGGGCCCTCTAGGGCCCTTCTCTAGAAGCTGGTTTCTTGCTCCATAACAGAGGTATGTTATTGTTGGCACGCTCGTCTCCATGGGGCAGAGAGCCAGTTTTCTTCTTCCCAAAGAGTTCATAGGTTTATTTTCACATGTTCGCATGTATTATCTCACTGCATCTCACAGTAGAAGGCAATGGATCCAGGAAAGAGCATTGAGCTTTGTAGTTAGAGGACTTGGATTCCAATCCCATTGGTGTTACTGCTTGTGTGACCTTGGACCTGTCACAGCCTTTCTGGATCTCAGTTTCCTCAACTGTAACATGAGGGGGTTGGGGGGCAGCCAGGTGGTGCAATGGATAGAGCACCGGCCCTGGATTCAGGAGGACCTCAGACACTTGACACTTACTAGCTACTCACTCTTGGCAAGTCACTTAACCTCCATTGCCCCACAAAACAAACAAACAAACAAAAAACATGAGGGGGTTGGGTTAGAGGACTCCTAAGGTCCCTTCTGGTTCCAAGCATATAATACTACAACTAGGCAACAGTTATTCATTCCATGTATAAAGTTGGGCAGATTGAGGTACAAAGTAGTTAGGTGATCTTTCAGAGCCAGAGTGAATTAGTGTTGAACACTAAGGAACCCCAGTTCTCATGACTCCATGACTAGAACTATTTCCGTGAAACTAATTCTCAACCTGAGTCTATGAGTTTTGCTATGACTCAACTAAGAGCACTTGGAGCAGCCTGATGTCCTTCCTGGAAAGACCAACGGCCTGTAAGTCAGGAGATCTGGATTCTAGACCTTGCGGGTTAGCAATGTGACATTCACTTCTTAGGGAAGTTAGTTTTCTTCTTCTTTTTTTTTTTTGGTAGGGGCAATGAGGATTAAGTGACTTGCCCAGGGTCACACAGCTAGTAAATGTCAAGTGTCTGAGGTCAGATTTGAACTCAGGTCTTCCTGAATCCAGGGCTGGTGCTCTATCCACTGCTCCACCTGGCTGCCCCGTATAGCATCATTCTTTTCTTCTTTTTTTTTTTTTAAGTGAGGCAATTGGGGTTAAGTGACTTGCCCAGGGTCACACAGCTAGTAAATGTCAAGTGTCTGAGGCCAGATTTGAACTCAGGTCCTCCTGAATCCAGGGCTGGTGCTCTATCCACTGCTCCACCTAGTTGCCCCGATACTGCTTAGTTTTAAAATGATGTCCTGGATGGGAGTCAGTTAAACTGTAGACAAATTGGAAATAAGAGCATGAAAATGGTTCAGTGAGTGAACACGGGTTCCTACAAGAAGTAATTTATCAGCATTAACGATAAATACTCGAATAGCATCCAGAACATCATTAAATCTCAGAAATGGAATCCATTACCATCCATTTGCCTTCCCTAATTAATTCCAGCATCAGTGATCTAAGAGTTACTGATAAGCAAAGGATAGGAGTCATTTTTTAATCATCACCTCATAAAAGATAATTTTCTTGGCATAGGATGGTGTTTTGGCTTTAGACTGTAATCTAATTAATTGATCCAAATTAGCCATAAGAAGAGACAGCCCTGAGTTCATGTAATTTTGGACTATGAATTAGAAATTGCTTCGACTGTTGGTCTTGCAAATGTATGTCCTCTCTGAAAGTCTCATTTAGAGTCCAGAATGCGATCTGCCCATGATGGAATTCTCTTTGCTTTGAAGGTTATCAGCTTGTATTAGATTTGCTCAGTGCCGTTATCTAATTGGTGACTACCAGCAAGTGGCTCTGCTTTACTGGAAGTCAGTTTAATGCAAAGTCGCTATGTCATGGGGGAGAGGGAGGTTCCACACATAGTCTGATGGAGCCTCTTTATCTAGGTGGGCAAATCATTATCTCTCACTTTCCTCTGCAAAATGGGGACAATAATTCTAACAGCACTTAACTCAGCATTACTCTGAGGAAAACTATGCAAATCTCAGAGCACTGTATATAAACCCAATTTGTTTTTATTCCATTTCCAAATCAGGACCAAGGAGTTAGGCATCCGAAGGAGGCACGTCCAGAGCACTGGGCAGCCTTAGGCTCGGTGGAACTCTTAAGAAAGTAACTAGGTTTTACTAATTTTTTTTTTTTTGGTGGGACAATGAGGGTTAAGTGACTTGCCCAAGGTCACACAGCTAGTATGTGTCAAGTGTCTGAGGCTGGATTTGAACTCAGGTCCTCCTGAATCCAGGGCCGGTGCTTTATCTATTGTGTCATGTAGCTGCCCCACTAATGGTTTTTTGAATGAGAGACCAAACTCTGGGGGATCTATCTGAATCACATAACCCAATAGCCCCATTTTATTAATAGGCCCAAGGAAATTGATGCCTGGGCTGCATCTAGCACAGTTCTTGCCAATACAAAGGCTAGGATATCTTGGCTTCTCTGCCAAGTCTTATGATTGAAGATTTCCCTTCCATTAGGAGGCATTTGAGCCCTAGGCTTGTTTTCTGCTGTAGGTAGCAGTGTTCTCTTTCAGCTGATGGGGTGTTTTTCCCGCTTTGTTCCATGCACATGCCATAGCTAGAGAGAGAATGAAGCACTTTAGCTTGCTCAGTTTCCCTGAGGGCCCTGCATTTGCTCACATTGTGAATTCCAGCAACTAGCACAAGGCCTTCCACACTGTTGGGACCATGATCTCAGCTGTTGGTCCAATGGCTAATCCCTTTGTTGTGCCCTGGGGAGGGGAATATTGGGAACCACACCTTTCTGTGTCTCCACTTCTGTTGGACTGTGGGCTCCATCAGAGTAGAAGCCATGTTTTATCTTAGCTTTATATTTCTCCCAGCATGGAGCCCAGGGCTGTAGAAACAGCAGGTCTTTAATAAATGTTGGCCCCTGTCTCTTCCTGAATCTCTCTCTTCTGAGTTTTGTGACTCTGCCCTTCCCTGGTTCTCCTAGCTGCCCAACTGTTCCTTTCCAGTCTCTCTGGCTGACTCTTCACACACTGAGTGTCCCCCAAGGCTCTATCCTGGTCCCCTCTTCTCCCTTCCTCCTCCTCTCTTTCCCCCGCCCCTCCTCTCCTCTTCCCATTCTCTCCTTTCCACTCTCTTTGTCTCTCTGTCTCTTTCATTGGCTTCTATGGGTTCAAGGATCATCTCTACACAGATGATTACTAGATTTGCATATCCAGTCCTAGTCTCCTCCTCGGTCTTCAGTTCTGTGTTACCACTTCTCTATCGGACATTTTTAGACGTCTCAAACTTAACAAATCCACATCTCTCTCCCCTACCCTCACCCCTCCTTTCTTCTGAGCTGCTTTTTTTCCTGTACAGGGCAACACAATCCTCTTCGTTCAGGTTCCCAGGTGGCTCAGGTAACCCTTCACTCCTCTTTTGCTCACTCCACATACCTAATCAGTTACCAAATCTTGTCATTTCTTTCTCCCCAACATCTCTTGAATGCATCCCCTTTTCTTCACTCACCCTAGCCACCGACCTCATCACCACACACCTGGATTACTGTACTAGCTAGTTGGGCTCCCTACCTTTAGTCTCATATAGCTCCCATTCACCTTCCCTTTAGCTGTCAGGGAGATTTTCTTACAGCATCGGTATGACCACATAATCCCTTTACTCAACAAACTGAAGAAACTGAGGCCCAGAACTGGGAAGTGACTTTCCCAAGGTCACACAGGTCACAGTGACAGACAGGACTTGACTCCAGGTCCTCTGGCCCCAAAGCTGGCTCTCTCCATCTTGCCGTGATGCCTCCCTCTCTGACTGATACTTCCTTAGGGTCATGACCCAGATCAGGTTTTCTATCCGCTGAAGGGAAAATGGCAGGGTGAGGCAGCTTACTTTTGCAGATTGTCTGGGGTGCACACCTCCTCGTCATGCAGGTGATCTTGTTTTAGAAAAGTACCTGAGAACCAAGAGGACACAAGGATGAGAACCGGAGAGAAGCAGTGGCCGTAGATCACACAGCACTGCCTGGGCTAAACTGCCTCCCTGAGAGGACACCCCCCTTCCTAGCAGCCCAGCAGGGGAGGCTCCTGCTGCAGCTGCCCCCTACTCCTGAGAGAAAGGAAGGCAGGGCACTGTGGGAGGAGGGCAGTGTGGGACAGCCTCTCCCTCTGCCTTCTCCCCTAACACTTCTGCTCTCCCCTCTGCCGTCCTTACCTAGGCTCGTCTGCTTCTTTCCCAGGGGAAGTGGGTGAAGGGAGCGGCAAGGGAGGGGCCCTTCGGCTAGTAGTGGAAGGTGGGCATTCTGTATTCCACGTCTCCTAATTCTATGGGTCTGGCCTCTCCTGGAAAACTCCCAGCAGCCTGTACATGCACTGGCCTCCAAGCCAGGGACGCTTGTGGTTCACTTGGTAAGAAGCCACACCAACGGGCACCTGCCTGGCTACACCTCCCGTGGCCAGAGCCCCTGGCTCTGCAGGGGCCACCTCGATCATGCAGCAGAGACAGTGGGGTCCCCTGTGAGGCTGGGGGGATGCTTACCGATTGCCCACGGCTTATCCTCTCCTGGACCAACGCGGCAGGGGTCCTTGTAGTGTGTAAACAGGGAGTGCTGTTGTGCCAGCTTGTCATCTGAACAGAGAAGAAGAAATCAGGCAGGCCTGTCCCCAGGCCACATGGAAGCCCAGCCGTGCTAAGTAAGGGCCCTCGGCTCCCCCTGCCTTGGCCCTGCCCAACAGAGACTCTGAAAGGCTCTCCAGAGAAGTGTCCCTTGTACAAGGGCAGAGACAGGAATGCAGGGGGAAGGGCTTTCTGGGGGAGGGGCGGGGAGGTGGGGAAACCCCCACTGTCTGGGCTGCTCAAGCAGGCTGCAGCATCGTTCCTGAGAGATGCCTTTTAACCCTGGATGAGCCAGACTGAAGCATTGGCAGCTCTCTAACAGTGCCCGGTATAAGAGGTTTTGGACCCTATGAATATACACAGAAGACTCATCTCACGCAAATGTTGTTAAGTCTGTGCCTGGCAGTCTGTCACTGAGGGAGAGAACAAGGTCACAGATGAGACCCTGGCCCTGAGAGAGAGAGATCGGAACACCCAATAAACGGTGTTTGTAATGTTCAGAGAGGGCAGGTTCCTTTCCCCCTTGGCCTCTAGTTCTCCCGGCCCACGGTCAAGGCATCCTCACAGACCTGAGACCATATTGTCCAACCTCTTCATGTTTCGGCCCGGGGGGCAAGAATATGATGTACCCAGAGTCCCCTGAGAAGTCCCCTGCCAAGAGACAGGACCCAGGTTCAGCCTCACAGCATTAGAGGAGGGAGAGGGAGCAAAAGCCGCCTCACCAGAAGAGCAGTTGTCAAAGTTGAAGTCTCCGCAAAGCACGTCGAACGCCACCAGCTCCTCGGGATTGGCTGTGCTGGAGGAGGAGGTAGATTTTCGGAAATCAGCCAGCCAATCCTGCAGCTGATTCAGTTGTTCACATCGAATGGTGCTGTCGTCTATATGGGGAAAACAGATGCAAGGAGAACATGGGATGCCTGTGAAAGATTCATATATGGGTTAGTGTAAGATTATCCAGGCATAGGCCTAGCTGAAAGGACCGCCAGTTCACCCTTACGTGACTGAAATTTCATGACCTC
This sequence comes from Dromiciops gliroides, assembly GCF_019393635.1. Taxonomy (NCBI): domain Eukaryota; kingdom Metazoa; phylum Chordata; class Mammalia; order Microbiotheria; family Microbiotheriidae; genus Dromiciops; species Dromiciops gliroides. Next base: position 639,262,057 of record NC_057862.1, read on the forward strand.
CAAATTATCTCTAGTGTGACTCGACTCTCATCTAAAGTATGTTTATGTCAGGAGGAGCCTGAGAAAGTGAAGGATAACAACCCTGATAGACCCTGGCCAGGCCCTCAAGGCCACACTTAATTAAACTGCCCTTGAATTCCCAGAACTAGCCATTGCTGGGAATCAACATCAGTTCTTCTGGGGTCCTTGCAGGGTTGGCCCCCTCCTGGGACTTTATGTAAGGATTGACATTATTCCAATATCCTTGGCAGTAAGCCTTCTTTGTTCTCAGACTCTTGCAGGGATGCATTGCCCGGGACCTTCCCAGTCAGGACTCTGGAAGCTGTGAACCTGGAGTCCCCAGCTAGAAATCCAGATGTTGGTGCTCTCCTGACTTGGTGATGTTTTCTTTGTTTATATATATATATATATATATAAAATAGATGTATTATATATATATTTGCAGGATTTACTTTATGTGTGATCATATTAGGCTGTATTGGCTATTTTCTTTGTAAAACTGATCTGCTTTTGCCTTTAATTATTATATTCTATTAAAAATAATTTTAATCTCTATTTGAGAGAGTGTCATTTTGTAGGAGCGAATCGAAACCAAATCTCCTTAACTAAACAGCCTGTCTCACCGTCAGGTAGCTGGTACCTGCCCCAGAGCACACAGAGCCCAGCCCCTGTGCCCAGAACTTCCCTTGGGGTTTCCATCTTTGGTGTGACTTGGGGCTCTTCCATGCCCCCCCAGCCCCCCACTTACAGATCCCGGATCTTTCCTTCAGAGATTACTCCAGAAAAGATTGATACACCTGTGAGGCTTTTTAAAAAGGGAAACCAGAGGAACAGAGATACTAGCCCTAAGAGATGCAGATCAAAGAGGGTCAGTGGGGACCCAAATTTTGTTCCCTGGAAGGGACTCTGCATATCTGCAAGGCTCCTCTAGAGAAAGAGCCCCATTGCCCAAGGAGAGGAGATAAGGACACAGAGGAGGAGTTCTTGGACCAAACATCTCGGAGAGAGGCCTTGTGGGGAACACTGAGTTCGGAGGCCAAGCACGATCAGAAGTAACAAGGGACAGAACCACAGTATGGAGGTCCAGGTATGGACTTTGGCCTCATTTATTTCTGTGAGCTCTGTGGATTGTGAAGGTCCTGTAGAAAGGGGTTGATTCTCTAGTAATTCCCTAGTGATTTCCCATAGAGGTTCTTGGCCTCCAGTTAGTTTTATGAGTAGGGAGGACTGTTTGTGTCCTCAGGGGAAGATGAGATTGGCCAGAAGAACAGCTAGTTATTCCTAGTTCATCTCCCCTTTTTTGGCGTCTGCTCCTAGAACTATGAATATAAAGGAGGTCCTGAGGAAAGGCCGGAGTCCACCTGAGAGAGAAAGATGCTGTTCTTGACAAATTATAGGATGAGGTATGAGACCTTTGTGTTTGTTGTGAGGTTTTAATTAGGTTCGATAGAGTCTGCCCCACAGTTGATACATTGTTAGCCTGAGAGTAAGCATGGGAACTGAGGGTCCTTTCGTCTTTTCTGTAGGGACCTAGACATGACGTGCGTTCTGATATTTTCAGGAAACTCTGGGTTTGGGTCTGCGAATAATTGGTGAGATGCTGCCAAGATCAAACCCGGCCTGTATAAACCGAGGGCTTCAGTTCTGGTCCCTAGATAAGCTTCCTCGTTTATGAAACGAAGCCAAAATTGGATGCTTTTGTGAGTATTAACAACCAGGCTGGGGAGGAGGATTACTACAGTTAAAATGGACGGGGAATGATACCATTGAGATACTGGGAGCAATTTCTGATTTTGTCCTGCATGTCACCTTTTCTTTACTGGGCCTCATGCATCAACAGCAACACTTGAGGTTATCTTTCTAAGTGTAAAAAGCAGGTCTAAAAACAGACCTTCGCTGCCTCAGACAAAATGAATGTAAGTATGTTCCGTGAAATGGTTTGTAGCTTTATAAGATGACAAAAATCTTGCCTCTAGGAGGGCAGCTGTGATGCCGAGACCAGTGGTACCAGTGCTGGGCGATCTCTTTGTGCTCCTGGGAGGGTTCAGGGGCTGCCATCACTCCCACAAGATCCCACCAGATGGCTACAGATGATTTTTTTTTTTTTTTTAGTGAGGCAATTGGGGTTAAGTGACTTGCCCAGGGTCACACAGCTAGTGAGTGTTGTGTCTGAGGCTGGATTTGAAATCAGGTACTCCTGACTCCAGGGCCGGTGCTCTATCCACTGCACCATCTAGATGCCCCTTACAGATGAATTTTGAAAGTGAGTCTGTGTCTTGCTCCAAATGGGCAAGGCCCATGTTTGCCAAACTAGTGATGTTTTGTATAATTTATATTGAATTGCTTGTGTTCTTAAGGGGGGGTGGTAGGTGGGTAGGAAGGGAGGAAGAGAATTTGGAGCACAAAGTTTTAAAAATAGATGTCAAACTTGTTATTACATGTAATTGGGGGAAAATAAAATTCTAAATAAATCTTTAAAAAAGATTAAAAAAACCAGCCTAATGATGTTTTAGAAGCTGCTCAAAATCTAGTTTTTGCCAATAAATTAATGACTTCACTGCCCAAGTGCTCTGGTAGTCATAAGTACATCAGAGTGAGTGATGATTTGAGAACTAAATCCACTGGAAAAAAACAAAAAACGACAACCTTGCATCTTCACAGGCAGCACAAGTCAACCTCATATCAGTCTAACTCTTGGTCCTTGTGCCTCACACTGTAGGAACTTTTACCATAGTTTATTTAACTTACCTACACATTAAACTGAAAGTTGTCTCTGGGAGTGTATAATTTCCCCAAACAAAGCCCAGCACATTATCTGGCTTTGCATTGACTAGTAGCTGAAGTAGTGGAAATATTTTTAAACAGAGCAAACAATATTTTTAAACAGAGCAGAAGCTTGCTAACAATTTATGCTACAATTGGCAGCCAGAAACCAGGCCAAGAATTTGGACTGGCTCCAGGGGCTGGTTCTTCTCGCAGGCTCACTCTGAGCAAGGGCTTTTTCACCAAGCTCCAGAGAGCAAGGCCACTCTGAGCTATTCCCCATCATAGTGGCATTTGTTACAGATCCTCATTAGGCTCAGAGGACTTAGAATAGAAGGGCCTATGGAGACCAGCTACTCCAACACCCTTCATTTTAGAGGGGGAGGGAATAGAGATAGAAAGTGCCTGTTAGTAAGGTAAGCCAGGTAGTAAGTAGCAGAGGACGGATTCTATCTTAGGTCCTCTGATGTTCTCTATAAAGGGGATTTTTCTTTTCAGGGTGAAATTCCGTGAAATCTGTATTTATAACTGCTTGTATACAGGGTCTTCAAGTTATTACATAGGCATAACTGATTTTTTGGAACACATCTAAAGTGTTTTAAGGATTTAAATTTTAAATGGAAAAAATTTGGAACTCAGAATCTTATAAAAACATGTTGAAAACTATCTTTCCATGTAACTGGAAAAAATACTATTAAGATTGAAAATTAAAATTAAATTAATTTTAAATGACAAAATTTAAGGGAAGAATGTGGGTGACACTTTCATTTGTTTATTTATTTTTACAGGGCAATGAGGTTTAAGTGACTTGCCCAGGGTCACACAGCTAGTAAGTGTCAAGTGTTTGAGGCTGGATTTGAATTCAGGTCCTCCTGACTCCAGGGCTGGTGCTCTATCCACTGTGCCACCTAGCTGCCCCCAGGTGATACTTTTTATGACTGCAGCATGGCACAATGGACTGAAGGCCAGATTTAGAATCAGAAGCCCTGGCTCTTTTAAGGGATGCTGGTTCCATCTTCCAATATATTCAACATCCTCCCAACTTCTTACACAAATATTCAGTTAGGTAGCTTCGTGGTCTTGGGCAAGTCATTTAACTCCTCTGGAGTCAGTTTCCTCATCTTTGTAAAGCGGCGGTAACAATTCTTATATTACTTAGCAGGGTTGTTGTGAGAAAAGTGCTTTGTGAATTGCAGAGTACCACAGAAAATGGACTTTTAAACTTTGAGCCTAGGTTTCCTGATTTGTAAAATGAGGACATTGGATTAAACCAATTGTCCCCAACCAAGGATCCAGAGATTTCCAAGGCACCCATAGATAGATTTCAGGAGGTCTGTAAACATGGATGGGAAACTTACATCTCTGTTACTGCTAATGTAGAACTGAATTTTATAATTTCTTTCAATTACAAATGTAGAGAACCAAGCACTATTCTGAGAAGGGCCCCGTAGGGTCCAGCAGGCTGCCAAAGGAGTCTGTGACAAATCGTTAAGAATCTCTCCCTGAATGACAAGATCTTTAAGATTTCTTCCAGCTGTAACAATATGAATTGAGGGAGGAAAGGAAATACATAGAGATGTTACTGAGATTTGGGGTAACTGAGGTTCAAACATATATAAATTCCACCTTCTCAAATCTTGTATCTCTGTCACTAGGGGCTTTTCTCCATGCTCAAAAAGCCCTGTCATTTCCCTGTTAGTTGTTTTCTCTCCAGATCCAGGGGCTGTTGAATTGCTCTGGGGGCACTAAGGGGTTCTTCCATTCAGGAGGCCCACCTGTGGCCGCAGGGCTTAGACTCAGGAAGGGAAAGGTGGGGATGAGACGTGCTAATCTGGGGCCTTATTCTGTACAACACCTTGATCAATGACAGATGAAGCTATGTTACGGCTATCAACTTTGGGGCTGACATGGATCTAGAGACACCATGGTGTTAAGGGCTAAAATTCTAGCTAGTCTGTCTAAAATATCCAATGAGTGGTCGCCAATAAATTATAAGCTTTAGCAAGAGTTAGACTTTTAAGCATTTATTAGGGAGAATAAGAACTTGATAAAGAGAGAAAGAAAGACCTAGATTCCTATCTATTAAAGGGAGAGCGCATTTCTAGCTCCCTTCTCTGCCGGAGTCCTCAGGAAAGAGCGCGAGACCGAGCGCCAGTCCCTTCCTCCTCCCACTAGCCAACGTCACTTCCTGACGCCAAAGAAAAGACTCCTGGTCTTGCCCTCAAAGACCTTCGCTTCATGGGCAGAACTCTTCTACAGTAAGTCTCCAGCAGGTGGTGTCATTCCAATTGTTACAATAGTACAATAGACAGAGGGCAGCCATGGAGTCAGGAAGACCCGAGTTCAAATACTGGGTCTGATACTGTGTGACCCTGGGCAAATCACTTAACCTCTCTACATTTCAGGCAACTCCCTAGGATTTCTCTTTTAAGACATGGATGGTTTGTAATCTGTGTTGGTGGGAGGAATTACCGTACTGGAATGATGAAATCAGAGTTTCTTTGTGTAGGCAGCTAGGGAGGATTTTGAATATGTTGGAAGACAGAATCTGTATTCCAAAAGATCTTTACAGGCTAGAATGTTGGGCTAAAATAAATAGGATGAAATTTAATATTTATAAATGTGCAGTCTTTTACTTGGGTTCAGCGAGTCAACGACATAACCGTAAGAACAGTTCATATGAAGAAGACCTGGGAGATTGATTAGACTGAAACTGGACAACAAGAGGGTTGCCAGAAAAGCTCCTGTGATCTTGGGTTACTTTACTAGAAATAGGGTGTCTGGAATGAGGGTGGTAATAGTATTCTTTTTTTTTTTTAGTGAGGCAATTGGGGTTAAGTGACTTGCCCAGGGTCACACAGTTAGTAAGTGTTAAGTGTCTGAGGCCGAATTTGAACCCAGGTACTCCTGACTCCAGGGCTGGTGCTCTATCCACTGCTCCACCTACCCGGTAATAGCATTCTTGTACTTAGCCTTGGTCAGATCCTATCTGGAGAAAGGCTAAACTGGATGGTTCCTGCAGTCCCTTCCATCTTTTTTTTTTTTTTTTTGTGGGGCAATGGGGATTAAGTGACTTGCCCAGGGTCACACAGCTAGTAAGTGTCAAGTGTCTGAGGCCGGATTTGAACTCAGGTCCTCCTGAATCCAAGGCCGGTGCTTTATCTACTGCGCCACCTAGCTGCCCCTAGTCCCTTCCATCTTAAAGACTCTCTGATTTTGTGAAGGGACTGATTAGTGCCAAGGGCTAGGCCCTGAAAGAAATGAGAGCTTCTTCTATTCTCTCTTGGGCTTGGGAAAGAAGAGAGAAATCTTCTGAGAAGTAGGAATCAGAGATCCTGGGTTCAAATCCTGATTCTGCTGTTGACTACATGTGTGACCTTAATTGAATTATCTAATTCTTCTTGGACTTCATCTGCAAAATGAAGGGTTTAGACCAGATGACCTCTGAAGTCCCTTCTGGATCTAAATCTGTGAACCAAGAGAAAGGAGCCTCTAAAATGAAGTTTATTAGATGCCATCTTCCATCTCAGTAAATTCTGGAGTAAAGAGAGACACGTCACTTTGCCCCCAAGTAGCTGCTCTCTTTCCCCGTTACTGGTATGTTCAGTGCCACTTAAGAATATTCTTGAGGGGGCAGCTAGATGGCGCAGTGGATAAAGCACTGGCCTTGGATTCAGGAGGACCTGAGTTCAAATCCAGACTCAGACACTTGACACTTAACTAGCTGTGTGACCCTGGGCAAGTCACTTAACCCTCATTGCCCTGCAAAAAAAAAAAACAACCCAAAAAACCCCAATATTCTTGAAGCCAGGATCAATCCATGGCTTTTTGTCGGGGGAATGAAAGCCAAGGAGAAAGTGGAGCTGTCTTGACTGAGAATGGAGACAGAGCTTTGTGTATAAGGTGGGTAATGCTTCCTGCATTAGCACTGGAAATGCGAATTCTCTGGTTGACCCTTTCAGCTCTATCCCTCTGCCCCAGAGACTTTTGACCGGAGAATCATATACCATATACCAAGTGCCGCCATGCCTGTATCATGGAATCCCTGCAAATTCTGCCTTCTCCAAGGAAGAGCAACATTTGCAGGGTAACCTCTGAATCGTGACAGCTGTCTCTCCTGGAACAATGGGCAGACGTGCGTGGGAAGTGAAAGCTTCCTTGTCTGCCTTGTTCCTTGGGGTGGAGAGCTTTTAGGGAGCTACTTTGATAATGTACGTAGGCACTACCATGTTCTTTGCAGTTTGAGACACTGTGCAACCTCTTGCTTTGCCCATGTTCTGATTAGCTGGGGAGCTGGGAGGAGGGAGGGCAGTGTATGTAAGTGCTTGATTACATGACAAGGTACGATTGTCTTGCTTCCAACAAGCTGGGAGGGTATTTTTCAAAGCTATTTTTGTGTGTGTGAGTGCATGAGTTATTTTGCTCTTGTTCCCTGATCCCTGATGCAAGCAGGTGGGGTAGTCTTTTCTCTCTCTCTCTCTATTCAGTAAAGTGTTGCCTGCATTACAAACCTGAGAATTAAGGGATAAGTAATTCCATACCTCCTTCAGCTTGCAAGTGGGTGCAGGAAATATATCCCACGATTCTTTGGTCCTGAGGTGTACTTCCCACTTGTACCTGAGAAGAAAGGAAGGGGAAGGGGACACAATTAATTAGGTGGTAGGAACAGTGAGTTGCCACATATTTCCTGGGTCATAGATGTTCAGCATAGAATTGTTAAAATGCCAAATCAGCGGAAACCCTGAGACATTCCTCTAACCAGATTTGCTTGTGTGTTGGGGGAGGAGGAAAGAATCAATAGCAATAATTATTGCTCTCTGGCTCCCAATACCCACTTCACAAAATGGGAAATATCTCATCAATAGGGCCCAAAGGACAGGGTAGGCTAGAAATATCTGAAAAGATGCATCTTAGAAATGGAAGGGGTCTTGGACGTCCACTAATACGATGTCTGTGTGATTGATGAATTACCTCTATATTTCTGACAAGTGGTCATCTAACCTATAATAAAAACCTCAAGTGACAAGGAACTCAAGACTTCCCGAGACTGTCTGTTCCACATCTGAACCACTGTTAGAAAGTTTTCCCTTATACCTGAACTGAAATCTGCCTTCTTGCATTTTCTATTCATTAATCCTGATTCTTTTTTCTGGGACCAAACAACATAAACCTTTCTCCCATATTAGTCCTTCAGATATCTGAAGGTCCCTAACAAGTTTTCTCTTTCTTAGAGCAGATTCCCTCCCACCTCCTCAGTTTCTCCCATGAACACGGCATAATGTCAACTCTCCTCACCATCTTGGTTGCTTTGGATGCTTTCCATGAATTGATTTCCTTCCTAAAATGTGGTGCCCAGAACACGATACTCCAGCTATGGTCTGACCGGAGGAGAGGGTGGGCAGACTCTTGGGTCTGGGCATTGCGCTCTTTCTAAGGAAGCCAAAGGTAGCCTTTGTTTTGTTGGTTACCATTTATACCCAGTGACTGATATTGACCTTGTACTATGCTAAAACTCCTGGGTGCTTTCCACCCACACTGTCGTCTTTGCTCCATCTCCTCATAAATGGTGTTCTGAAGCACAGCAGAGTGCTCACAGCTCTGGTACCAGGCATCTAGGACACCACCTGTGTAATGAGTTTTCCAGCTGTAGTGTGAAGGCACCACACATCTTTATGTACAAGGTGAAGTATGATGTCACCTCAGTATGAGAAGCTGTGGAATGGTGAGATGCTTTCTAATGGAATTCCATAGGAATAAGCAACCAACATTATATACTTTGCTTATTGTATTGTCTTGAGAAATGATGACATCGAGAAATGGGGCCACACATGGATAGTATAAGTGGTCATTTACTTGTCATGGTGTGCCAGTAGAAACTCTTCACCTTTTGGGAGGCAAATCAGAATCATGGAATCTCAGAGCTGGAATGCATCAGTCAACAAGCATTTATTAAATGCCTACTATGTGCTGGCACTGTGCTAGCACCAGAGGGAGACATAACTGACTGTAAGTACTTAAAAGTCTGTCATGTGGAAGGAAGGACAAGACTCGTTCCACTTGGCCATCGAGGGTGAAACTGAGAAATGTAGGTGGGTGTCACATGTCAGGAAAACCTTCCTAACAATTAGTGCTGTTAACAAAATGGGAAGAGGCTACTTTGGGAGGTAGAGGGCCACCTTTAGAGAGAGCTATTGTGTACCTCCTAAGTACTTTTCTCTAGGCTACGCATCCCTACTTTCTTTCTTTCTTTTTTTGCAGGGCAATGAGGGTTAAGTGACTTGCCCAGGGTCACACAGCTAGTAAGTGTCAAGTGTCTGAGGCTGGATTTGAACACAGGTCCTCCTGAATCCAGGGCCGGTGCTTTATCTACTGCACCACCTACTTTCTTTAATTGATCCTCATTTATAGCATGATCCGAGGTCCTCACTAGCCTGGCTACCTTCCCTCTGAATATCTTCTCCATAATGTGAGGCCCAGATGGTCAGGAGGCAGAAGACAGTAGAACAAACTCCCAAGTCCTGGATGCTCTGCCTCTCCTAATGTGATTCAGGAGCACATGGCCAGCAAGTTTGGTCATCTCCAGGCCCTACTTCCTACCCTCTACTCCTCCTGATTCTTGGCACCTTCTCCCTCAGACTCTCACTGATTTCTCCTTGGAGTTTTCCTTCTGAAAAAATTCTCCCTGATGACATTTTGAGTGAATGAGAAAATGATCCCCACCCATGCATAAGAAAAGATCCAGGGGCAGCTAGGTGGCACAGTGGATAAAGCACTGGCCCTGGATTCAGGAGGACCTGAGTTCAAATCTAGCCTTACTAGCTGTGTGACCCTGGGCAAGTCACTTAACCCTCATTGCCCCGCAAAAAAGGAAAAGAAAAAAGAAAAGATCCAGGCAGGTTGGTGACAGTACTAGAAGTCATTTGAATGAGCCTGGCCTTCAGAGCCCATCACACCTTTCCCATGTGCTTAGGCTTTTGCTCCCTCCATAGATGCCACATTTCAGAGATGCTGGCCTGCTAGTGACTCTTTGCACAAGACCATCCATCTTCTGACTCAGGGTATTTTCACTGCTTGTCTCATGCCTGGAGCGCTCTCTCTCTCCTCATCTCACCTCCTGGCTTGCCTGGTTTCCTTCACCTCTCACATAAAACCCCACCTTCATTTCTTGGTCACCCTTGATGCTAGTGCCTTCCCTCTGAGATGCTACCCCCAATTTATGCTGATTCTACCCCCAATTATGCCTCGTTTGTACAGATGTTTGCAGGTTGTCTCCTCCATGACGTGGTGAGCTACTTTAGGGGTGGGGACTGGTTTTTGCCTTTCTTTGTATCCTTGGTGGTTAGCAGCACGCTTGGCATGTAGTAGGTAGAAACTTAATAAATGCTTGTTGACTCGACAGCCAGATGTCATCATGGTTAGAGAGAGTGAATTTGAGTTACTACAGAAATTGGATCAGTTTATTTGGGATTCAGTTTGCAAATATTCCAGGAAATTTTCCATCCACAGTATAGCTGATAATTGGGCATCCTGCACAGTAGCCAAATTGTAAGTGATTTGCTTAAGATTGTTTTGCTAATCTTCCTAATTCTCTTCCAGCTGCAAAAGAACGCTGCTGAAACTATGCTGAATGTCATCTTTTTCCCCCAACAGGATTTTGCTTTCATTTACCCTCATCCTTTATCGGTCCTTGCTCCTCATCTGTCTTTTTTTTTTTTTTTGGTGACGCAATTGGGGTTAAGTGACTTGCCCAGGGTCACACAGCTCATAAGTGTTAAGTGTCTGAGGCCGGATTTGAACTCAGGTCCTCCTGATTCCAGGACCATTGCTCTATCCACTGCGCCACCTAGCTGCCCCTCCTCATCTGTCTTTAATGCAGACACACATGAGTGATGGGCACTAAGGAATTGACATGGGGAACATGCATGGATTAGCATGAACAATTTACTCTCCATATCAGGATTGTAGAAACTCTGGTTTGAAGGTTAGATCTGACCTTCAGCTTAATTCCATGGACCCGTGGAACTATCATATGCTTTTGTCTATAGTTGTAAGAACAACACAGTTAAAAAAAAAAAATCCTCTGCAGTAGTACCAGAAAGACCACAAGATGGAGATATTGCTTCACCAAAGTTTCTCTATTATTTCTTGCTGTTGCTTTTCCTCTCTCTGTGGAGACCTTTGCCTTCCTTCTGGCTTTTTCTACCTTCCATCTCCATCTCTTTATACTAACTGGCTATCATTATATTATGTTATGTTATGTTATATTATATATTATATAGGTGTCCATTGTTTTGCATTGAAAAAGTAAACGAGCTGGATGTTAGTATATTTCTGTCTCAAACTGTCTCTCCCCTCAAAAAACACCAAAATACAAAATGGAATGATTTTTTTTAACTTAATGTGGCTATTTATGGATTTTCTTCCATGGCTCAGGGACCCTCCCTCAGTGGAAAAATAGTTCTCTGTGCTTGCATCAAGTATAATAGTAAAAGTCCTGGGTTATGAAAATGAATTTCAGTATCTTCATATGACAAAGGAGAATATATTTTCCATTATGGACTTAAAACATGATTAAATAAAAGCCAATTATCATACTTATGAGTTTCACTGGAAATGATCAGACTGAGTCAGTTTAAAGCTAACTTTTAACCAAAATACAGCTATAAAATCTTTCTTTCTTTGTCATTTTTTAACCCATGATATGCAGAGACCTGTGCTGGGCATGGCGGGGGGTGGTGATTGAAATCTTAAACAAGGCACCATTTTTCCTCTTGAATCTTATAGACTGGTAGGGGATAAACGCAGATAAATGTAACACACATCATGGGATAAGCTTAGAATGTTATAAAACCAATGCCTTGCTCCCTCTTCTTTCCCAGTTCAATCCCTCAAATCCCTCTCTCCATCATCTTCTCCTCCTTCCTCTTTTTTTTTTGCAGGGCAATGAGGGTTAAGTGACTTGTCCAGGGTCACACAGCTAGCAAATGTCAAGTGTCTGAGGCTGGATTTGAACTCAGGTCCTCCTGAATCTGGGGCCTGTGCTTTATCCACTGTACCACCTAGCTGCCCCTCCTCTTTCCTCTTTTGACTCAACTTCAGAGTTTCCTTGCCAACAGCAATCCTGTGTGCTCCTTCCCATCTGCTCTAGGAGCCTGGGCCTTTAATCATCCCTCTCTCCCACTAATTTTAAAATTCTCTTTCCACTGGCGCCTTCCCTGCTGCCTACAAACATCCTCAGATGGTTTCCATCCTTAATCACCCATCAGCAGACACTACCATGTCTCCCTCTTAAAGCTGTTTTCCTGTCTCTTTCCTCTTTACAGCCAACCCCCTAGAAGAACTGTCTACTCTAGTGGCCTCCCCTTCCTACCTCCCATTCACTTTTCTTTCTGTTAGTAATCTAATTTAAATACTTTAATGGAAAAACCTCTGATTCTCAGAATTCTTGTGGACATTCCTAGTTATTCTTGTCCTTACGGTCACAAAACCTCAGGATTTTAGTGGATTCAGGGATGAACCTTGAGTTGTTTAATGGCCCTCATTCCTGACCAGCCCTCATTTATCCTGGTGCCTTTGCTCGGGTGGTCCCCTGTGTCTGGTGTGGATATTTTGCCCTTGGCTTCATATTCTTGGCATTTCTCCCATCCTGCTGTCCATCAAATCTCCCCAGTCACATTGTAAGTCCCTAAAGGGCAGAGCCCACCTTATTTCACCTTTGTCCCCATAGCTGCCAGCACAGTGCCTTGCATAGAATTGGTGCCAGCCAATGCTTGTTATATTGAATTGAAGCCCTAAATCACTGCTTTTAAACTGGGGACATTGGCAATTAGAGTATCTGCTCTATGTAATGATGGTTGTTATGAGCTGGACTTTTACTGGCAGATTAATTTGGACCAAACCACAATTTCAGGTGTCCTCCATGTGCCTGCCTCACATACCCAGGCCTTCTCACCAACAGTTCAACCAGTGCTTTGCCTCTAAATGCTAGAGCTTCAGGGTCCCCAGATGACCTTAAATCTGGAATGTTCTAGTCAAGGGAAGGGGAGCTGATCCCAAGCACCCCGCAATGAAGCAGCTCTCTTGTTTTTGTTTTGTTTTGTTTTTTTAAATTTTTGCAGGGCAGTGAGGGTTAAGTGACTTACCCAGGGTCACGCAGCTAGTAAGTGTCAAGTGTCTGAGGCCGGATTTGATCTCAGGTCCTCCTGAATCCAGAGCCGATGCTTCATCCACTGCACCACCTAGCTGCCCCCTGAAGCATCTCTTAAAACACGTCTGAGGGGGCAGCTAGGTGGTGCAGTGGATGAAGCATCGGCTCTGGATTCAGGAGGACCTGAGATCAAATCCGGCCTCAGACACTTGACACTTACTAGCTGCGTGACCCTGGGCAAGTCACTTAACCCTCACTGCCTTCCAAATAAAACAACACCCCCCCCCCCAAAACCCACCCACATATGGGTCCCACAGTCTAGTCTTTTATAGTGACTGAACTTACCATAGTTAATTAGACACAACCACAAATTTCAATGGAAATCCAGTATGAAAGAGAGGGCAGTGAATGGGATTACCATCAGACAGCCTCACACTCTGAGTGTTACCACTGAAATAGATTTTTTTTAAACCAAAGGAGAAAGCCTTTAGCATGCAAGGCAGATGGATGATTTGTGGAAGGCCGTGGACAATACTCACATAGAAGGGAATGGGGAGGGTGTGATAGACATGAGCTGAGAACAGTGCCCACATTGATGAGATCACAGACCCACTGATGGGTACAAGTATGTATGCCTACAGGTAAATCAGCTCATGGAAGGTGACTAATGTTTCCTGTCAAGAGGAATTCCTGGAAGAGAACAGTGTTTCAGAGGTGCTCTGAGATAGCACAGATGGGGGGTGGGGAGAGGCTAACAATGACACAACACAGGTTTTCCTACTAGGGGTCCAATGTGTTAGATGAGGGCCAGTCCCACAGCTTATGCACTCCAGCATCAAGGCTACCAGACCATTCAACACACATGGTACCTACAAGTGACTCTATGTCTCCCAGGTGGCCTAAAAGAAATGCAATAAACACCTGTCCCTTTCCCCTACAGGATTACTTTTCTACTAGATTTTCCACAGAAAGGCCAATTCTAATGAAAACTCAGATTGAATAGCACCTCATTTATGTGGCCTTGTGGTACACCATTCACCTGCAGAGATGATCACAGTCCTGAGGACCAAAGTAGAATGGATCTAAAGACCATCCAGGGCACTAATGAGGAGAGGTGCTGGTGACTCTTCACGCACATTCACTTCTGAGCATGTGGTAAGTCCAATTTCACAGCAAGTGTGAGGGCATTTTGAATGGAATTTAAGATTAGGGTGGTGTGAGAAAATCCCCTTTTGGGAACTGTCTCACTCCTACTGTACGTTTAGAGCATATTTGATATTTAGAACTTTAGTTGGATTTAAGTCAGCAAAAATTCATTCATTCATTCATTTATTTATTTAGCCTTTCTTTTGGGCAGGGCAATGAGGGTTAAGTGACTTGCCCAGGGTCACACAGAGCAAACATTTATTAAGTGCCTCCTGTGTGCAGAATATTCTACAAGCAGTCGGAAGAGGTGCTAAGATTGTATAAGACATCATCTCTGCCTTTGCCATTCTTTTGAAGCAACTAGGTGGCATAGGGGATAGAGTGGTGGACCTGGAGTCAGGAAGACCTGAGTTCAAATCCATCCTCAGACACTTACTACCTGTGTGACCTTGTGCAAGTCACTTAACCTCTGTCTGCCTCAATTTCCTTAACTGTAAAAATGGGGATCATAATAGGGAGGTTGTGAAGATCAAATTAGATAATATCTGTAAAGCACTTAGCAAAATGCCTAGCACATATTAGGCACTTAATTAATATTGTTCCCTTCCCCTTTCCATTTATTTCCCTTCCTTTTCCTTGGAAAGACCAGGATTGTGGAAGATGAAGACCAGCCATATTCGTCTACTTAGTGGTCCTACCCATGATATTCCGTCAGTTAACTCTGTGCCTTTGTCTTGGTTGTTCCCCCTGCCTGACATGCTTTCTCTCCTCATGTTCATCTCTTAGAATAAATGGCTTCCTTCAAGACTCAGCTCAAATGCTGACTTCTGCAAGAGACCTTTTCCAGCCCCACCCCACCCTGCCCCCAGGCTAGTGCCTTCCACTCTCACATTCTCTTCCTTCTACTCTGCATATGTCTTATATGCACCTATTTATGTACATGTTGTCTCTTCCATTAGAATGGATGCTTCATGAGGATGGGGGCTTTTGTACTTTTTCTTTGAATCCCCAAGTCTTGGCATGTAATAAGCACTTATTGAATGCTTGCTGATTGATGGATTGATTCTCTTTCCTTCTCCCTTGGCAATTTCATTCACTTTCATGGCTTCAAATACCACACCTAGGGGCAGCTCGGTGGTGAAGTGGATAGAGCACTGGCCCTGGAGTCAGGAAGACCTGAGTTCAAATCTGGCCTCAGACACTTAACACTTACTAGTTGTGTGACCCTGGGCAAGTCACTTAACTCCAATTGCCCCCCCCCCACATACACATACACACAACCCAAAACAAATACCACACCTATATAAATGACTCCCAAATCATTATCTCTTAACCTGTTCTTTCTTCTGAGTTCTAGACTCACCTCTCCAACTGCCTTGAGGACATTTCTGCCTGGTCAACTCTTTAAATGTATCACATCTATAAATGAACTTAGCATTTTTTTTTCATGAAGGCAGGTGCTTCTCCTCATGAGTATTTCGTTTCTAAACAACGATCAAATCCTGTCAATTTTGCCTTTCAAACATATCTTCAGTTTCCTCCATTCTGTTCCCATTGCCTCTGTCCTAGTGCGGGCCCTTGTTAAATATGCAGGTGACCACACAGTTGGGATTGATGCCCAAGATGTTAGAAAGCAGGACTGATTCCAACAGTCTAGAATACTGGGCTGATCTAGAGTGATGAAATGCAATCGACATGAATGGAAAGTCCTACTTCTGGGTTATAACACAACTGCATGAATACCAGATGGTGGAAGCATGGGTAGAATTGCACTGGACCTGCAAGGTCAAGATGAACCAATCATGTATCATAGCAGCCAGAAGAGCCATCATGAACTTAGGCTGCATTTATGGAGGAAAATTAACCAGAAATGAGGGAGGAATAGTCCTGTATCCTGCCCTGGCCAGGCCACATCTGGGACATTGTGCTCAGCTGAAGAAACTGGGGCTGCTTATGCAGTAAAGATGTGGCAAGTATCTGAAGGGTTGTCTTGGGGAAGAAGGATGGAGTGTTTTCTACTTGGCCCCAGAGGGCAGAACCAATGATGATGAAGGGAATAATTAAAGAGGGAAGGGGATTGCTGAGAGGCAGATTCTAACTGCAAATAAGGACCATGAGATTCCCATCACTGGAGGTCTTCCAGTAGAGGCTGAATGAACCCTCATCTCCTAGAAAAGAGTTTCCTGTTCAGATAGAAGTTGGCCAAGATGACTTCAGAAATCCTTTCCAACTCTGGGATTCTGTGAAAATGGTGAAAGTTTAATGTTTCTGAATAATTATATTTCACATTTTCTAGGGGAGTTGGCTGTGAAAAGGAATTCTGGGGATGTGGAACTATTGTTTTTCTTTAATTAAACTGTAAACTCTCTGAGGGCAGGGACAGTTTTGCTCTTGTCTTTGTATCTCTGGCACCTAGCACAGTGCTTGGCACATAGTAGGAATTTAATTAATGTCTGTTGAATAAATATAGCAGGTCAGGTTTGGGGTGAGGCAGTAGGAACCACAGACAATTTCTCGGTAAGAGTTACCAAAATAAATACCAGAGAGTTGAGGAATTAGTCCCAGGTGGGTAGAGGATAAAATGCTTTTCAAATTATTACTGACATTGACTGTGCTCTGACCTGGTGATATTGAAGTGAAGTGACAAACTCTTGGATCTCTGGGCCTTCCAGTCCCTGAAAGCTCCCTTTTTAATGGAATGCAAGTTAATGGGGCACTATCCATTCTAAGCCTTACATAAGAAATGCTGCTTTTATGGGAAAGTAATTCTGGCAGCCACGACCAAAATATAATCTGTTAAATGCTGACAAATGGTGGGCAGAAATAGATGGAGTAGATCTTGTTATAACAGGAATTAATTTCGTTTCACCACATTACACTGGGTGTGAAAAGCTCAGGACCTCATAATAGAGAATACACAAATTCAGAGGGATCATCAGCTCTCCCAAAGAAGAGCTCCCATTTCCCCGCTATTGCCGGTCCCCGGCTGTCATGTGTCCAGGGCTTCCGCACAGTTATTGGGCTAATGAAGAGGAGCCCTGAGACACCCAGTCCCTCTGTGAATCAGTAGGGGCCACACACGTAGTGCTGAACCCTAGGCTTTAATGGGAAGAGTGAGGAAATGTTTCGGCTGGCTGGTGAGTGTCCTGAAGGGAAGGGGGAAGGCCATTGTTGTGAGTTAGGTATTTGAGGAGTATGTGTGCGTGTGTGTACACATGCGCATACATCATGTTCTCCTCTCCCTCTAGTGACAATTTTTTTCGGGAGCGGGGCAATGGGGGTTAAGTGACTTACCCAGGGTCACACAACTATTAAGTGTTAAAGTGTCTGAGGCCGGATTTGAACTCAGGTCCTCCTGAATCTAGGGCTGGTGCTTTATCCACTGCACCACCTAACTGCCCCCTCTAGTGACAATTTTTTTTCGTGGGGCAGGGCAATGAGGGTTAAGTGACTTGCCCAAGGTCACACAGCTAGTAGGTGTCAAGTGTCTGAATCCGGATTTGAACTCAGGTCTTCCTGAATCCAGGGCTGGTGCTTTATCCACTGTACCACCTAGCTGCCCCCTCTAGTGACAATTTGTAACCCTGACCTCAAGCACAGCTAAAAGACTGATTTGCAATGAGAAAACAAAAGCCTTGTTAGCATTATCTCTGTCATTATGTGACATCAAACATAGCTTCGCAGAGCTAGACGTGACATTCTCTTCATTTATTCAACAAACGTTTACTTAGTGCAGCCCTGTGCTGGGCTCTGAGGTAAATTGTTTGGTCTGTATCTGTGATGAGGGAACTCCTGGTGTGGAGATGTCCTCCACCAACACAGATGGGCCATTCATCTATAAATCACAGTCTTAAAGAGTTGCCTGGGACACTAAGAGCCTAACTGACTAGCTGAAAGTCATGCAGCCAAGATTCGAACCCAAGTCTTCCTGATTCCAAGGCCAGTCTTCTAGCCATCTGCCATGCTGCTTTTCCCTGCTATCCACAGATGGCAATGGAGCAATCCTTGCCTTCAGGCAGGTAAGCTAGCCTATGCTAATTTTACAGATGAAGAAACAAAGATATAGAGAAGCCAATGACCCATCCAAGGTCACACATCCAGTTCTCTGAAGAGCTGGCCTACAGCCCCAATCCTTTGATTGCTACTCCAGTGCTCTGGCCAGGGTCCTTCTCTCTCTATGGTCCATAGATTGGTATCTGTCCCTTTCCTGCTTTACATCAATGTGTAAGGAGTTGAAACTAGCAGAGTCCTCGTGGAGAATACATGTGATGGAAAGCGGGAACATCTGGAGTCAGGAGATGCCTAGGCTCAAATCCCACCTCAAATGTGTGTCAGCTGCAGGGTCCTGATCAATGGCTGAGTGTCAGGTTTCTCGTTGTAAATGGAGAAGAATGAATTCCCCAGGACCTGACTGTAAAGGTTGTTGTG
This sequence comes from Dromiciops gliroides, assembly GCF_019393635.1. NCBI lineage: Eukaryota > Metazoa > Chordata > Mammalia > Microbiotheria > Microbiotheriidae > Dromiciops > Dromiciops gliroides. The sequence continues at coordinate 639,280,541 of NC_057862.1, forward strand.
AAGATCAAATGAGATAATGTGCACAAAGGGCTACCTTACGTAAAGCACTATATGAATGACAACCCTCACTGTTGTTGTTGTTATTGTTGGTATTGTTATGATAGCAAGGATCAGCAACAGAGGGGAAGCCTGTGGATTGGCATCAGAGGACCTGGGTTACAGTCCGGACTCTGCTATTTACTAATCAGTGTGACAGTGGGCAGGCCATCTTACCTGTCAGCCTCGGTTTCCTCACCTGTAAAATGGCAGTAACACTCCTTGCTCTATTAGCAGTGCTATTTTGAGGACTGAATGAGAAAATGTGGGCAAACTGCTTTATAACCATAAATAGACCTTTTTAATAATGAAAATTTAAATGATAAATAATAATAATAATAATAAAGCCACCCCTTCTAGCCTCTGACAAAAAAAATCTGACTACTCAATAGAAAGCAAAAATATTTCTTTGAGAAATAGGAAAACTTGAATTTAACTTTGAGAAAGTATTGGGGGAGTGTGTGTGTGTGTGTGTGTGTGTGTGTGTGTGTGTGTGTAAACAAACTTCTCGTTCAGTGAGAAGACAATATGTAATGGCCAAATTATCGTGATCTAAAAACTTCCCCAACTGCATTTAAATGAAAAGAAACAATTATTAATTTCAATTAATTACTGCTGAAATGAAGCCACACTGTAGTAGGCAGAACCTCCCCCAAAGCAGCCACATAATGATGTGTGTGCCTGTTTTAGAAAGCAGTTGGGGAAGTACAAGCCTAATGAAACACATCAATTAAGGACCAAATTAATGGGGAAATTTTAATGGACTTTAAGGCCTTTGAAATTCCAATCTGTCAAATTTACCACCTTTAATCTGCATTAGCTCTCCATATCAATCTTCATTTAAACTAAGTCTCGAGCTGTGGGAGAGTGTTTTCCATGCACACGAGCTAGCTTGCTTGTCCCCTTTTGGCTAAAGCTTCCCCCGTCATAGTATCTTCTGCATTACATCCTCAGCATCACGTAGAACACAGACATAGACTCTTTTTTTTGTTTTGTTTTTGCGGGGCAATGGGGGTTAAGTGACTTGCCCGGGGTCACACAGCTAGTAAGCGTCAAGTGTCTGAGGCCGGATTTGAACTCAGGTCCTCCTGAATCCAGGGCCAGTGCTTTATCCACTGCGCCACCTAGCCGCCCCGCTAGCCATAGACTCTTCTACTGTTGGACACTGTTGGTCCTTTATAGAGCCAGCGGGTTAGTGCGGTGCTATACCATGCCGATCCCCTAGGAAGGAGGGAAGAACAGGGCAACATCCTCCCCAAAGGGATACACTAGAAGAGGACAAAGCCGCAGAGAGGAGAGATTCTTACCTTAACAAACAAGGCTCCCTTTGAAGAAAAGGCATCCGTCCCTCCTCCGTTGGGGTAACAGTGATAGACAGCATCTATAACTGGGTAGCGGCTGGCAAAAAGGAGGCCGCTATTCAGGATCTTACAGGGGCAGCAGCTGCTCAGGCTCTGGCAGGAGCAGCAGCTGCTCAGGCTCTGGCAGTGGCGGCAACTATACTCGATCTTACAGGGGCAGCAGCAGCCGTAGATCCCAACATCATACAGGATGTATTCAAAATATTGGTGGAGCTGGTCTTTCAATTTCCCCGCGGCTCTTTTGTCAAACACTTCCTGCAAGCACAGGAAGTCCAAGTTGGCAGGGAAGAAGGCAGAGATCTCATGGTCAAAGATCTCGTCCGTATGCTTCTTTTTTCTCAGAGAGGTCTTCTTGAGCATGGACGTCTTGTGGAGAAGCTTGTTGTTAACAGCACTTTGGTCCGTGGGGCTCTCCCCAATGCGGACCTTCACCAGGGACTCTCTAGAAGCCGTGTAGCTGTCTAAGCTTCCGGCGTCCCCTTCCTTCGCCTTATGGTTGGGTGTTTGGCCTTTCTGACCCTCTGCTTTATTCTCGGGAGGTGTCTCCATCTGGCAGTCACCAGTACCATCCGCTTCTGGGTCGGACAGCTGGCCGCCATCCTCTCCACCAATCCGGATGATGCAGGCGTTGTCTTCAACTTCCTGAAAGTCACCACCAGTTTTGGGGTTCCGGTTCTCTTCGCTGCTGTTTGGACTCCCGTTATCGCCCTTGTATTCCATGGATGTTGTTCTCTTGATGCCCACGTTGACGGCTTTGTTGGGACCATCGCTGCCCTGGGGCGAAGCCAGACTGCTGAAGCTTGCGGCACTGATGGATGTGTTTGTTGGGGAGTCTATGTATATTTTGATCTGGGGCCTACTTGCCCCATTTCGGATTCTCTGCCCAATTTCTTTGGCCCGGTCTTGCGTGTTGGAAAGATTGTTCACCCTTGCCATGCATTCAGGGAGGAGACAGACATTGGCGGTGCCAAAACAGAAACTTTTCCCAGGGCCCGTGGCCTTCCATTCGTTGAGAAGCAGAGCAGCACTGGCCTGGCTCTTGTCTTCTAGTCTAGAATAGATGTATGGTTGCCTACATAGCTGGAGAGGGTTCCACAAGAGAAAACCGAATATGGCGCTGGGGATGGACAGAGTACAGAGAGCCAAGTAAATGGGCGTGGTGAAGATGAAGCGGAGGACCCAGCACAGAGAGCCTCTTTGGCACTTTTCATTGGTCGTCGGTATCCAGGAGGCTACTAGTCTGTCCACAAGCCAATAAAATGGGCAGATCAGGGCCCAGGAAAAGCGATGCAGAATGGACAGACAGCAGCAGGGAAATGGGGAAGTGTGTAAAACCATTGCAACTCAGTTGTCACGACCCGTCGAAGCCCCTACTACATGGTGTCCAGGACGATGAGTGGTCAGAGCTAGTGTCGAGGGGGAGAGGGGAGGCAGGGAAGGGTTGACAGTACTGCGTTTGCTAAGGAAAGGCGTCACCTCCGAAAGAGAAGATGGGCAACCAGACCACAGAAAAGGGGTCTATTGCTCTGTTCTTTGGGCCTCCACAATCCTCCAAGGTCACTCATTGTTCATTGCAGGGGGCCATACTGTGCTGCAGAGATGGCCTGGGGGAAAGCTGTGGAGATAAAAAATAATTTTTGTCCTTAATGTTTATTAAGTAGCTGTATGAAAAGCCACATAGAAAAGCAGCGTGCTTTTAAAAATGTAGTTTTAAAAGTCTGCATTTAATCAATTCCCCGAGCATTTCTTAATGGACTTGGGCTTATCAAGGCCCCTCTTTAATTTCTGTTCATTCATTGGACCACTCAAAAGAGGGGGAAAAAATCCCCACCAAGTCCCATGTGCTAAAAATATCCTGACTGATGAGATGAGGGCTCTCGGGATGACATTTGTGAGTTCTGTGGTTTCTGTGGGCCTAAAAACCTGATTGAAATGTCACAGTTAAATCATTTATTTTCCATTCTCTCCATTCGCAGCATAAACAGCTTAACAATGTGACATCTGCTAGGTTTCTGGTTTGCTTTAAAGCAACATTACACATATCCTATCACTTAAATGAGGATCATTGGATTGAGAAGGAACCTTAGAGGTTCACCTAGTATAATTCCCTTGCTTCATAGAGGAAGAATCTGAGGTCTGGAGGCAGGAAATAACTTGCTGAAAGTCACACAGGGAATAAGAAGCAAAATCAGGATTTGAACTCAGATCTTCGCTTCAAAGCCATCAATATCTTTCTACTCTATTGTACCACCTCCCTAAGTTGTTGTTGTTGTTTTTTGGTGAGGCAATTGGGGTTAAGTGACTTGCCCAGGGTCACACAGCTAGTAAGTGTTAAGTGTCTGAGGTCGGATTTGAACTCACATCCTCCTGAATCCAGGGCCGGTGCTCTACCCACTGGGCCACCTAGCTGCTTCCAATGGCTTTTTCTAAAGGAATCATGAGCAGAACGAGTGAAGATATTGGACAGCCCGTGAGTTTCCTTTCCCTTCACTCCCCACCTCACCAAAGAGCACAGCTTTGCTTCAGAAAGCCAAAGCTTGAATCCTGCCTATTTTACGTGCCTTTGGGTGAGTCACACCTCCATTCTGGGCCTCAGTTTCCTCCTCTGTAAAATGAAGGCTCAGACCAGATTATCTCCACCATCCCTTCCAATTTTTAATTCTAGGACAGAGGTTGTAGATAGCCTTTGTGCTCCCTTCCAACTCAGCCACTCGTACTGGGTGTCTCAAAAGTCTTAGTGCAGGCAGTGCCTTATACATTTGTGCAAATGCATAATCCGGAGTCACTACTTTATCCACTGCACCACCTAGCTGCCCCCAGAAGGGGAATTTGAACCCAAGTCCTCTGACTCTGGAGCCAGTGCTCTTTTTACCACTTCCTGGGTGGCTATTCTACACCACAGCCCTTCAAAGACTTGTTCCCCCTCCCTGAGCCTCTCTCTACTAGGCTAAACATCTTCCATTTTTCCAACTTATCCACATGACATGGATTCAAAGCCCTTTTCCATTCTGGCTTTTCACCCTTGCCTGCTCTCCTGTATGCCCTTCTCAGACTGGGGGCTCAGAGCTAAATAGAATATGCCAGAAGTGGTCTGATCCAAGAACCATCTCCTCCTTCTTCCTAGAAGCTAAGCCTCTCTTGATGTAGCCCGAGACCATGTTAGCTTTCTTGGTTGTCTGTCACATCAGACTCCTGATTTGTATGCAGCCTGCTGTCCACTAAACCCCCAAGATCATTTTCAGACAAACTTCTGCCCAGTCATGCCTCCCCCATTCTGGATCTATGGTTTCTGAGTCATCAGTGATTCTTAGAAAGATCTTATAGAATGAGAGGTGCTGCAGAATTGGAGAAAGGCCAATTTTTTTCTGATTTTCCAAAAAAGGAAGAGGGTGATACAATCTATAGGCCAAATTTTCCTGGCAGAATTCAAAGATATGCTATTCAAGGGCTGGTTTGTAAGCACTTGGAAAGGGAAGTAGTTGTCACTGAATACTAGATGGCTTCATGCAGAGTAGTCTATGACAGAACAATTTCATTTCATTCTTTGACAGGGCAACTGGGGAATGTTGTAGAGTCAGCACAGCACGGTGGCAAGAGGGTTGGACTTGGAATTAGGAGAGACCTGCGGGGCAGCTAGGTGGGGCAGTGGCTAAAGCACTGGCTCTGGATTCAGGAGGACCTGAGTTCAAGTCCGGCCTTAGACACTTGACACTTACTAGCTGTGTGACCCTGGGAAAGTCACTTAAGCCTTCAGAGCCTCAGTTTTCTCTTCTGTAAAACAGGTGTAACACCATCTGTAGACTGTCCCTCATGGGGTTTAAAGGAGATAAAAATGTAAAGTTCTTTGCAAAACTTAAAGCAAGAAATGTGTCTGGCTGTTATGACATGATACAATATACCTGGATTTTAGCATCTGGTAGAGTGTCTCACACGACTTTTTTCTTTGGGGGGGGGGTGGTTCTGGATTCCATTGAGGCAGCTGGATAGAGCACTGGGCTTGGAATCAGGAAGACTCATATTTATGAATACAAATCCTGCCTCAGATACTTAGTAACTGTGTGACCCAGTTCTACTTGATGCCAAGCCCAGCATTCTAACCATTGTACAACACTGCCTCTCTCTGATAATCAGATCTGTCCAATGGGTAGCCTAAGGAGGTAGTGGCTTCTCCCCCTCTCTAATCAGAGACCAGACACGCTGGACTTGATGGCCTCTGAGATCTCTTCCAACTCACAAATTTCTTTATTTTGTGACCCTCATTTTCATTTCATCCCTTAACACTCATGTGAGCTCCCTAATATTTATATGCAAAAGCAAAAAAAAAAAAAAAGAATTACATTTACCACTCAGTCTGTGGGTAATATTTGTAATGTTTTGTTAGACATTCAGATGAAAGAAGACTATTCTAAGTGCTAGGATCACAAAGGTGTAAGGGAAGAATCACATTTTTAGGTTTCATATTCATATTGGACCCTGAAATTGCATATTCTGGGTGGATTTACATGATGCGAGAAGTTGCTTAGAATATCTTAAAACTCTCAGGTATTTGGGGGTCAAAGAACAAAGAGGAAAGAAGACCCTTTGTCCCAAGCACCATTCACATGGAATAGGAGATTAGGCTGACCCAGTGACCACACACCACCTTTTTAAGGAATGCCGCCTCTCAGGGGAAGACATGATGCTATAAATGGATCATGGGATCTGCATCCTGGATCCAGAGCTGAGAGAGAACTCAGGGGCCATCTCGCTGGCTCATAGCTAGAGTGCTGAACTTGGATTTAGGAAGACCTCAGGCCCTTCCTAGCTATATTAACTATTATTGTTGTTTTCTAGCCCAACCCCCACATTTTACAAATGAGGATGGCTTGCTATGGAAAAGAATGTTCATTTCCTCCTCCCTGTCCCACAAAGAGGCAGTCTACCACAACTCAATCATATCAGCTCGGTAGGGAATTCCAGATAACTTAATTACCTATTTTCTTATCCCTCTAAACATATGGAAGCATCTGACACAGTGGTCCTTGGCTAATCTAGAAAACCCGGCATGACTAGGCTTTCTTCCAACTGCAATCTCAGGTTTAGACTTGCTGAGACCTGGAGGGAAGCTCTCCTGAGCCAAGGCTGGGTAATTATCTTCTTTTAGGACCACGTGTGTCCTTAACGTTGTCATTTGGAAGAGAGACTTGGAGAGCAGGGGCTGTGTTATTCATTTTTGTATAACGGTGCCTCGTTTGGTGTTTTGCACCTAGTAGGTGCTCAGTAAATATTTGAGTGGCTTTAATCTTTGAAAAATCTTGAGATTTATATGGGCTGCTGGAAGGACTATCACTAGGGATTGTATCTTAGCTATGCTATCATGAGAACAAGGTGTCTGCAGATGGATAAAAGGTTTTACGCCAATATCCAGATAGATTCTGCTTTAAAAATTAGGGGTTTTTTTTGGGTTGTTTTTAGTTCTGGCATTTTCCAATGGGAGTTGATTATATTCTAATGGGTGTTACAAGTCATTTTAGTAAGTGAATGACCAACCTAACCAGCTCAGAGAGTTGTTTCTTTTCTTAATCATCTCCATGCAGTTTTTATCCATTTTGCTGGAAAAAACCCAAAGAATTTACACAGAAATAAATATGGAGTGGGAGTTAGAGTTGTTCTTCTTGGTTCCAGAGGACTGAATGAGGATAAATGGGTAGACGTTTTTGGGACAAAGATTTTGGATCAAGGGCAGCTAGGCGGCACAGTGGATAAAGCAATGGCCCTGGATTCAGGAGGACCTGAGTTCAAATTTGACCTCAGACGCTTGACACTTACTAGCTGTGTGACCCTGGGCAAGTCACTTAACCCTCATTGCCCCGCCCCCCCCCCCAAAGATTTTGGATCAAAATAGGAAGAATTAGGAATAGGAAATAATAGGAAAAGAGGAAGCCCTCAAGAATGAGAGCTCTCCAACAATGGAATGGACTGCCTCAAGACAGAGTGTCTTCCCTATCATTGAAGGTCTTCAATCCGAGGCTGGGAGCACCTGGCAGGTACTCATGTCACAGAACATCATGATTTAGATGGAGCTGGGACCATATACTGCTAAGGAGCCTTCCAACAAAGGGTACGTGAAAAAGAAATAAGGGGAGTAAGTGTTATTTCTTTGTTGACATTCTTTCTGGAGAAATTGTTTTTTTCAGTAAAAGGGCTAAAAACTACATGGAGATGATTAAGAAAAGAAATGACCCTCTGAGCTGGATAGGTTGGTCATTTACCTGAGGAAGGGGAAGGTTGAATCAGGGGACATCTTATGAATCTTTCCAGCTCTAGGATTCTGTCCTTCTACCACAGAACCTGAAGGCCGCATCATTGAGTTTGGTGTTTATTTAGCTCAGGGTGCAATAGATTAAGCGAGTGGCCATGATGATGAGAGGTGAGGTCCACTGTCCTGTGAGGACTAGTAGGAGGGATGTCACTAGAGATGACATATATCAATATCTGTCATAGGGAGGGAGTGTTAGGACTGCAGCACATGACTCCAAGAGGATCCAAGTAGGACTGACTATACAAAGTACAGTGACATAGATTTTATCTCAATATAAAGAAGAACTTCATAACAATTGTTGCTCTTCAGTCACTTTTAGTTGTGTCTTACTCTGTGTCCCCATCTGGGGTTTTGTTGGCAAAGATCATGGAGTAGTTTTTCCATTTCCTTCTCTAGCTGATTTGACAGATGAGGAAACTGAAGCAAACAGGGTGAAGTGACTTGTTCAGGGTCACATGGCTTACAAGTGTCTGAACCGGGATTTGAACTCAGGAGGACGAGTCTTCCTGACTCCAGGCCAGGCGCTCTATCCACTGTGCTGCCTGGCTGTCCTGCGTAACAATTAGAGCTATGGAAATATGAGGAATACCTTTTGTGGTCTGCTCGTGGTGAGTTAAGGCCTGGTGTCTGGTCCCAGCCCTGATGCCTTTAGCTGAGTGTCTTTTGTGACTTGAGCCCATTTTACTGTGTCCTCAAAAATCTTACCCCAGATTTTGTTTAGCTGAGTATACAAGAAAGTCACAAAAGCCTTCAGGTTCCCCCTGCCCCAAATCCCTATAACAACTATAGGTTGCATTATTGCACCATTGCTTCCTTTGGAAACTCTCCTATGTCCTCTCCTCATCTGTGTCAGATCCTCCCATCTCCATGCCCTGAGCCCTTCCTGGCCAACGTTATCTGCATTTTATCAGTGTGAAGAAGCTTCAGTGTCCTGACTCGGCTTCTTCTTCTGTTTGCGGCTTGCCTGAAGCCTCTATGTTTTTCAGTGACTAGTCTTTGTCGTCTCCACCGGGCCTGGATCCCACTTACCTACTTGGATTCAGGCCGGGGGGCAGGGGTGAGCTGTCCTGCAACTAGGATGTTCTAGGTAACAATGATGACGAAGCCCACTTTTAGAAAGGGCTTTATTACTCCAGAGGCTTCTGCCTCCGTTGTCTCATAGCCATGCTATGCTGTAGCTAGAGCAAATCTCCACTAAATGATATGCCCATTCATTTGAGGCGATTGCTGCCCATCAGGATGAGAACAAAGCTCTATGGAATACCAGAATGAAGTGTATTTCCTCTCACTGTTTGCACCTGCACAACCAAGCCACTGTCCCATCCCACTGAGTTTTTGCCCTCGCAGTGGACAGTTTGTAGTTCCTGGGATGATGATGATGATGAAAAGAATTAATTGTTATTTGAGGTTTTTATGACCCCATCTTTTGACTAGAATTGAAAAAAAACCTTGGCGCTCGCACTGGCCTCTGGGGCTCCACAAACTGCACGGTGCTCCACCCACTGGTTGTAGCTGTCGCCATGGCACTGGCACCTCACATCATCACCACTCAACAACGCCTACATGAGCCTGGCAAAATTATAATGATTGGAAGTCTAGTGAAGGCAGTCATATGATTGTCAGAGTGGCCAGTCAATGGGCTGGGGGCTGCCTGGCATTTGCTGGGAAGAGGGAGGAGATTTTCGCCATTCTAGCTGGAAGCTGGAAAGCGAGAGGACGCTGCTGTGTATTCTCAGATGATTCCTGGGCGGTGGTGTTATTCAGGTTGTATAATTTCCCTTTCCCCATTTTATTTCCTATCCCTTGATCCTACTGATCCTATTTGTGTTTTTTTAAAGTTCGTTCTTGTTAAATAAATCCTGCTCTGTTTTGAGGGAGGCTGCCGGTCTCCTTCCTTGCTCCAATATTGCAGCGATCCACTTAGCTAACACTCCCCAATTAAAAATTGGTCCCCACAATGATGATAACTGGCATTTAAATTGTTCCTTACATATACTAACTCATTTAATCCTCACAACAAACCTGGGAGGTAGGTGCTGTTATTATCCTCATTTTACAGGTGAGGAAACTGAGGCTGGGAGAGTTTAAGTGATATGCCCAGGGTCACACAGTATCTGAGGCAGGATCTGAACTCACACCTTCCTGATTGCAGTTCCTGCCCTCTATCCACTGGGCCATGTTATCCTTGTAGCTTCACTTTGAGAAATAAGATATATTCTTTTTTTTTTTTTTGGCGGGCTGATGAGGATTAAGTGACTTGCCCAAGGTCACACAGCTAGTACGTGTCAAGTGGCTGAGGCCGGATTTGAACTCAGGTCCTCCTGAATCCAGGGCCTGGTGCTTTATCCACTGCGCCACCTAGCTGCCCCCAAATAAGATGGTCCATCTTTGGTACTTTTGATATGCATGTTGTTGGGCAGGTTATTGAACCTCCCTGGGGCTCAGTTTCCTCACTGGTAAAATGAAGTAGCTTAGATGATCATTCCCTTTCTAGCCCTAAAGCCTGTGATCTGCTATCCCGTTTTATTCAGAGTACTTAGTTAATCAGGTGATCACTCGCCATCCATATTATTCGCCCCTTTCACAGAGGACACAACCGAGGCTGAGAGGGTAAGGCACCCAGCCCATCAGTGGCAGACCCCTGAGTGCTCTGACTGGCTTCCCCACACACCAGGAGCTAGTGCTTGCATTTGGCTGGAGGGGAGAGACCCGGAGCCTGGGAGAGCAGACCCTAGCAGGGGCAGGACCCAAGAGAGTTGAGATGATAGTGAGAGCCTAGCACCCCATCTCTCTTTACTCTCCTGAGTGCCTTCTTGGCTCCTGAAATGATGATGAAAAGAAAAACTCCTGCCTCATCCCTCGTTCTGTCAAGGGTCAGGCCCAGGCTGTCCATTTTTATCCTTCGGGTCTGCTCCTGCCTTCTCTTAGCCATCTTGCTTGCAGTGAGTGCCCACAGAGCCTGCCTTCTCCCTCTGACCTCCCCCGTCCTCTCCTGGGCTTGGGCGATTTTGGCTACGGGCTCTAATCCCAGCAATTTCATCACAAGCCACTGCTGCCTTCACTGTAAATATTTACAAAAAATGCCAAGTGTTTCTGTGCCACCTGTCTTTTATTCTGACCTTTGCCAGCCCCGAAATTAAAATAGCATCTTTGTCCGTTAGCATATAACTTGTTGTTCAGTCATTTTTCTTTTTTTTTTCAGGGAAATGGGGGTTAAGTGACTTGCCCAGCATCACACAGCTAGTATGTGTCAAGTGTCTGAGGTCGGATTTGAACTCAGGTCCTCCTGAATCCAGGACCAGTGCTTTATCCACTGCACCACCTAGCTGCCCCTGTTCAGTAATTTTTCAATTGTGTCCCACTCCCTGTGACCCCATTTGGGTCTGACATTGTACCCCTTGTGGGAGGAATAACGCTCTCTCCCCTCCTCTCCTAGATGTCTGCATGTGGGCAGAGGCCTAGCTGCCCCACGCTGGTGCCTGCTATGACCGCCACCTTCCTGGCATTTCCACGGTACACCTCCTTCCTTCTCCTTCACTCTTCGATGTTCAGAACTAAGATATAAAAGGCAAGCTCTGACTGCAAGACCCCAGCAATGCTCTATGACCTGCATATGCTAGGGATTCCCCAAGCAGGCTTGGGAACACAGCAGACTGCACCCATTCTAGTGATTACATAACCCTACTGTGATGGAAGGACACCTGCATACAAATTAATCTGAAATGGTTTTATTTTTAGCAAAGAGAGAACTGTGAACAAAAGGAAAATTATGTCAATTATGAAAAAAATCCAACCATCCCCCCAAACACTTCATATTTCAGCGAGATTAAAAACTGACGTACTGCCAAAAGGAGGACATTTGGAGTTTTGAAAACCATTTCTGGAAAGTCACAACTTTATTTCTGCTCCAGTACAAGTTTAACCCTCACACGTGAATGACATTGCAGAGCAGTTATCTAGCTTTGAGGGTAGGGTCAACCTAGCCAGTGATTTTCAAACTCAGGGTTCAGTATAAGACCATAGAGGATGATAGGAATGAGAGCCAGAAGGGGCCTAAGGGATCATCTCCTCTGACCCTCATTTTATTTTATTTTTCTTTCTGCCATATATTAATAAACTATTTTCATCAAGCCACAGTCTGCCCCTTGTTGTTCAACCTCTGAACATAATTTTTGTTTGTTTGTTTATTTATTTGGTGGGGCAATGAGGGTTAAGTGATTGCCCAGGGTCACGCAGCTAGTAAGTGTCAAGTGTCTGAGTCTGGATTTGAACTCAGGTCCTCCTGAATCCAGGGCCGGTGCTTTATGCACTGCACCACCTAGCTGCCTCCTATCATTATTATTTCTTTTTTTAAAAAAAAAAATTTATTTATTTAGAATTTTCCCCCACCTTATGTATAAAAACAAATTGTAACATTGATTTTTAAAATTGTGTTTCAAATTCTCTTCCTCTCTCCCTATCCCCCCTTAAGAACTCAAGCAATTCAATACAAGTTATACATGTGCGGTTGTGCAAAACCTAGTAGACAAAAAACTTTAGAAAAAGGAACTAACAACAACAACAAAATATACTTCTATCTGTATTCAGATACCATCAGCCCTCATTTGATTTTGCTCAGAGAGAAAATAACTTGTCCAAGGGGAGTGGCAACATTGGGTTTCAAACTCACACCTCTTGTCCCTTCAGATTTACTGCTTGTTTCACTTGCCCCTCCAGAAGTGAACAGACACTTACCCTTTGATGAGCAAGGGTTGGAAAGAGTCTGTTTTCCTCGCCTGCACTAAATGGGTTTATGGAGAGCAGAGGCTTAAGGCACAGTGTGCATCTCCCAGTTCTGACTGTGTACATATGTATCAGCACTGTTGGGGTTCATATGTTTATTACGGCTCTGAGGAATCCTATAGGGGAGAGAAGCATTAACAGTGAGGAGTCAGGGCTTGCAAAAGGCACAGTTCTCTGCATAACTGTGATCTGGTGTGGACGGAGCCCAGGGATAAATTCTGGGTGGGAAAATGGAATGTTTCGGTGAGGGAGACTTTGACTATGTCACCAGACAGGGTTATTCCCCCCCCCTCCCCCCATCAAGTCTATTTTTTAGGGGAGGCTTTTTGATTCAAAACCATCGTCTTGGAAAATTATAACGATGGACCATATGTTCGTTTTTCTCCTTAATGAACAATGCTGCCGATGCTTTGGAAACTCTGACATTGTTTGTGGTATTTTGAGGACGTTTGTGAGACAGGAATCCTGCTTTTGCAGATTTCACGTGCAGCAAGGCAGTGTCTCCTTTCTGGAGAGGATATTTGTGGATGCAGCAGGAGTTATTGCAAAGTCCCACTGTTAGAAATTCTCCTCTGCAACAGCCTCTGGAGCAGAGTGGTTCATTCTGGGTACCACGTTTTAGGAAGGACATTGACCAATTTGAGGGTTTCCAGAGGGAAGCAATCAGGAGGGGGACCATGTTCTGTAAGGGGCTGGGGGGTGTTGAGCCTAAGAAAAGACTTAGTGGGGACATGATCACAGTCTTCAAGTATTTGAAGGGCTACTTTCTAGAAGGATTTTATTTATTCCGCTTGACCCTGGAGGGCAGAAGTAGGGGCAATGGGGAGATTGAAGAGAGGCAGGTTCCTTAGAAGACCTGTTCAGAAATGGAGTAGGCTGGGGCAGCTAGGTGGCATGGTGGATAGAGCACTGGCCCTGGCCCTGGAGTCAGGAGGACCTGAGTTCAAATTCGGCCTCAGACACTTGACACTTAACTAGCTGTGTGACCTTGGGCAAGTCACTTAACCCCAGTTGCCTCACTAAAAAAAACCCTACAAACAAACAAAAAAAGAAATGGAGTGGGCTGCCCTGGGAGGTTCTCAGAGCATAACTTTAGCGCTGAAGGGTGACTTAGAGGTTAAATATTCCAACAAAGATAAGGAAAAGAGGGACTAGCAAGGTTAAGGCACTTGGCCAAGTCAATAGCAGAGCTAGGATTTTGAACCCAGGCCCTTGGAGTCCAAATCCAGGGTCCTTTCCTCTGAACCATGTTGCCTCCCTATGCTTAGCTAAGACTTACCTGGAGGTTGAGTTCTATGTCACTGGGGGTTTTCAAGTGGTGACTGAATGGCCCTCCTGTTGGGGGTGTTACAGAGGGGTTGACGTTTGTGGGTTAGACTGGATGATTCTGAGGGCCCTTCCCAGTCTGGGAGGCTCTGATTTGGAAAGCTGACGGAGAGAGAGATGCCCATCTTTTAAACCAAGATCGGTGGTTCAGGACCCCAGTCCATCATCCTCACTGCATAAAGAACCCCACATTTACACACCCTTAACCTAAGAAGGCACACAGATATACTTCACCACTGACACTTTCATCTACCGAATAAATGCCTCCTGTTTTTTCTTCCATGAGAAGGACTGCTCTAAATCACACCTTGTCTCAGGAAGGCTCATCTAAGGGTTTGGCAGTCAGACCAAGCAAAAGAAATGCAACTAGCCATCCCATTAAAGGAAGACTGCTAGCTTTCCTTTCCTTTCCTTCGCTCTCAAAGTCAGGTTCATTCACTCATCAATCCGACAAGCATTTATTAAGCACCAAGTCCAGGCCTCAGTCTCTTCATCTTTAAAATTCAGGCGTGTGTGTGATCTCTAGCGTCCCACCCAGCTCTGAATCTACGAGCCTGCGATCCACGTATATAGGCCATCATTCCAGATGCTGAGGAATGTGCAGAATTTGTGCTTTGGTTAACCCAGAAGAACGCATTTCTAATTTCCATATGAGAAAGAGAAGTTTATTTGTCTGATGTGATCGGGAGATTCCAGCATTCTCTGACAACACCTGCTGTGTTATTTTGTCTGCTTTGTGTGATCAGCCATTCAAAGAACCAAGTAAGTATTGCTTGTGTCGGAGAAGCAGGTCGTGGTGGGAATATCCTCTAGATACTAAAGGGAACAGGAGCAGGGAAGGGAGCGGTAGCTGGAGATAAAGGACACAGGCCCACACTCATGGAGGGGAGGACAGCAGTAATAACATGATGGGTTTTCCTATGGACTTCCCAGGACTCTCTTTTTTCTTTTTTCCTTTTTTTTGGCGGGGCAATGAGGGTTAAGTGACTTGCCCAGGGTCACACAGCTAGTAAGTGTCATGTGTCTGAGACTGAATTTGAACTCGGGTCCTCCTGAATCCAGGGTTCGTGCTTTATCTAATGCACCACCTAGCTGCCCCCTAACTTCCCAGGAGTCTCGTCTTATTGGGTAGGTTGGGTGAGTATTCTCACTTTCCACATGGACAAAGGGACTCAGAGGTGAAATCACTTAACACAAGAATCCTGGCAAAGCAACATATTGATAAATGCCAGATAGCCTAGTGATCAGCAAAGAGAAGCAGAGAGGCAGCAGCAGGAGCCTCCTAGAAGGCCTTTTCCTCCATAGTGGGTCTACTCAAGAGGGGTAAACTGAGATGACCAAATAACTTAAGGTCAGAACAGATTTCTCTTACAGCCAATGTTTGCAAATGCTGGTGAGAAATGAATTGCTTGGAGCCGAAGGCTAGTTCTGGGTCTGTCATCGTCTTGCTTGTGTGATCTTGGGTAAGTCATCTCATTTCTATGGGCTACAGTTTTTCTGTCTGTAAAATGAAGGACTTGGGCCAGATGATTCCTGTGGCTCCTCCTACCTCAGCTTCCCCAGTGCTGTGGCCTATGCGCTCATCAGCCTCCAGATTTCCCACGTTTGCTTCCTGTGTAGTAGTGGTGGGGATGGGGTGCTCCCTTGCACTGGCAAGGACAGGTCGGCATAAGTGTGTGTCAGCTTCAGGCAAGCTCTGCTCAGGGACACAATCCTGAGAAATGCTATGTCTTTGAGGCACCACAATTCCTTCCCAATTCCCTTTTCTCATTACTTGGATTTTCATATTCAAATATCAATTGAAACATCCAGTAGCTCACCTATTCCAGTTGTCAGACTGTTTTTAGAGGGGTTTGGAAGAATGGAGTTTCCTGATAAGTACTGGGGTCTGAAAATGTCAGTGGAAAGAAAGCAAACTCAGGAGCTCCAGAACAACAACAACAACAGCTACTACTACTACTACTACTACTACTACTACTACTACTACTACTACTATTGGCATTACTACTATACTGCTACTACTATGGCAATGACTATGATTACCAAGACAACTATGACCACTCTAATGACTACTACTACTACTACCAGCACCACCACCACTACTACTACTACTACAACCACTTATATGGTGCCTAATATATGCCAGGTACTGTGCTAAGCACTTTATAATTATTATCTAATTTTATTCTCACAATAACTCTGAGAAGTAGGTGGTGTTATCATTCTCATTTTACAGATGAAGAAACTGAGACAAGCAGATTAAGTGACTTGCCCAGGGTCACACAGCTAGTAAGTGTCTGAGACTGGATTTGAACTCAGGTCTTCCTGACTAGAGGCCTAGTGCTTCACTTCCTGTGCAACCTCTAGTAAGTACTTTCTTTCTTTCTTTTTTTTGGGTGGGGCAATGGGGGTTAAGTGACTTGCCCAGGGTCACACAGCTAGTAAGTGTTAAGTGTCTGAGGTTGGATTTGAACTCAGGTCCTCTTGAATCCTGGTGCTTTATCTACTGTGCCACCTAGCTGCCCCCTAGCACGTACTTTCTAAAAAAAAAAATAACAACCCCAAATTTTGTTGCTATCTTTAATTCCCAATGTATCCTTCCCTTTCCCATATATAGAGAGCCATCTATTATAACAAAGAATAAAAAAAGAAAGGCAGAAAAAACAATTTGGCAAAACTAACAAGCATGTCACACCCCTGGGCCCGCACCTCTGCAGAGGAGGAAGATAGGAGTGAGCACCTTCTTACACTAAGAATATCAGGTGATGAAAAATTCAGCAGCATTAGTTCCTATCGTTCCCCACTTTCCTCTATGACCCTGCCTGGAAATATTTTAACACATGTTGAAGCCTAGGTAGACCAATGCAGAGGGCAATAGGGACATTTGCTTGTTGGCTTATTGAAGAGTCAGAAAACCCTCCAAATTTTTGTGTCATGAGGGTTTCTGACACAAGGGTTATGGATGTATATTCATATACATACCGGCCCCTTCGTGTCTACTGGTCCTATCTCTCTGTGCCTAGATTTTAAGCTTTCTGAGGTCAGGAACTCTGTCTTTTCTTCTGTATCTCTTCAGCGACTCTGTAATATATTGCTTAGATAGTAAATGAAATAGTTCCTATATTATAGAAAGAGCCAGAAAAGGTAGATTTCTGATCCTCTGGTGATCTGTTAATTTTACAATGTTAAAAAATGGTCAGGGAGCTCCTTCTGACATGTTTGCTTAGTAGTTGAGACCTTACATTTACACACATGGGTTAATCACTTTAAATACTGGAAACATTACTGTAAGATGTAGGGCACAACCGGTGTGAGATTTGACAACAACATTAAGTCTGCACAAATTCAGAACCAGCCCCTTGATTAGGCTTCTTTCTTGGTGCCTTTGACCCTAGAAATGAAATCCCAGATTGAATTTGGGTTGATTTCTAGCAGTGGGTATATGACCTCTCATCTGAGAGTATCTGAGAAAACTTAGTTCTGCTTCTATAGTCAAACAGAATGAGCTATGTTTACAAATCAACTCTCTGCTGATTTAGGATCTTGCTTTGTGGGAGCTCATGTAACTAAATAATCATCAAATAAATCTTACCCTGGTAGACAGGTTGTTTAATGAAACTCAATGAGGCAGGAGCCAAAATCGGCTTTAGGACTAGAATTTAGATGGAAAACTTTCTATTAGGTTAACATCATTTGAGTGGGTAATTAGCCAAGGGCCATCGGGGTTTTGCTTCAGGGCAAAAGAGGACTAACATTTAACATATATAATACTTGAATAGTATAGAAGGGTTGAGGGGAAAGCCTGTTGGTCCTCCATTTCATCAGAAAGAATAGAATTGTTGCCATCTATGTCATTCAAAACCCCTGTGAGCAGTCAAGTAGCCCAGGTGAGAGGGAAGACAAGGTGGGGAGGGAACCCCTAGTGGCAGTGTTCTTCTTGCCTGGAGATCCTGGGTGGATTCTGGGACAGTCAAGGCCAGGGGATGGGGGAACAAAAAGGGGTTGTCCACCCCCAACACTCAGCCAGAGACCAAGAGAGGGATATAGTGGAGAAAAGAACTCTGGGCTTCAGTTCAGAAGATCTGAATTTGAGTTGCAGACCACTTTTAATATTGTGTAACCCCAGGCAAATAACTCATCTGAGCCTCAGTTTCTTCAACTGTAAAGGAGAGCACAATATACTCCCTACCACACAGGGTTGTTATAAAAGATGCAAACCTTCAAGTTCTATATAAACCTGAATGATGGTTATTGTAGTTCTCCCATTCTACGGCCAATTTCCTGCTATGTCAGTTTCTCTCCCTATAAAATAATATGCAATCTTTCTAATAGGAAGATTTATGACCTGTCAGAAATAAAAATGTTTAATACTCACCAAGGGCTTATAGATTTGTTGGCCACGATCTTTGAACCCCTCTAGGCGAGGGACCAGGGAGTACCAAATGACCCTGTTACTACTTGCTCAGTTTTCCCTAAACCAGGATATTTTCTGAAGTAGATAAGATTAGGAAGTGTGCCCATGGCTTTTAGCCCGCTTACACATTATAGGTGACTATTTGTGGGTGCCTTGTGGATGGCTGTTTGGGTCCACTAATTGACTAGAATGAAGGGGTAGCAGAGAAGCCGGGTGCTTCCTCTGGCTAGGCTGGCCCAGGCTCAGTTAAACAAAAGATGAGAGACACTTAGGGAACTTGGAGGGGGTGCATTTGTGTGCATGCACATGTGTACCAGCACACATTTGTGTCATGCCCATGTGTATGTACATGTGTGTGCATCACATGTGCATCTATGCACATGTGTGATGTGTGAGTTTATTTTGTGCGTGAGTACGTGCATGTGTGTGTGTAAAAAGAACAGGGCAGGAATTAGTGAATGTGACCATGGGTATCAAGAGAAAGAAATCAGAAGTGAGGAGGAAAAGAGCAATACCTTCTGAGGCTTGGAGGCTCCAAAGGGCTGGACCCAGGATGCCATTCTGCCTGAAGGGAGGGGCAGGGCATGATGGAAGCCAGACACCCAGACAGAAGGGACCTGCTTTCTCGTGACTGGGAGAGTTTAGAGAAGGAATTCTATTTTAGGCTGGATAGGAAAGCCAGGTGAGCTAAGAAGAGACACAGACTTCCCTGATAGCCAGGCCCTAGGCCAGGATGGTGCTGGACCTGGGGAGGGGGCCCCCCAAAGGCTCATTTCTGAAGTCTGACACAGTTGGACTGTAATGGCTTGTCGCTGTGATGCTCCATCTGCATTTGGCTTGTAATAACAATAGCATACACTTGGCCTACAAAGCACGTCCTATCCATTAGTTCAGGGTCAGGCATTTCCCCTGCTTTACAGATGAGAAAACCTGGCCTTGGAAAGGTTACACGCCCAGCCTGTGGACCTGTAACTTTGCACCCTACTCTCCACTAAGGCCAGAGCACTCTCTAGCCACTCTATTCTGTGTGCGTGCAAGTACACACAATATACACATGTAACACGCAAGTAAAGACAGGTATATATGGTGTTTTGCCACATACATGTGTGCGTGTAGTTTATCATCAAGCATTTATTAAATTAAAGGGTAACTTCTTTCCTTAAGGAGCTTACATTCAGATGGGAACAACATGTGTGTGTGTGTACACACACATATATGTAGATAGGCACACATACATGTACATATATGCTTGGTAATGAACTGATGGATGCACACCTGAAGAATTCTAAGCAACCATATTGTGCTCACGACTGCTGTTGAACCCTTCCCCAGTGAGGAGCAATATGAGGGAGATAAAAGGAACAGAGACGTGTCCCTCAGGGCCTCAGGAAGAGATCTTCTGGTCCCAAAGTGGTGGTAGCAGAAGGGATCGTCAGGAGGCCGCAGCCTGAAGCACATAGAGAGTCACTCGCTATGACCCAGAAATCACTTTCCACCAAACAGGCTTCCTCTTAACTCATCACGCCACAAGCTCTTACTGGCTGGTCTTCAGAGGGACCAAATGATTGTGTGAGAAAATTATTCATAATAGGGTGTTTTGGGGACTCAGAGACCCCCCCACCCCGTCACCCCCGCCCCCAACAGGAGCTCTGGCTGGTTTTGCAGGAGAATTTCTAAGGAAATGTAGATCAACCTTCCAAACTAACTAAAGGAAGTTAACTAACTTAAGACCACCTTCAAGTCGAGTCAATCAATGGACTTGAATGTTACCGGCCAATTAGCTCGGATCTAGGTGGAATGACTCACCTCTAACTGAGGCAGGTTAAAAACCTGGAGAGGGGGTCTCTCGCCCTCTTGGCACGCTCTTCCCTCTCTTTCTCTCTCTCTCTCTCTCTCTCTCTCTCTCTCTCTCTCTCTCTCTCTCTCTTCTCTATCCTAGGTATGTAGGACTTCTTAACTTTCTGAGCCATGTGCTCTCTTTATTAATATTTAATATGCTTTAATAAATGCTTAATGACCCCAAACTTTTGCAGGAGCCTCTAATTTCGAAGTAACAAATATATTAGAACCCCAGCTAATTTCCCCTAAACTTGGGACAGTGATAGGGAGACCACATAAATTTTTATTTGCCACAATTGGATCACAGGATCTAGAGCTGAAAGAAGGGCAGCTAGGTGATGCTAGATGCCTAGAGCGCCAGGCCTCGGGGAAGACCTGAGTTCAAATTTCAGACACTTACTAGCTATGTGATCCTGGGCAAGCCACTTCACCCTGTTTGCCTCAGTTTCCTCATCTGTAAAATGTGAATCATAACACCTACCTCACCTGCCTCATGGTGGGGTATGGGCCATGTCACCAGGCCCATAGGGGACAGCCTATGTAAAGTGCTTTGTAAATAAGGTGCCGTGTAAATAGCGACTCTCTTTATGGTTAGGTGCTGTAACGTTGTCACCTCAGGAAAACTACATGGCTCTTTTCAGGTTGTGGGCCCACAAAGATCATCTAATCATTGAATGAAGAATGATATCAGGGGTTTGGAGTTTCAACTATTCAGGCAGTTGTACAAATGGGAGACAGAGGGGAGAGGAGAGCTTCAGGTACCCGTTTGGGAGGTGGGATATCATTTAGGAGCTGGCCAGAAGGGAGCCTACCTACAAAAGCCCCTTTCCCATAGGAGATCTCTGCGTTTGACATTTCCCAAGGGGCCGAGAAAAGGGGATGACCGACATCAGCCTCCTGCTGCCAACATTCAGTCCTGTCTGTTGGGGAGGTAAACATAGGAGCAACCCAGCCCCTCTGTCACCAGGCCCAGACTGACCCCCACCACACCGAGCCTGCCCAGGGCATCCACAAGGCACCATGCCCCCTATATACAAGTATTGGCTCTGGAATGCCTTCCCATTCTAAAACACTAAGCTTTCAAGTCTGAGCCAAACCCCTGTGGGCAAACACACCAGAGAGAATGTTGAAGAACCATTCCAGGAACTCTAAGAATCCATAAAAGGAAGAAAGCAAAAATGAAAGAAGAAAGCCAAAAACAAACAAACAAACAAACAAACAAACAAACAAACAAAAAAGAAACCCAACTATTATAGACTTTCTCCTTTTTTATACAAAGGGATGTTTCTTAGTTCTCTATATCATTCATCTGAGATACATTGGCTCGCCAGAGAAAGGAGGTGATTGATTGGTACAAACACATCTGAATTATATCTCCACTCCCCCCAACTATAATGATAGAATAAAGACCATTAAAATAGAAAAAAAAAATCACCTCCTCCAGATCCCTATCAATGGCCATTTAAAGTTATTTAAAATTACATAGTTCTGATTTTAGGAAAGTCTTTTTTTTTTTTTTTTTTGCAGGGCAATGAGGGTTAAGTGACTTGCCCAGGGTCACACAGCTAAGGATAATCTTCTAAAGATGTTGAACACAACCTCGATTGCATATTTAAACCTCTTTCTGTACCTAATGGGGGAAGAAATTAAAATTTTACTTTGAATACAGCTATCTCTCAGAAATGTCTGGTCAAAACCCAAGGAAGCTCATAAACTCATTAGATTCCTGTTGACAAACATCAGTTTATTTGGCATCAGCTGTTGGCTCTCTAACTGCCTGTTCCAACTCAACCCCGTCCAATCCAATCTAATAGCAAGCATTTGTTAAAGCACCCACTATGTGCTAGGCACTGTGCAGGGTGCTACGGATACAAAAATAATCCTTAATTATCAATAGGCAGCTGTTTCTTCCCAATGGGGCCCCCACATGAGCTGATGTTGGCTCCAGGTATTTTCTAATTTTCAGCTTCTCGGAGCATGTATAGCCATGTGTGTAGGGTCCCTGTGAATCTTTTTTCCAATTTGAAATCTTCACAGAGAAAAATACTGAGGCCTGGAGGAGCCATTCACTGGTATCCCCATTATATGTTACTGAATGAACCCTTGGGGTCCATTTAAATCCTTCTTTAATGAAAATAGGCTCCATATTTCTTCATTCAGAGTAAAATAGTCTCATGGCACCCCTAGTTCTGTGGGTGAGTACTTTCTGGTTGCTAGGGCTTTTCATCCAGGCCTAATTCTAATCCTGGTAGCCAAAGTCTGGGGAAGATTTGGTAGCACATGAGGAATGGAAATAGTCTTGGAGCAAAGGCTTTGACTGAGCACCTTTGGGCTGTTAGCATCACTAATCAAAGGAGTCTGCCCAGACTCCAGTGTAGACAGGGCTGATGGTTCCGGCATGACCCTTTCCCCAGTCAGTCACACCAGCAACCGCAGAGAAGAACCCACTGCCAAGCAGGGGTGCCCAGAGAACACAAGGGCAGCACGTGTTCACCGGTTCACTGCCGACAACCGTCTGGGCTTCCCATAAGTGCTCCTCACAGCCCCAGAACAGCGTGTCTCTTGTAGCTTTGTCTCAGCCACAACAGTGTTAGCCACGCCAATGGAAAGACAAGGGAAAGGCATCACCACACACTCTGCAATGCTCTGCTTGGCTGTTTGCTTTATGGTCTCACAGCTCGACACAGTCGCAATCTGTTTCTTGCAACTGAAAGCAAAATGTTTAATTGAAAGGGTAATTGTTACCATAAATCACCAGCCCCAGCTGTGTGCATAAATGGACTTCTTTTTAAAATATTTATATGAACAGCATTGTAGAGTTCTTGGCATATACAAGATAACTTTTCAGCTTTGGAATTTTTTTTTTCTGCTCAAGGCTGGACTGTATTGCATCCGTGTATGTATAACATACACATGTAGGTATATTCATGTGAGAAGAGAATCTCGAAGATTAAGAAGGGTAAAAAAAAAATGGGTGAAAATAGCACTTTACAAAAAAAAACAATAAAAAAGAGAAAATAGCACTTTACTTTGGGAAAATTATTAGGTTCAGAGTAGGAAGGAGACCTCAAGGTCATTTAGTTCAACTCCCTCATTCTGTGAAGAAACCGAGGGCTGGGAAGATGAAATCATTTGTTAAGGTCATACATGTAGTAAGGAAAATGGCTGAATTTTGATCTCAGGTTTTCTGACTCCAAATCCATTGCTCTTTCCACAATACCACACTACTTCCTCTTCTGAGACATTTTAGAAATGTCTCTCATTGCTATTGTGGGGCAGATATTAAATAATTTTCCCAGCATCTGAGTCAGGCTGAATGGAGAACATGGTATCTCTTACTCTTTATGGAATAGATGTTATTTCCTTAGTTTGTAGTGGGCTTAAATTACTTATTTGCTGCCTTTTATTTTATTTATTCATTTATTTATTTATCAATCTATCTGTCATCTATACATCTATCATCTATCTATCTATCTATCTATCTATCTATCTATCTATCTATCTATCTATCTATCTACCTATCTATCTATCATCTGTTTATTTATTGTGGGGCAATGAGGGCTAAGTGACTTGCCCAGGGTCACACAAGTGTCTGAGGTCAAATTTGAACTCAGGTCCTCCTGAATCCAGGGCCGGTGCTTTATCCACTGCACCACCTAGCTGCCCTCTATTTGCTGTCTTTTAAATAATATTCATCACAACTTTTTCAAGTAGAGCCCTACATCTTTTAGCTTCATAAATTTGGGTAAGTAACCTCCTTGGGGCCTAGTTTTCTTACTTGAAAAACAGAAGAACTGGACCAGGCTTAGAGGATCATGATATTTAGAATGGGAAAAGATTTTAAATCTTAAAGATTTTTTAGTCTATTGTCCTAATTTTTTTTTTGTTTAAAGAGTTTTTTGCATCTTTTGCTTTTATTCTACTATTGTTTCCGGATTATGCTTCAATCTCCATGGAACTCTCTCATAACCAAAACCCACAAGCCCCAAATCCAAAATTCAAAACTCCATTTAATCAAAACCAAGCAACACAGTATCTGACAGATTTGCAACATTCCACACCTGTAGTGTTCCCTCCTTCCCTAGGGGAGGTGAAGTGCATTTTATGAAATGTTCTCTGGAACCCAGACTGGTCATTATGATGATAAACTGGCTGACTTTTGTTTAACATTAGCATGATCTTGGTGTATATTCTTCCCCTGATTCTGCCTCTTCACTCTGTGTCAGTTCATGAGTCTTCCTATGTTTCTCTGAACGTCTTATTCTTGACTTATAATAATAAGAGCTTTATGTATATTATCTCATTTGATCCTCACAATAACTGTGTGAGGTAGGTGCTGTTATAATTTCATTTTTTAAAAACTTTTTTTAATGAGGCAATTGGGGTTAAGTGACTTGCCCAGGGTCACACAGCTAGTAAGTGTTAAGTGTCTGAGGCCGGATTTGAACTCAAGTCCTCCTGACTCCAGGACCAGTGCTCTATCCACTGCGCCACCTAGCTGCCCCTATCATTTCCACTTTACAGATGAGGAAACTGAGTCTGAGAAAAGTTTGGTGAGTTTCCTAGGATCACACAAATGGCAAAATTGCATTCCATTCCATTCATATATTATAATTTGTTCAGCCATTCAACTAATTGATGTGATCTTACTTGATTTCCAATTTTTTGCTTCCATAAGAATGCTACTAGAAATATATGAGACTTTTTTTTCTTTCACTTTCTTGCTGTATATATGCCCAGTATTGGGACTGATGGAGTCAAAGAGTAGACTTGATTTTATATTTTTTCCCCAGAATGGTTGGACCAATTCAGAGCTCGACCAACAGTGTATTAGGGTGTCTTTTTTCCTTACAATTCATTCAACATGGATTATTTCCATCTTTTGTCATCTTTGCCATTTCAAATTTCTGCACCTTCATTTTACAGATGAGGAAGTAGTCAGTCAGCTAGCATTTGTGCCAGCCACTATGATAAGTGCTGGAGAAACAAAAAAGAGGCAAAATACAGTCCTCGCTCTGAAGATGTTCACAGTCTAACGAGGGAGACACCATACAGACAATGATATATAAATAATATGTACAGACACAACATGCACATGTAGTAAATTGGGTTTAGGAGAAAAGGTACTAAGATCAGAGGATGGGAAAGGGTTTTGGTAGAAGGTGGGACTTTAGCTGAGACTTAAAGAAATCTGGTCAAATCCAATAAACATTTATTAAATGTCTCTTATTCGGCAGGCACTGTGCTAAGAGCTAAGGATACAATTAATTAAAAAACAAAACAAAACAAAACAGTACTTGCCCTCAAGGAGTTTACAATCTAATGTGGGTGGGGCTTGTGTATGTGGAGACCACACACAAAACAAGGAAGTAAGGGGGGGGAGGAGATGCAGAGAAGCCGGTGCAGAGTGGTGTGAACCCCAAAATCCGGTTTCTGCCCTCTATGAAGTATTGGGAGGAATTTGGACCTCTAGCCTTCGGCTCTCTGATCAGAGGGGAGAAGAAGCTGAAGGAGGTTCTGTGGGTCTAGGTTTGGGTGAGCTGTGTGGTGATGAGCTTAACGTGAGAGGGGCAGCTTGTTCTGGGACAGAAGGTGGAGATGAGGAGGGAGAAATTTCCAGAGGTGGAGAGTTATTGAGAACACCCAGTCAGGAGATGGAGGGTCTTGTGTAAAGGAGATGGCCAGGAGGCCAGTGTCTGCCACCATATGGCAGAATACTTGGTGGGAAGTAAGGCATGAGAAGACTGGAAAGATAGAGGAGGTTATGAAGGGTTTTTAAGAGCCAAACTGAGGATTTTATATTGGATCCTAGGGGCAATAGAGAGCCACTGGTGTCGAGTGACTAAGGAGGTGACAACGTCAAAACTGGGATTTGGGAAGATCAGCTTCCCAGATGAATGGAGGATAGGCCAGAGTGGGAGAAGCCTTGAGGCAGAGACCAACCAATAGTCCAGGATGATGAGAGTCTGCACCACGGTGGTAGCAGGGTCAGAGAAGAAAAGGGACATATAAAAAAGATGTGGTAAAAGTTGAATTGACAGGACTTATCAACAGACTGGCTATGGGGCAGGAGATTGAGGATTTAGGGATGACAGCTTGTGAGCCTGGGTGATTGAGAGGACATTCATCCCCTCAACAGAAATAGGGAAATTAGAAAGAGGTGAGAGGTATTTTTGGGGGGAAGGATGAGTTCCATTTTGGACATGTTGAGTTGAAGATTTGTGCAACACATCCAGTTAGAGATATACAATAGGCATTTGGAGATGTGAGACTGAAGGTGGGCAGAGAGGGTAGAGCTAGAGAAATAGATCAGAGGATCATCAGTACAGAGACGATCATGGAATCCGTGGTGGCTGATGAGATCACTAAGTGAAATAGTATAGAGGGCCCAGGACAGAGCCTTTGTGGCATAACCCATCCTTGGCCAATGTGACCTGGATGAAGATCCAGCAAAGGAGACAGAGAAGGAGCGGTCAGTTAGCTAGGAGGAGAACCAGGAAAGCGATGTTGTGAACACCTGGAGAGAAGAGAATGATTGACATTGTCAGAGGATGCAGAGAAGTCAAGAAGGACTGGGACTGAGAAAAGACCATTGAGTGGTTTGGCAATCGAGATCATTGGTAACGTTGGAGAGAATGGTTTTGATTAAAAGATGAGGTTGGAAGCAGGTGTGTCTGAAATACTGTGATACTGAGGGAAAAAGGGAAAAAAGAAGGGAAGGTATTAAGGAAGTAGATGGATTTATTTTCTCTGCTTGGCTTTGTACTTTGCCCAAAGCAAGTATTCTAAGCTCCAAGTGATAATTCTAAGCTTCTTTATCTGAGGTCAGGATTCAACTAAAGCCATTGGAAATATTTTAACTTTGCCTTTCTATCTGGCCTTCCCTAATCTGATTGCTTTACCAAGTACATTATCCCTACTTCCCGCAGGCCCTTCTGTTCTATTTCAGGATCACAGAGCTGGAAGGGACCTTTAGCCATCACCTTAGTCCAAAGCCCCTCATTTTATTGATTAGGAAATTAAGGCCCATAGAGCGGAAGTCACCTGCCAGGGGCCATATAGATGACAAACTAGAGTTTGAATTTGGATCTTCTGCCTTCAGTGCTAGGTGGCGCCATTTTGTAGGGTATTGTACGGTAGAGATATTTGTATTTGTGTTGGATATTATTTACTGTCACCATAATGAGACCCCATAAAGCTAGGAAGTCATCCCTTATTTGCCTTTGATCTTCTAATGCTTGGGCAGCTAGATGGTACAGTAGATAAAGTGCCAGGCTTGGAGTCAAGAAGACTCAGCTTCCTGAGACCAAATTTGGTCTCAGACACTTCCTAGATGTGTGACCCTGGACAAGTCACTTCACCCTGTTTTCCTCAGTTTCCTCATCTGTAAAATGAGTGGAGAAGGAAATGGCAAACCACCCTGATATCTTTGGCAAGAAAATCCCAAATGGGACCACGAAGAGTTGGACACAATTGAAATGACTTGATAACCACAAAATTCCAATGGCCGTATAGTATGTACATTGCTCATTGTACAAACTTAAATATTTTTTGAATTGAATAAATACTTTTCAGCTATATCATTGCGTTTTTCTTATTCCATAACCACCTTTTGCTGCTAATATTTCAGTGTGTATTGATCCTTTTTTTTTTGTAGGGCAATGAGGGTTAAGTGACTTGCCCAGGGTCATACAGCTAGTAAGTGTCAAGTGTCTGAGGCTGGATTTGAACTCAGGTCGTCCTGAATCTAGAGCTGGTGCTTTATCCACTGAGCCACCTAGCTGCCCCCTTGCTGCTGCTGCTGCTTCTTCTTCTTCTTCGAAGGGCAATGAAAGTTAAGTGACTTGCCCAGGGTCACACAGCTAGTAAGTATCAAGTGTCTGAGGCTGGATTTGAACTCAGGTCCTCCTGAATCCAGGGCTGGTGCTTTATCCACTGTGCCACCTAGCTGCCCCCTATAACCTTATACTTGGGAAGGGCTACTGCACACAAAAGTTCCATTGTACTTATTTGTGACTTTCTAATCATTTTTACTGGGCCAGTGACCTTTGGAAGAAATTAGGTTTCCCACTCCTATACCCCTCAATTGTCATATGTTTCTAAGTTTCTTATAGTAATTGATAGTGCCAGGCATGCCATTCCCTCCCCTCCACCCCCTTATCTCTTCCTCCTTCCCTCCTTCTCTTTTGCTTTTTAAAAGCTATTTGTCAGGCCATGTATTAGGCATTAGGGATACAAATTGAACTTAACACAGATGATGGTAATAATGATAGCTAGCACTATTTATATAGTTATATATTTATATATTATATAATATGCATATTATAGAATATAGTTATAAATGCTAGCACATTTATGTAGCACTTGAAAGTACTTTGCATATGTTAACTCCTGCGAACCTCACAACAACCTCCCGAGGTAGGTGTTATTATTAATCGTACTCATTTAAATCGTACTCAAATGAAGAAACTGAGACAGAGATTGAGTGACTTGCCCAAGGTCACACAGCTAGTAAGTGAGGCAGGATTTAAACTCAAGTCTCTAACTCTGGAGGCAGCTAGGTGGTTCAGTGGATAAAGTGCTAGGCCTGCAGTCCAGAAGACTTAAGTTCAAATCTAGCCTCAAACACTTAATGGCTGTGTGACCCTGGGCAAGTCACTTAACGTCTCTTTGCCTTAAGAAAATGTCAAACCACTTCAGTATGTTTGCCAAGGAGACCCTTTGGACAGTATTGGTGTGCTATGTTCCATGGGATCTCGCAGAGTTGGACATGGCTGAACAATAAATTTCCAATTCCAAGCTCCATACTCTATCCACTGCCACCACTTAGCTGCCTTTCTAATAAGGGTATATCAATAAATAAGCCTCTTATACAAGGAAGCATGCTAGACACTGACAAAAACAAAACAAAACAAAAAACAACCCAACAATAATTCTTGCCCTCAGGAAGCTTTATATCTAATGAGATACCAGAGGTAATTTGTTTTATCAGTCCTGACAGTCTCTCTGTGACCCCATTGGAGGTTTTCTTGGCAAAGATACTGCAGTGGTTTGCCATTTCCTGCTCTCGCTCCTTTTACAGATGAGGAAACTGAGGCAAACAGGGTGAAGTGACTTGATTAGGATCACACAACTAGCTAGTAAGTGTCTTAGGTCAGATTTGAACTCAGGAAGATGTTCTGGCCCTGAGCTCTATCCACTGCACCCCCTAGCTGCCCTGTAAGTAAACACACTATTAAATACGAGGTAATTTGAGAAGGGGCAGAGCTCTAGCAATTGTTGTTCCTTCATTCTCAAAAGAGGGCCAGTGATGGGTGATGTCTTGACTTGAATTGGATTGAAGCAAGGCAGAACTGCACGAAATCATTTAGAGTGGGCGGGTGGGAGACAGGAAAGCCTTTGTCTAGGAGGTGACAGCTGAGCTGATCCTGGAGAGAAGCCAAGAATGCTAAGAGGGGCCCTATCCCAGCCCTAAAGGAGTTTATCATCTTCTGGGGGAATTGGACGAGTTCACATATGATGTGATTGGGACGATGGAAATGCGTGCTCCAGCCCCACCCAACTCTGTCAGTCCACCCCGCCATTGCCTCATGGGAACAGAAGTGAGAGAGGTGGGACCTAGGAAATGTGGGAGAGGTGGGGAGACGAGTTTTGTAACCTGTGCTGCTCCTATTTATCCTCTTTACCATATCTGACATAGCACAAGAGTATTTCATCCCATACACAGACCATAACTCATCCAGCCATTCCCCAGGCGATGGACACCAGTTCATTGCCAGCACCAAAAGAGCAGCTATCAATGTTTTTGTAGATTTGTACATTTTGTATCTTTTTCTCTTTTGTGGATCTTTTTGGGATATAGGCCTAGTAGTGGTAACACTAGGTCAAAAGGTCTGCACAGTTTAGTAATTTGGGGCGTCATACTTCCAATGCTTTCCAGGATGGCTGCACCAATTTGCATTTTCATCAATAGTGCACCAATGTGCCCATTTTCTCAAAGTCCGCTCCAATATTTGTCATTTTCCTTTTTTTTGGCCAACTTTTAAATTCTTCTTCATAATTCTCCATTTTAAAAAAGAGGAAATCAATGCCCAGATTGGTCAAGATTTAGGGTTATACAGAAATAGGTGTATAGTGTCTGTAGCTAGTCTTCTCAGTTTTTATTTGGGGAGGGGTGAGGATGTTATTATTACTGTTATTTTTCCCATTTTTAAAATGATCTTCCCTGGAGAAATCTTGAAAATTTATCCCCAACTACCCTTAAAATTATGATGTTGCTTTCAACACAGCTTTCCTCTGTATTTATCTGCTCAGTTCCATCTGCTTTTCTCAACTTTATTTTCTAGAGTGCCATTTCCTCTTCCTCATAGAGTACATTGGGTATTGAGGTGTTAAAGAGTCCAAATGTAGTACTTATGATAAGAAGAGCTTGCTCGAGACACACTGAAAGATCTATTCCATTTAATTTCTTTTTGTTGTCATTACAGTTCCATTTATACATACTCTTGGGATGCTCTGTCTTGTTGGTTCTCCTGCCAAGCTTTCTGCAATCTCTCCTCCACAGATTTTTTTTGGTGGTGTTAATGAGGCAATATTGGTCATAAAGTCTTCCATTTTCCTACTCCATGATGATTTGCAAAGGAGTTTTTTTTCCTAACCTGGTGCTGCCCTTGGCTAGCATGTCCCTTCTTGACAAGGAAATCAAGTGTTAGAAAAGTGGTCTCTGGGCTCTCTTAGCCTCCCTGTCATGGCAGTTGTTTACAGTGGTTACACTTCTCTAAGAAATGGCAGTAATTAAAGTCAATGTTCTATTCTCATTTTTTGGGAAAGTCAACAGTATGTTTAAATAGTCTAGGCTGGAGCTGTTGTAATTGTACACAGTATTTCCCCCCATCTCTATCTTTTAATTTATTGCTTTGACCTTTGTTTTAACAATTTGATGGTTTGAATGCATACAGCAGATTCTGAAATGCCTCCCACATCAGTAACTAGCCATTTTTGCTTTTAAAACATAGTTAATTTCTTTTTCCTTCCTTCCTTCCTTCCTTCCTTCCTTCCTTCCTTCCTTCCTTCCTTCCTTCCTTCCTTCCTTCCTTCCTTCCTTCCTTCCTTCCTTCCTTCCTTCCTTCCTTCCTTCCTTCCTTCCTTCCTTCCTTCCTTCCTTCCTTCCTTCCTTCCTTCCTCCTTCCATTTGTGATGTTGTTTGGAGCTTATCAGTTTTATATCTTCTGACTTTCTCTTTGAGGAAAGTGTTCATGATACAAAGGTACAAGATTTTGGAATAACCTACAAATAATTGACTTCTTTTATTTCTCAATCCTGAGCCATATTTTCTTTTTTCTTTTCTTTTTTTTTTTGCAGGGCAATGAGGGTTAAGTGACTTGCCCAGGGTCACACAGCTAGTAAATGTCAAGTGTCTAAGACCAGATTTGAACTCAGGTCCTCCTGAATCCAGGGCCAGTGCTTTATCCACTGTGCCACCTAGCTGCCCCCCTGAGCCATATTTTCAAATATTTCCCCCCATCTTTCTCTGTGCCTCTTTTTTTTTTCATTTTAGTCACCTAATATCATATTGACTTGCTTTTCAGGACCCTGCCCAGTTGTAAGAATCTCTCTCTCTACTCTTTTTAATACTACCCAGCTTTTTTTTTTCTTTTCTCTCTCTCTCTCTCTCTCTCTCTCTCTCTCTCTCTCTCTCTCTCTCTCTCTCTCTCTTTCTCTCTCTCTCTCTCTCTCTCTCTTTCTCTCTCTCTTCCTTCCTTCCTTCCTTTTCTTTCTTTGTTTCTTTTTTTTTCTTTTGCTGTGCAATGAGGGTTAAGTGACTTGCCCAGAGTCACACAGCTAGTAAGTGTCAAGTGTCTGAGGCTGTATTTGAACTCAGGTCCTCCTGAATCCAGGACCAGTTCTCTATCTACCATGCCACCTAGCTGCCCCTACCTAGCTTTTTAAAAGCACTTTTATTACCTACTATCTTTTTTGAGCATCACAACAACTTTATTGTCATTTTACAGATGATAAAACTGAGACATAGCGGGGTTAAGTGACTTACCTAATACTGGGAAGCATTAAGGTGGGATCTGAATTCAGATTTTCCTGCTACCAAGCCTCTGTCATTCCATGATGCTTCCCTACATTCACTGATCTTCGTGGTCATCCTTTTCCCTTTACTCACTATGAGCAACATAAGGAAAGATGACCAGGGGTCCCATGGAATGAAGTTTCTTGTTGCTTTGGGGCACACAATGAAACCAACATCACTAATTCCATCATTAGCCTCTCCAAACAGAACCTCTAAGCTCCTTCATTTAGCTGCAAATTCTTTGTGTCTTCTGGTTTCATTTATATAAAAAGTGTCTATATGCAGTTTTTCTAGTACATATCAGCTGTGGACAAAGATCCTAGAATCTCAACAGCTAAATTAATATTTAGGAGCAGCTAGGTGGCTAAATGAATAGAGTCTGGGCCTAGAGTCAGGAAGACCTGAGTTCAAATCCATCCCCAGACACTTATTAGCTGTGTGACCTTGGACACACCTTTTTGCCTTAGTTTCCTCCTCTGTCAAATGATTTGGAGAAGGAAATGACAAGTCACTGGCACCTTTGCCAAGAAAACTCCAAATGGGGTCACAAAGAGTCAGACACAACTGAAAATGACTGAACAAAAAAATTAATCTTTGTAAATATTCTAAAAATGATGTGATTCTTAGAACCTACCCTTTGCTTCCCCCTGCTTTTTGCCACCATGCTATTATCAGTTGGAAATGGACTATTTAGCACTTTTAAAAATGTTTCAGGAGTTACCATGGCCAAAGACTTAATTAATTACCTAATGACCAACTTGCTGGTGATCAAGGCATGATAAACTATATTGATCATTTCTATTTCTCCTATTTAAAATCAATTTCATATTGCTCACATCAACAAAGAGGTTTGAATTTTCCAGGGGAAAGAAAAAAAACATAGTTTGATATAAATCAATCTTCTAGTCTTTCTACCCACACACATACTTAAACATTTTTCTCATGGGTTCTTTCAGGCAACTCATCTTTGTAATTGAGATAACTTATTATATAATAAGATTTTTAAGCTCCAGTTTTAATGTGCACTACTGTTAGAGATAGCTTCCAAATAAATATCTGGCCATAGGTTTTAGGAATGCTAGATTTGAAGTATAGTCACATCCCCATTAGTGCGGAATAATGAATCCCCACCCCCAACTGGTCTCATTATTTGGATTCTCTCTGCATATTGCATGTTTCTGTTGGACTGAAGTCAGTCACCATATTTTATAATAATATTATAACCTTCGCACTAACCAGGAATTCTAGCTGTACACAAGGCAATTCCATGGTAAGGTGCTGAAATGTTGGAATGGAGAGAATGCCAGTGTTTATTGCAAAAAACTCAAAGGATTTTTTTTTTTTAGTGAGGCAATTGGGGTTAAGTGACTTGCCCAGGGTCACACAGCTAGTGTTAAGTGTCTGAGGCCGGATTTGAACTCAGGTACTCCTGATTCCAGGGCTGGTGCTCTATCCACTGCCACCTAGCTGCCCCAGGATTTTTTTTTTTAACCATAGCTTTGTAAAGATTTGGAAATAGTACATAATCCTGGCATTTTAGGAAATGAATTAAGATATTTACAAGTACATAGCTGGAGGGAATGACAAAACTACTACCAATACCACCACCACCACCAAACAATAACAAAATCAGATGTAGGGATTAAAGGTGACCATATAATCAGAAGTGATCAGCTTGCTTCTGGGCTTCCTGGTTTAAGAGAGACATGGAAAGCAGGCCAAGGATACCTTTGCTGGCCATACCCTTGTAATCTTCCTATACCAGCGTATAGAGCACTAGATTTGGAGTCAAGAAGACATGAGTTCAAATCCAGTCTCAGATCCTTAATAGCTGTGTAACCCTGGGGAAGTCACTTAACTTCTATATACCTCAGTTTCCTCATATGTAAAATGGGGATGATATACCTCCTAGGGTTGTTATGAAGATCAAATGAGATCATATTTGTAAAGCACTTTTCAAACCTCAAAGTGCTTTGTACATGTTGGCTATTATAATAATCACATTATTATTATTGTCACCCCTTTTATTTTTAAAGGGAAAAATCACACAAAGAAGTTTCACATATTACATCCGTGGCACATGGGGTGGTTTGTTTCACAGCATTTGTTTGTCTTTGTGGTCCTCCTATTTTCCTCTCTGAACCCCTCTCCATATCCTGCTGCTGCCCCTGGCCCTTGAAACTTTATCCAGGCTTCTTTTCCCAGGAAGTGCTCTATTCTTTAGAATTACCTTTCCTTTAATCTATGTACTCCTCCCTATCAAAACTGATTTTCCTGCTTCCAAAGATCAGAGCTTTGCAGAAAGAAATCTGGTTATCTGAAGATAGGAATTCAGGGACAAGGATGAATGAAGATGGGTTTATGCTTCCAGAGATCTATATTTCGAAAGGAAGGCTTTGTAACCTCAATAGATCTCTAATTGAAGTTCCGAATAGGATCCTGAAGAACTCAGGGCACAGATGCTGTTTTTATTATAGAATGACACCTTCCTGGTGGGATGGAATAGTAACAGAAGCATTTATCTCATTCAGAAAAAACAGAAATAAAAAGGGAAGGGAGTAGTATTGTATGTTATGAAGCTCTACATACTTCTGGACCAAGAGCCATGAACACTGATGTAGAAACACTGGCGAGAGCATTTGGGGGGGTCGAAAGAGAGAAACGAGTATACTACAGATGGCCTGGCCAGATGGAAGATTGGGATGATGCTTTCCTAACACAGATTACAAAACTGGAAAAGAGGCAAAATCTAGTGGTGATGGCAGGTTTTGACTATCTGGGCATCTGGTGGAGGTCTCACATCGTTTAAAGCAGAGGATCTGATAAATTCCTGCCTTGCTGACAATTTCATTGCTCATAAGGTGGAGGAAGCAAGAATGGGGAACTATTGCTCTGGGCTTTATTCCGACCATCAGAGAAGAAGTGGCTGGTGATGTGGAAGTGACAGGAAATGTGGGGAAGTGACCGACCGTGTCATCTGGTTAATTGAAAGAATGAAGGGAATGGTGGCCCTAATCTGACATGCCTCTGAGCCGCTAAGTGGAGACAGTCATTGCTTACCAAGAACAGTAGCAGTGAGAGCTGTTCCCCAGGGGAAAACTGAGAGGAAGCTCTAGGGCAAAGAGAAACTGGGTATGAACACACACACACACACACACACACACACACACACACACTCACACACTCACACACTCACACACAGCCAAAGGTAGCTGAGAGCAGCAAATTGAGGAAGTGCAGCAAACTTCAATGAGGTTGTAGTCCGGTCTAGTGGGAAAGAATGCTGGGTGTGGACTCAGGATATCTGGGTTTGACTCTTATTGACTGTGTGACAATGGATAAATTACTGAACCTCTCAAAACCTCAGTTTTCTCATCTATAAGATGGAGGAAATGATACTTGCATTCCCCACCTTTTAATGTTGTTGTGAGGAAAGAACCTTAAAGTACCTTAGTACTTAAAAGAATACCTTAAAGAGGTAGGTACTAGATTGAAAGGATCCCAAAGTACATTTAGGGGCTGCTAGGTGGTACAATGGATAGAGCACTGGGCCTCGAGTCAGGAAGATCTGAGTTCAGATCCAGCCTTAAAAACTTACTAGCTGTGTTACTCTGGGCAAGTCACAACCCCTATTTGCCTCAGTTCCACATCTGTGAAATGGAGACATACTGGGGAAGGAAATGGCAAACCTCCCCACTATCTTTGCCAAGAACAACCTATAGACAATTTCATGGGGTCATAAAGAGTTGGACACGACTGAACAGCTGAACGACAATAAAGTACCCTTACTACCTTAAAGAGATAGATGCTATATCTGTGATTTCATTGGCATAGAGAACTCGCAGGTGAGGAAACTTTCTCTACAATGCAGATACCTCCTCTGCAATGTGCAGTCTTAGCTGAGAAGTTAAGTGACTTGCCCAAGGTCACACAGTCTATACCTAGTAATGTGTGTGTGCTTTGGAACTTGAACCCAAATCTTCCTGGATTTGAGTCTAGTTCCATCCACCAGGCCATGTTGCCCCCTTGATATACACATTAAACCACTATATAAATGTGAATTGTTGCTACTGAACTCCTATCTCTATTTATTTCAGGATTGAGCCCCTGGACCAGGTGTCTTTGCAGACTCCTCAGGATGCTGTTCTTCGTCTTAGTGTTGTTGTTGAGTCATGTCCAACTCTTCATGAGACTATTTGGGGTTTTCTTGGTGGAGATACTGTAATGGTTTGCCATTTCCTTCTCCAGCTCCTTTTACAGATGAGGAAACTGAGGCAAACAGCCATCACACTGATCAGAGTTCTAATGTATTTCAATGTTGCTTTGCTTTATGTCATTGTGTCCTGAACACTCATCCAGAATGGCTATATGTCTTTTCCCCCTATATTTGCAAACATTTAAAAATGTACACATTCAGGCAGCCCTGTAAGCATGTTATAATTTATTACAAGCAGTTAGGTGGCAAATGGATAGTGTCTTGGGCCTGGAATCAGGAAGACCTGGGTTTGTATCTGGCCTCAGACTTACTAGATGTGTGACCCTGAGCAAGTCACTTAGATGCTGCCTGCCTCAGTTTCCTCAACTGTCCAATGGGGACAATAATCTACCCATTTCATAGGGTTGTTGTAAAGATAAAATGAGATAATAGTTGTAAAGCATATTGCAAATCATTTTTTTGGGGGGGTGGCGGGGCAATGAGGGTTAAGTGACTTGCCCAGGGTCACATAGCTAGTAAGTGTCAAGTGTCTGAGGCTGGATTTGAACTCAGGTCCTCCTGAATCCAGGACCGGTGCTTTATCCACTGCACCACCTAGCTGCCCCCGCACATTGCAAATCTTAATCACCACCACCACCATTATTTTTACTATTATCATTTTACTTCAATAGTAAAAGAGCCAGATGTGGCTTAAGCTGCTGTTTGACCATTCCTGATCCGTACGGGTCTAAAATCTCTTCCAACAAAGACATTATGACTGAAATCTCTATAGAAAGAATTTCCAGGTCTAGCCTTTGGTTAATTTATTTCGAGGTAACACAATTTGAGTATAATCAAGTTACTTGAGCAGTCCCAAGGAGTGAGTGAGTTGTAACGGCATTTGAGCTGTACATATGTGTGTTGTAACTCATCTGGGCTGCATCTGTCTTTGGTATCCTGCCATGTGGAGCAGTGGCCAAGACATGACCTTGGGCCCCACTGTCCTTGGGAAGTGATGCAGAAGCTGGGGAGGACTTTCCCTCCATAAACCTGCCTAGCTCCACTCCCCAAATGAGCTGATAACTGGAGGGGCTGCTCTGGGGGCCAGGCTGGATTCCACAAACAAGTGCAAGTGTGGCAGTGGGTGGGTTGGGCTCCCCAGATGCCTTTCTTATCCGATGTTTGAGAACAATAGAAAAGATTGCTTGAATTATTAACCCAATCTCCAGAGAGCTGCACAGAGTAATTCTTCAGTAGGCATAATCCAGATCTTTTATTACTAAATTCAATATATTTCTCATTTAATTAAATCCTCAGCTGGAATATTAATTTATCCATTCACATGTCATTGATCCAATATAAATTTATTATCTTTGATGTAACTACAGATTTTGTAGCAACATTGATTTTCAAAGGGGTTATTACTCAACTCTAGTTTTTTATAAAGGTCTAGATATGACGAACTCATAGGCAAAGAATCTCTACCAAAACTGATTGGCAACTTGTCTGTAACTGATCTTGGAGAGTTGCTTGGGGGCACTTAGAGTATCATAAGATCATAGACTTACCCAAGATCACACAGTGAGTATGTGGAAAAGGCAGCAGCTTCCTCAGTCCAAGACTGATACTGTCTCCTCTCTGATGGGCTGCCTTTCACCATGATAAGGTCCAAATCTTCTCCCAGAGATCTCGATCTCTTAAAATGTTGTTTTGAAGTAATATTTGGCATTTTTGTGTGTTGCGTATTATATACTGCAAAATAGCACGGTGGATAGAGCACTGGACTTGGTGTCAGGAAGACCTGAGTTCAAATCTGGTCTCAGATGCATACTACCTTGTGTGACCCTGGGAAAGTCACTTGACTTGTTTGCCTCAGTTTCTCATCTGTAAAATGGGTGTAATAATAGCACCAACTTCCTAGGGTTTTTGTGAGCATCAAGTGCTTAACACAGTGCCTGATACATAGTAAGTGCTATAGAGATGTTAGCTATTATAGTTATTATTATTTCCCTGTTTATATGGGGTTTTTTGGTGCATAAATTCTCTGCAATAATTTTTGGCCACAGAGCAGACATAATTGTTGTCTTCAATTATTTGAAGAGCTGTCCTGTGGAAGATGGATGGAATTCATTTTGTGTAGCTCCAAGGAGTAGAATTCAGACCAATGGGCAGAAATTACAGGGGAGTAGGGTTTGGCTCAATATAAGAAATACTTTTTGAGAAATTAGAGCTATTTGAAATTAAAAAGGTCTATACCTGAAAGCAATGACTTCCCATTATTGAAGTGTTCACGTAGAAAGTGGAGAATGAAACATATAGTTGTAGACATAACCAATGCAGGAGTTTGCTTTGCTTGACAGTGCCTATTTGTTATGAGGATTTTCCCTTCCCTCCTTCTTTCTTTCCCTCCCTCTTTCCTCCCTCCCTGCCTCTCTTCAAATCCATTCCTCTTTTCCCCATTTTTGCTTACATTTGTAGTCTCAGAGCTTAGCACAGTAACCAGCATGTAGTAAGTTCTTAACAAAAGCCTATTTCTTTCCTTCCTTCCTTCCGGGGGAGATAGAGAAGAGAGAGAAATCAATGCTTATTAATGAAAAAATAAATAAAATTTCAAAATGGAAGATGGAAGACCACTTTTCAAGGATCTTGTAAAAGTTATTCTGGGGGTAGCTAGATGGTGCAGTAGATAAAGCACCAGCCCTGGATTCAGGAGAACCTGAGTTCAAATTCAGCCTCACATACTTGACACTTACTAGCTGTGTGACCTTGGGCAAGTCACTTAACCTTTTTTGCCCCACAGATACAAAACAAAACAAAATTAAAAAAAAAGGTTATTCTATGCTGGAAGCAAAGTATTGGATTAGATAACCTTCAAAATCTCTTCTACTTTGAGAGTCTATTTCTTTTGAAACTAGGAGACAGATTTCGAAGAGCAATCTAGCCTGTCAAATTCTAGCTGATGGTGGGGACTTAAATCTAAATGGAATTCACTTTTTTTTAATGGGTCCAGATGGAAGATTAAGATTTCAAGAATTAGGTAGCAGTTGCCCATGCTCTGGCAATCATTCAGTGAGAATAATCAATGCATAATGGAACAATGATTATCTCCCAGAAATGAATTATGCACAGATAGCCTTGATCCATATTTTAATGAAATATAATTAAATATCAGAACATTCCATGTACGTGGATCCTGAGATTATTAGGAATAAACATTAGCCTCTGTTCTAATCATTTACATGACTCACACTGGTCCATAAATGGCTTCTTTGAATTGGATTCTGAAGCTCAAAGGGAAAAGGCAAAGAGGTGAATCAGATGGAACAGTTGGGGTTCCCACTGTTCTCTCATTCCCTCCCCAAGCAAAAGTCAGAGTGCTGTAGGACCTTAGGTTATACCTACAGAGAAAAGACCCCTCCCCCTTTTTTTTTGGTCATCACTGGTACCTGGTGTATTGCCTGCCAAGGAAGGTGTGTGTGTTTTAAGAAAGTCCTCTCTTGGGCACATCTGTACTGAATTTCAATAGTGTAATATTTTCAATAAACTATTACAACCTTACCAATTAGGAAGGGAATACAAATGAGAGCCCTTAGGCAGCCTGCTGGCACAGGGCCAGTGAAAACTGGACTTGCAGGGAGTCCCTAGACATTCTGGAGTTCAAAGATACCTAGTTACCATAAGAGCATGGCTGACCACCAGTCCAGCACGCACAGGCCTTCTTGTCACCTAGCCCACATTCTTGGAGTTTGGGTTAGTCCTGTTGTCCAGGGATGTGTCCTCGGAAGCCTAGTTTGCAGCTCTGAGCCCCATCCAAATCCTCTGAATAAGAGACGAAGGGAGAGGACCAACCTAAGTCTTGTGGGAACTGGTGGAACCAGTAATCCTAGACAAGACCCCTACCTCTGGGCTGGCTCTGGAACATAGAGTCTTGTCACTTGGCTGACTAGGCTATATGTGACTTGTGTTAAAAATAACTGCCTGACTATAATATGCTGTGCCTGAAATGCAGAAAAAGTACAGTATTGTCATTGTGGGGAGGAAATGAAGGAGAGCGTGCATCAGTGAAGAGATGAACCACAAACCACACAAACCAGGGAAGAAGACGGATGTTGTAGGAGGAAGAGCATTGGATAAGAGTCAGAAGAGGGCCAAGGTCTGTCTTGGCTATTGCATAACTGTGGGACCTTAGACAAGTCACTTCTCTCTGGGCCTCAGTTTCTTCCTTTTGTAAAATGAAAGAGTTGGGCTAGATCACCTAGAATCCGTGAACTTGCCTTTAAAAATCTTTTTATAACTTTTTTGGTATACTGATTAATTATGTTTATTTTTTCTCTTTTTCTTTTATATATATATATGGTTTTTTTTTTTTCAGGGCAATGAGGGTTAAGGGACTTGCCCAGGGTCACACAGCTAGTTAAGTGTCAAGTGTCTGAGGCTGGATTTGAACTCAGGTCCTCCTGAATCCAAGGCCAGTGCTTTATCCACGGCGCCATCTAGCTGCCCCTTTTTAAATATATTTTTTTGGGGGGGACTGGGTAATGCCCAGGGTCACACAGCTAATAACTGTCAAGTG
Organism: Dromiciops gliroides; assembly: GCF_019393635.1. Taxonomy (NCBI): domain Eukaryota; kingdom Metazoa; phylum Chordata; class Mammalia; order Microbiotheria; family Microbiotheriidae; genus Dromiciops; species Dromiciops gliroides. Next base: position 639,321,447 of record NC_057862.1, read on the forward strand.
TCTGAGTCTGGATTTGAACTCAGGTCCTCCTGAATCCAGGGCCAGTGCTTTATCCACTGCACCACCTAGCTGCCCCTGGATAACTTTTTCAATCCAATTAGTTTCCTTTATCACCCCCTGTATTTTATTTTATGAATTTAACCACATGATTCTGAGGAGGCTTTCCATGACAGAGGCATCCATGACACAAAAAATGTTAAGAATCCCTAGCAGATGAGCTCTATGAACCCAGGAGAGAATTTCCTTCTGCCTTTCGCTGGCTGGAGATTTACCAAATTTTCCCTGTTCTTCCCAGAGGGAAAGTGCAGTGCTGTGCCACATGCCCGATGCCATCCCCATGGGTGGGCTAAGGTACTTTCTCGGGTGTTCGTTCATGCCACAAAAACATGTACAGGACCCAAAGTGTTCCCTGGAAGGGTTTATTGCTGGAGCTAGTGAGGTGTGAGTGGCGGAAGGCTGTTTAGTCTGTGCTATCGTATATCATTGGCTATGTCAGGCACTAGCACGAGCCTGGGAGGGCCTGACAGGCTCTGTGTGGGCTGTGGCAATGCCAAAGCGGGTTAGGTCGATCAAGCCTATCTTCAGACATGGGTTTTAGGTACATAGTTCCTATCCTCCAATAGAAAGCAGGAACAGCACCCACAGATATCTTCTCTGCCAACCACCGCTGCCTCTAATCTCTCCCTGTACATGGTGTTGCCCGTGAATGCCAATGCTCTTGGGGAATCCAGTGGACAGAGCCCAACAAGAGACATTTTCTAATCCTCCTTCCCACATGAGAATGTTGACCCCACCAAAAGGTTTTGTTTTCAGAGGAATTCCAAGGCTCCTCATCAGCGAGATTAGAAATGGCCATGCATGGAGATTGACGCCTTCCTTCGGTTCATTAGGGATCTGATGTTTTAATGGTGTTGCTCAGGTGCTGAATGAACAAGTGCAACCTCCCCTCCCCCCAAACCAACAACCCAGGATCTCATATTCCCAAGCAGCTGTACAGCTCGGAGCCTTTTCATTTATAGCTCAATTTGGATGTTCCACTCGCACCTCTGGAATTGATGTTATATTATCGGATCATAGATCTAGAGTTAGAATGGATCTTGGGGGCCATGTAGTCCAATCCCCTCACAGGGTAAGAGACTTGTTAAAGATCACACAGATAATTAAGTATCAGAGCGAAAATTTGAACCCATGTCCTCAAACTCCAAATACGGTGCTCTTTTCACTGTATGATGCTGCCACGTTTTACCCTTGAACAAGCTCTTCTGTGGCTGCTATATCTGTCACTGGCACTACAGTTCACCCAGTTTCCCACATTTATAGAATGATGGTGTTATTTATGACTCTTGTCCCATTTTTCTAATTAGTTACCTGATCCTGTCAATTCTATCTTTGTAATGTCTCTGGTGCTTATCCCTTCCTCTTTATTCCCACAACCAGCCAACTAGGGGTCCTCATTACCACCATTTTCCTGGACTACTACAACAGTCTCCTAACAGGTCTTCCTGCCTCCATTGTCTCTTTCTTCCAGTTCATTCTATACATGGCTGTTAGATGAAATCTTCTTTATGCTTCCATCTTATTACATCGCTCCTTTGCTCAAAATCCTTCAATGGCTCCCTGTAGCCCAGCATTTAAGGTCTTCTACAGTCTTGGTGCCATCTTACATATCCACCTTATCCCATACTGTTTTCCTCCATATATTATATGTCCCAGCTAACTTGGACACTTTTTTAAACATCTCTATGTCTTGGCTCACATAGACCCTTGTGCCTGGAATAGCATGACTATTATTTTTACTTCTCCATCAACCCTCTTCACATATTGAATTCTTATTATCTTCCAAAGCCCAATTCAAAGACCATTTCTACTAGGAAGTCTTCCCTGAACCCTCTCCTTCCTTATAGCTGACAGTAAACTTTCCATTCTCAGAGCCTCACAAGGCACTTGGTTTTTCACCTCTGCTATATGTAATTTTGTATTATAATTATGTCAGTGTGTGACATCAACTAGGTTGCAAATTCCACAAAACAGGACCATATCTTATATTATGTAGGTCTTGTATTCTTTCCCCTCTTCCCCATCCCATACATAGTGAGACCACTGGCACAGTGTTCTGCATTTAATGCTATGCATTGAATACATTTTGGTGAATTGAATTTTCACTGAAAATTGTGCATTTCCTTATTTATGAAGCAATGCCATAAATTTAACTAATTGTTAAATAGATAGCATATACTCACAAATAATTAGTGGGTCAATTTTATAGTAATACAAATAGGGATTTAAATAGAGTCTAACCTGACCTTTGAACATGTCAGTTTACCTGACACGGAACTGCTTGGATCCTTTACCTTGTGGGTGGGGTGGCTTCCTTTACTTGGCTACCTACATCTTTAAAACTGGTGAGACTAAGCTGGCCTCTTTCTTTCCATCATCTTTTTGTATACTGCTAGCTGCTGCACCCAGCTGAACCCCTGACAGGGGAAGGATTTCCTTTTACCCTGCCGGGAGAAATGGCCCTGGGGTGTTTGTGTTCTTTGTGGTTTGTTCTCAGTTCTAGGGGCCAGAAACTGTGATGACTTTGGATCCTGGAATGCAGGTGGCACTGGGGGAAGGGGATTGTGCGTCCCACTAGTTGGGGGGAGGCAACTTTAGATATTTGCAGTCAAATTTTTCTGAAGTAAATGTTATAAAAGGACATTTTATAAAAATGTTTCCCCCCCCTTTTTTTGCAGGGCAACAAGGGTTAAATGACTTGCCCAGGGTCACACAGCTAGTAAGTGTCAAGTGTTTGAGGCCAGATTTGAACTCAGGTCCTCCTGAATCCAGGGCCGGTGCTTTATCCACTAAGCCACATAGTTGGCCTGGTAATGCACCATTTCACACACACACACACACACACACACACACACACACACACACACACACACACACATCCATATTTATGGTAAAAGTCTCAAGGCCCTCACATGGGAACTAGCCCATTTTTATGTATACTTTGGCAGGTCCATCTGCCTAAGAATCCTGAAAGGTTTAAATCTGATTAAAACCAAAGTAAATTAAAACAAAACAAGACCAAAAAACTCCCTCCAACACACAGAGATAAAACACTTGAAGTACATTTTTAGACAGTGAGCTAAAAAAAACCTCATGACCTTTAAAAATTTCATTGAGCTAAAAGCAGGGAGACTTATATGAACTAACTAGTAAGTAAAGGTGTTTAACAAACAGCCAAATTCAAATTTGGTTTTTGAAATCTCCTTTTAGAGTCTCTCTGCTCTTGGTCAGGCCTATGGCCTAGAAGCAGAGACTCATCTGGAGGAAAAAATGACTGGGAAGCAATTTCCAGGCTTTGCATAGCAATTTGCATCTGTTCAGAGGCAGCGAGACCAAATCAAAGAGAGCGCTGACTGAGAGAGCCCAGGCTGCTGTCTTCTTTCTTCCTTCTCACCCTCTCAAGATCAGACACTGGAGGACACTCATTAGAAAACCTTCTTCCCAATGTGCTCCAACACCTGCTTCTCTGGATCACAATGCACAAATCCTTCCTTTTCTCAGTCCCACAGCTGTCTCAATAACCTGCTCTTGCCTCCTATTTCATATGAGGTGCTGTGAAGCAAAATAATTGGCTTTTGTATTGAAGGGATTTTCTCTAGAGAAATCTATCACTTCTTTTCTTCCTCTTTGGGGGTGTGGGCTTGATTTGATTTGCTTTTTAAAGTTGAAAGACATTTCCTCTCCAGTTAAAAAAATAAAGGCTGCCTGGGCTATAAGAAATGACAAGGGGCAGCTAGGTGGCACAGTGGATAGAGCACTGACCCTGGAGTCAGGAGTACCTGAGTTCAAATCTGGCCTCAGACACTTAACACTTACTAGCTGTGTGACCCTGGACAAGTCACTTAACCCCAATTGCCTCACTTAAAAAAAAGAAATGACAAGGGTGGTGGTTTCAGAAAAATATGGCAAGACCTCTATGAACTGATGCAAAGTGAAGGGATAAGAATCAGGAGATCATTGTGCACAGTAACAGCAATGTTATAATGATGATCAGCTGTGAAAGACTTGGTTACTCTGATCAATACAACGAAACAAGATAATTCCAAAAGACTCATGAGGAAAAATGCTATCCACCTCCAGAGAGAGAAATGATGAACTCTGAGTGCAAATTGAAGCATACTTTTCCATTTTCTTGATTTTTCTTGCTTTTTTTGCAACATAGTTAACGTGGAGATATGTTTTGCATGACTTTACATATATAGCTGATATCATATTGCTTGCCTTCTCAGTGGATGGGGTGGGGGTGGGTGAGAGGGAGGGAGAGGATCTGGAACTCAAAATTTAAAAAGAAAAGAATGCTCCCTAAAAATAATAAATTAAAATGTAAAATAAAGGCTCACTCAGTGATTTCTCCCCAGATTTGTTGACTTTAAAGAATTTAATGATACGATGCACTTGCAACAGAGGGACTTAAGATGGTCTGGTTTTAAGATTTCTCCTGCCCTTGTAGCAGATCTCAGCCATCTCCAATGTGAAAGACCCACTTCCTTGGTCTCTCAAAAGCCCAAGGATCTGTCCTTGATCTCCTTCTCCTCTTCTCATTAATATAGGCTAATTTAGACCCTTTTGTGGATTGTGGGTCTAGCTTCAAGAATCAGAGAACACTCACAGTGATTGGTTCCATAGGGCCTCCTCATCAAACACTTCTGTTCACAAAGTCTCATAAAGGATATTTGGCCAATAATACAATCTAAACCTTTTCTATACTCTTTCTGTACTCAGTTTTTTCTATTCTAGTAGACAACATTATCTTATCACTGGTCTCCCAGTGGAAGAAAAATACTTGTATTATCTTGCCCTTTAGTCTATACTTTCAATCTCTTGGCACAGCACGAGATCATGGGAAGAGTGATGGGATTAGAGTTGAGAGACATAGGTTCAAAACTTGGTCCTAATTCTATCTCTGACTGTGGGCAGGTCCCTTAACTTCTGAGCCTTAGTTTTGTCATCTGCAAAATGGGGAATAATATTACTTGTGCTCCTGATCTCCCAGAGTTGTGAGGTGAAGGTTTAACCATAAGAATGAGCTTGGGAGCTCTCTTGGTATCTGCCCTTTCCTTTCTGCTCATGTATCATTTTAGTTTCTTCTCCACCTCCAGCATTGCCAGTGCTGACATGTTGTTGGGGCTAGTTTTCCCCTCTATTGATTGATTTGAACATGATTTTCATGGATGGTTGTATATGTCAGGCCTTGCCTGCCAGGAGTTGTTGCTTCTTCCCTTACACATGCTTTTGGCCTCACCTAAATTTTCTCAGTGATCTGATCACACTTGCAAACCTCAGTCTGGCTGTATTGAGATTGGTTCTTGCCCCAGTAGAAACCAGCCAAAAGACCTGAGGAAGAGAATTCCTCAGGTATTAGGTTCTTTTGGTTCTGGTATCTTCTTTTCCTCCTTGGTTTATCTTTTCCCTTCAGTTTCTTAGGATTTCCTGGCTCCTGACTATTATCTTGAACTTGATTTACTCTGTATACCCTCCAGTGTTTGTGCCCTCTCCAGGTCCTAGCTGTCTACCTAATCTGACTGATTGCTTGTTCCAACCATCAATATTTGTTGATAGTTCTACAAACTACTTGGGTTAATTTTCAGCTCAATCTTGTCCTTCAATCTATACTTCCAATCCTGGGTTGTTGACATTGTTGACAATGTTGTTATACCCAGCAGCATGACATCATGGGAAGAATGATGGGATTAGAGTTGGGAGATATGGTTTCAAAAACTGGTTCTGATACTACTTGTCAGTATGGGCAAGTCACTGGGCTTCTGACCCATAGCTTCACTCTGACCTTTTTGAAAACTGAACTCATCTACCTTTATCTTCAGAACTGTCTCCTGCTCCTAGACTCAAGTCTACTGCCTGATCTGCACTCTGAGATCTACTGTTATCCATAATCCTGGTGCTGACATACTGTTTGTGGGAAACTTTCATTATTTGGTTTAGGCAGGTACTTGCATTCTGGTAGTCAAGTCATGGTGGGGACAGTGGGGAGAGGTGCTGGGATTAGATATGTAAAGGGATAGGCAGGAGGTAAAGAGATGACATTAGGAAATGTAGGTAGAGCCAGTATTAATTCTGAGTTTTGAAAATAATTTTCAAGGCTGCTCTTGCACATGGCTGACATCTCTATGACTCCCACACAGTACTTTGCTGGGATTAAAACTACTGGCTGACACTTCGAACACATGCCCACATGACTGCTTTGATGCTTCTCTACCATTTTGAGAAGAGATGCTCCTTCTACTCCTGCAGTTCCTGTAGCCAAAGATCAGCTGCTCACAGATTCCCCTTAGCTGCCCCCCTATGTCCAGGACAATAATCCTTTTGGGGGTTTGTACTAATTTACAATGCTGTGAAAGTTGTTTGTTTTCTGAATGAATATTTAGATGTCAGGAAGACTTGGTTTTGTGCCACAGGAACTTAAGAGCTTATCTCTCCAAAAGTCACGTAAGCTCTTGGATCTTTGGTTTCCTCATTTGCAAAATGGAGATACTAAAAACACCCACCTCACAGGGCCATTGTGGGGATCAAAGGAGAAAATATGTACAAAGTGTTTTTTAAACCTTCAAGCAATATATAAAAGGGTAGTTATTATTATTATTACTTCTCCCATCATCTAGACCAAGGATTCTTAGCTTTTTTTTTGTATCATAGATATTTTAGGTAATGGAAAGCCTATGGACCCTTTCTTAGAATTATGTTACTAAATGCAGAGATTAAAAGACATAGGATTATAAAGGAAATCAATTACATTGAAATAAATATGTAAATTTTTTCCTATCCAAATTCACAGATCCCCTAAATTCTATTTTGTGGACCCTAAGTTAACACCCCCTGGTCTAGAGAGTTTGGGAAGTTTTAATACCACCATTTGTAACACTAGCCCAGTGGAGAAAGCATACAATTTATTGGCAAAATGTGACCTTCCAAAGGTCTGTTTCTAGAGCATCAGCATGGGAGCTAGAGAAAGAAGGCAGCTGTTCTAATTTTAATTTCAAGGCTTTTTTCCTCTTGGCATGTGGCACTCTGGATCAGCACCAGGGACAGCACCATTGTCTTCTAACACAAGCTTGTCTGAAGACTGAGTCTATTCCCCACAGCCTTACTCCAGAAGGGCAGTATCTAAATGGGTTCCCTTCAAGGACTGACCTTTTGCCTTGGGTGGTAGTTAGGGAATGAGCACAGGTTTTTCCAGTAGACCCAAAGACAGAATCCTCAGGGTCAACACAGAAAGGTAACCCACTACTCCAGAGTCAAAGCCAAGGCTTTTTGAAAAGAGACCTACTGTTTCCAAACATCATGTGCTGGAATCATCAGCATGGGACTTCACGGATTCTCTGACAAAAGAAATAGGACCTTAACGATGGTATGGTTCAGCTGCCTCATTTTTACAAATGATGAAACCGAGGCCCAAACAGAGTAAATGATTTGCCCAAGGTCCCATGGCTAGCAAAGAGTAGGCACTTAATAAATGTTTACTGACTGAATAAATGGTAGAGTTGGACCTAGACAGCCTGACTCACAATGTAATGTGTGCTCTATTTATCTTGAGCAGTCATTCTGTAGGCTGCACAGGTGTGAACCAATGATCATGGAAGAGTGCTATTACCAGAACTCCTATTAGCTTCATCCCTGGATGAGAGAGCAGGACATCCCAATCATCATAAACCTGGCATAGATTATGTGAAGTAAACCGGGTTCCATATCTATGTCCTGCATACTAAGGAAGTTAGGATTTGTCTTATTAGGCTTGGCCACTTTCCATCTCTTTTTTTCCATTAAAAAATTTTTTTGGTGAGGCTATTGGGGTTAAGTGACTTGCCCAGGGTCACACAAGTGTCGGAGGCCGAATTTGAACTCAGGTCCTCCTGACTCCAGGGCCGGTGCTCTATTCACTGTGCCACCTAGCTGCCCCCACTTTCCATCTCTATCCCACTTTCCACCTGCTTTCCTTTTTCTCATCTCCTAGTTGTCAATTTATCCATTTTCTTTGCTTTACTGATCCCTATTTCCATCTCTGGCAGCTCTGTATCTCTATTCTTCCTTATTAGGAGAGGAATCAGCTTCTCTAGGAAACTTCTCAGCCTTTGAATCCATCATTATCTGCTACTGTCCTCAATTTCCTTATGTTTCCCCTCCTTGTCACTACTATGACTCCCCTGGGAGGTGGCAGGAAGTTAAATTATGCTAATAATTTATCCCAATCCTAAATCTTCTGTTCTGATATTGCAGAAATGTGCAAGAAGTTGAGCTTGAGTACCACCCACTCTAAATCTCTTCAGCAGAAATAGTTTGGTGAGGCTCAGAACAATTAGGAGAAAGTCTTAGGGTAGAAGGAACAGAGAGGTTAGGGAGGCACAACTTGCTCTTTCAAAATTGACTCCAGTTAGTCTTTCTTCCTTCAATGGATATCGACATTGTAGGCTTGGACAAGTCATTCTCAACTTCCAATCTGGAGAGACAGATGTGTCTAAGACAGGGTTGTTACCTGTCTTTTCCTTCTTCCCCTCAAGCATTCTACAGGAAGGCTGGAATATATTCTACAAATAGGAGGAGCCTGTATTCACCACCTCTTTTTATAACTGAAAGCCCTACAAATGAGGCAAAAACAGGGAAGTGACTTGCCCAGGGCCAAGGGTAGAAAATCCTCTGAGAGTTAGGATTCATTAGCTCTCTGGTTCTTCCATGGCTTGCAAAAGGGAAATTGTTTTAAGAGGAAAACAATTCCTACAGGCAATGTAGCAGCAGACTTAGAATCTAGGGATGACCTAGATTCTAGTATTACGTCTGTCACTTACAAGATGTTTGGCCTTTGGTAATTCACTTAACCTCTTGGGCCATGGTTTCCCCCTTTGTAAAATGAGAAAATAGACCTAGATTATCTTGAAGACCTCTAGACTTTGAGCTTTGGTGTCTACTTAGTAACATGGGATTTAGAGCTGGAAGGGACCTTGAAGGTCGTCTGGTTTAAGTCATTCCCTTAACTGATGAAGAAACCATGGACAGTCAGTGACCTGGCCAAGGTCAAATGTTTCCCTTCTGGAAGTGCTTCTGATTCTTCCAGATGTTACCAACATACTCCCAAGTGCATATAACTTCTTCCCTTTTCCCACCTATTCCAACTCCTTTTATGTGTTGTCTTCCCCATTCATAATGGAAGTTCCTTGAAGGCAGGAACTAACTTTCTTTTTGCTTTCATTTGTTTTATTTTGTTTGTTTGTTTTTTGGTGGGGCAATGAAGGTTAAGTGACTTGCCCAGGGTGTCAAGTGTCTGAGGCCACATTTAAACTCAGGTCCTCCTGAATTCAGGGTTGGTGCTTTATCCACTGCTCCACCTAGCTGCCCCCTTGCTTTCATTTGTATCTCCAGTGCTTAGGGGACATAGTAAGCACTCAATACATGCTTGTTGCCTGCCTGCCATATAGTAAGTAGCAGAGCCAGGATTTGAACTCTGGCCTTTTGGCTCCAAATCCAGTGCTCTTTCATTAAATTATGCTGCTTCTCTGTATCTTATAAGAGGCAGTATGGTGTAGTGGATAGAGCCAGACTTGAAGTCAGAAGGACCTAAGTTCAAATTCCATCTTTGACATATACTGGCTGTGTGACCCTGGACAAGTCACTTAACCTTTGTCTGCCTCAGTTTTCTCATTGTAAATGGGGATACAGCTAGCATCTACCTGCCTGGGCTATTTATTTATTTATTTATTTATTTTTGCGGGGCAATGGGGGTTAAGTGACTTGCCCAGGGTCACACAGCTAGTAAGTGTCAAGTGTCTGAGGCCGGATTTTAACTCAGGTACTCCTGAATCCAGGGCCAGTGCTTTATCCACTGCACCACCTAGCCGCCCCCTGGGGTATTTTTAAGGATAAAAATAAGACAACATTTGTAAAATATTTTGCAAACCTCAAACACTAGCTATTATCAGTACCACCACTATTATCATTCCAATCAGAAATGGATTTATGGCTCAGCAAGAGAACAACACACTGTCACATTGTGCATTTTAGAATGTCTGTTCCATGAAGACACAGGCTAAGTTTGTTTTCCAAATGATCCAAAGCTACTGGATATGGAAATTAGTATGATGCTACATAGCAGGAGAATGTTGATAAGAAGATCCCTTTAGGAGATATTAAAGTCTGACAGTTGATGGGGGAATTCAGGATGATAATGAGAGCTGTTCTGGATTCATCACTTGTCACTTTAAGATTCACAAAGCACTTCCTCCCAACCACCTTGTTCATCCTTTTGATGGAGAAGGCAAAAAGGGGTTAACAGAGAAACTGAGGTTTGAGTCTTTATCAATAGTAGCTAAAAGGGTTAACAGAGAAACTGAGGTTTGAGTCTTTATCAATAGTAGCTAAAAGGGTTAACAGAGAAACTGAGGTTTGTGTTCTTACAGTAACCAAGAGGATTTGCCCCTATCAACCAATACTATCAAAAGAAGCTTAGACATTAACTAGGGACCATTAACCATTAATAGCCATTGATATTCCTAGAGGACAGGACCCCTAGAAACTAGATCTTAAGTAAAGAGATATCAAAAACACAGAGACCCTCTGGGTCTGATAAGTTTAAGCATGTTTTTAGGAACATGCGCAGAAAGGGCCAAATATGTCCTTAGGTTCACCTTATGATGTGTAAACCCCAAAAACACATCAAGGAAAAAGGTACCCGCCTCGTGGGTTATCTTAGGACCCCAGGAAGTCCAAATTAGGCTAAGACCTCCCATGAACCTCCCACAAGGAGGAGATTAGGGTAATGAGGAGATAACTTAGTTTTTCTCTCTATAAATATAACCTGTTTCCTTTGGCTGATTCTCCCTGTGGTCATCACAGTATTTCAATAAAACTTGAGAAACTGAGTCACTGAGTCTTGTAATTTTTTGGGATGCCTCACGATCCATCTGATCAATCAAATCTACCCACCCCCCACTACACTTTGTTAATGACCAAGAAAATGAGGTTGGGGGTGGTGGTGGTCACTAGAATTTCCTGGAGAACAAAGCAGTTCAGAATAACAGTGGCTGACATTTCTATAGCACCAGATATTCAGTAACTCATTTCATTTGCACCCTCTCTCACCTAAGGCAAATAGTGCAGCATTATGACTCCATTTCACAAGTAAAAAAACTGAGGCAAAGAGAAGTGATTTGCTTAAGGTGATGTTTTTTTCTAAGTCAACAAGCATTGGGGGCAGGTAGGTGGTGCAGTGGATAAAGCACCGGCCCTGGATTCAGAAGGACCTGAGTTCAAATCTGACCTCAGACACTTGACACTTACTAGCTGTGTGACCCTGGGCAAGTCACTTAACCCTCATTGCCCTGCAAAACAAACAAACAAAAAAAACAAACACAAAAAACCCCCCAATGACAACAACAACAAAAAAACCACCTCAAGTTAGCAAGCATTTATTAAGTGCCTACTATTTGCCAGGCACTATGCTAAGATCTGGGGCATGAAGAAAGGCAAAGATAGTCCTTTGCTTTGAAGGAACTTGTGGTCTAATGGGGAAGAAGACAAAGTGCAAATAGTTAACTACAGACTTAGAAGAATAGTTGAATATTCAAAGAGACACAAAAGGAACAACAGAGGCCCCAGAGACAGGCAGAGACTTTCCTATGGTCACAGAAAGTTTGTGCTGGAATCAGGAACTTTTGACTCCTGGAATCACACTCGTTTCACTGTGGGAAGGTGACAGCTAAGAAGCAGAGGTAAGAGCCCAGGCTTTCTAGACCCAAGGATCAGATTCTTTCCATGACACCATTCTGTCTCCAATCTGCTTTGAGGATTCATTCATTTAGTCATCAAGCATTTATCAAGCACCTACTCTGTTCTAAGCACTCTCTTGGTTGCTGAGGATACAAAACCAAAGAAGGAGTGCAGCTGTCCTCAAGGATCTTACATTTTGTTTGAGGGCAGGGGACACAACACACACTCAGAATAGTAACCATAAATAGAGACGGTGGGCCTGAACTAAACTCCTTATGTGAGTGGAGAGAAGGGAATAGATGAAAAGATGCAAGAGGTGATAAGATTCGGTAATTGCATTTGAGGGGTGAGGGAGACAAAAAAGTCTGGGTTGACTTTGAGCTAGCAAACCTAGGTGACTTCTTGAAAGAAATAGCAAAGAGTAGGAAGATAATGGGGTCTGTTCTGGACATGTTGAGTTTCAAATGCCAATGGAATGTCCATTCAAAAATGTCCAATAAGCTTGTTTATTGGTTGAGCTCAGGAGAGAGACTAGAGCTAGATATATCTGTCTGGGAGTCAGTCACCTGCATCGAGGTGATAATTAAATTCATCTGAGCTGATATGGTCCCCAAGAGAAAGATTACCTTTATTTAAGGATAGGGACAATCACTAAAGTTGGAATCATTTCACTGATGAGAGATTATCCTCCTCAATTTGCAGCTACGATAGTCCCCTTGAAGAGCAGTAACAGGTAGATTCTGAGAACATCCTACCCTGAGGAAAAATGAGTAAATTCTATTCCTGACATCCATTCTCCCTTAGGCTAGATCCACACTAGGTGACAATAGTCCAAATATAATAGAATTAAATTCCCTCCCATTACCTGGCCCCAAAAGTAAGCTATGTGGAGCATTGAACTTGAGAGTCAGGAAGTACTGAGTTCAAATTCTACTTCAGACATTTATTATCTGGGCATATCACTTAATCTCTCTGTACCTCAGTTTCCTTATCTGGGGATAATAATAGCACTGACCTCACAGGGTTGATGTGAGAATAAAAAAAAGATAATATTTATAAAGTGCTTAGCAAACCTTAAAGTGTCAGTATTCAACTGCTAGCTATTATTATTTGAAGCATGTGGGTATTATTGTGACATTTCCTACAAAGAATGCCTTTTTGGGGCCAAAGACAAAGACCAGACAGATTGTTCCTTCTATTGAAGTGATGGGCACACTGAGAGGAAATTCTTTTCTACCTGCTTCCTGTAGTGAACTCAGATTCCACCCCCCCCCCCCCCCCCCCCCCCGCCATTTACTCGTCCTCATACTCTGCTGCATTCTCTTTCACTAATTGTCAAGCATTACAATATCTCAACAAGGAGAAAGCAAACCTTTTGTAACATACCGAAAATTGTCATGTAGCAATCTTCTTTGAAAGGAGTGAGGCTCCACTCAGTGCTGCTCCACACGAATCCTGCAAGATACAAAACACAGGTGGAATGTGCTTATTCACGTAGGAAAGTAGTTCTTGCATTTATATAGGACCTGACAGTTTGCAAAACATTTTCCTTGCAAACTCCCCTGGTTATAAAGGTAATGTGATTTGGTAGAAAAAATACTGGCTTTGATGTCAGAGGCCCAGTCACTTCAGTCGTGTCCAACTCTTTATGACTTCATCTGGGGCTTTCTTGGTTAAGATTACTGGAATGGTTTGCCATTTCCTTCTCCAGCTCATTTTATAAATGAGGAAACTAAGGCAAATAGAGTTAAGCGACTTACTCAGATGCTAGTAAGCACCTGAGGCCAGATTTGAACTCAGGAAGATGCATTTTTCTGAATTTAGGCACCACCTAAATGCCTTTGATGTTACCTGTGTGACCTTGGGTAAGTCACAACTTCTCTGGGCCTCAGTTTCCTTATCTTTACAATGAAGGAATTGGACTAGATCATTTTAGCTAAATTATTAAAAAGCACACTCTCTAAGGACCCTTTTTGCTTAATATGATCTTTCAGGGAACCTGCAGTTGAGGTAGTTTGTGTGTAATATTATCTCCAATTGGGGCAGCGAGGTGGCGCAGTGCGTAAAGCACTGGCCCTGGATTCAGGAAGACCTGAGTTCAAATCCGACCTCAGACACTTGACACTAGCTGTGTGACCCTCGGCAAGTCACTTAACCCTCATTGCACCTCAAAAAAATATTACCTCCAATCTACAGATGAAGAAACTGAGGACCAAAGAAGTTAAATAAGGCCATAGTGACACAGCTTAATAATTAGGAGAGCCAGTGCCAACTCAAAGCCAGGTCTTCTGACTCTAAGCCTGTTGCTCTATTGTATCACACTGCTTCCTTTTTGGCTAGTGAATGTGTGTTTTCCCTGGGATTTGATATAGAGTATCCCTTCACCTTTTCTTTTATAAATCTGATTGCTGATATTTCCTTGAGCTCGATTTTAAATATCAGAAAAAGGGAAACATCAATGTCTCATTGTTCATTTGCTTTATAATCTCTCTCTCTTTTTTTTTTTTTTAGTGAGGCAATTGGGGTTAAGTGACTTGCCCAGGGTCTCACAGCTAGTAAGTGTTAAGTGTCTGAGGCTGGATTTGAACTCAGGTACTCCTGACTCCAGGGCTGGTACACTATCCACTGCGCCATCTAGCTGCCCTCTAATCTCTTCTTTAGGTGAAATGATACTAAGTTCTTTACCTTTCTGCCTAGGGCTAACTTTCTGACTTTTTCATCAATAGTGAAACACAGAATAGAGGCTTATGTGTTTGTTGAATTCATCTATGACTCTTCTGAAAGCTCCAAACTCAGTCAATAAACATTTTACACAATGCATTAGGCACTGTGCTAAGCTCTGGGAATACAAGAAAGGTAAAAGACAGCCAGCCCCTGCTCTCAAGGACTTCGCAGTCTAATGAGGAAGACAACATGTAAATGACTATATACAAACCAAGCTATATATAGGGTAAACTGGAGCCACTCAACAGAGGGAAGGCATTAGAATTAAAATGAATTGGGAAAAGCTTCCTGTGGGAGGTGGAATTTTACCTGGGACCTGAAGGAAGCCAGAGAAACCACCTGGGGAAGCCCCAAGTGGAGTACACTAGTAAGGATTTGACTGAGGTTGAATGTAAAGGCAACAATGGTCTAATGAAGGAGACAATATATAAACAACCACATACAAAACAAAGTATATATGGCATAAATAGGGAATGATTAAAAGAAAGAAAGTGCTAGATTTAAGAGGGGGTAACATAGTATAGTGACCAAACATCTGGATTTGGACTCAGATGATCTGGGTTTGAATTCTGACTCTGATTCTTATTATCTCTGTAATTTTGGGAACATCATTTCCCATCTCAAAGACTATTTCCTCAATAACAAAATGAGGATATTGAAGTAGTTTATCTTTAAAGTCCCCTTCTAACTCCAAATTATATGATTAGGAGATCCCTTCTGTGATCAGGAGTTTATGACTGGTACTTTCTATACTGCAGAATAAATTAGTAGAGGCTTGACAAGGAAATCTGTCACTCAGAGCAAATTTAGTTGAACAGGAGAGGAGAGGGGTAGACAGAGATTGAGGCCAGGAAATGTAGCCATTGCTATGATCTTCAGAGTCCCATGTGGAATGGATTCCTGGGAGATGAGCAAGAAGTTTGCCCCAGTTCTGTGGCATCTTGTTGGTTTAGTGGTGGGGACAGACAGCACTTGGACAGGGGCATGACAAGCCATTGGTTGGTAGTTCTCACCTCAGAGTGCTTTTTTCTCATGGCGGTCCCCTGTGCATTTCAAAGAGGAGGAATACAACCTCCTCCCAATGTAGCTACCCTGGGACAAAGTGCCAGTGGTCCTGTCCTAGTTTTAGCTCTGTAAAATGAACTAGAATCTAGCTGGCCCTCATGAAGAAAGACTCAGTGACTTGCTAAACAAATTGTATGTTCTCATTTCTTTACCTTACCTCTCCAAAAAGCTAACAGTTAAGGATAAAATTAAGCAGCTTGGTCCTTCCGCTTACTATTTGTGTGACCTTGGGCAAATCACTTAACTTTTTTAGGGGCCTAGGTTTCCTAATTTGAAAAATGAGGGGATTGGACTAGATCTTAGCTTTTTTTTCTGGTGGGGCAATGAGGGTTAAGTGACTTGCCCAGGGTCACACAGGTAGTAAGTGTCAAGTGTCTGAAGCTGCATTTGAACTCAGGTCCTTCTGAATCGAGGGTTGGTGCTTTATCTACTATACCACCTAGCTGCCCCTTAGATCCTAGCTTTTTAAACTGTGGGTTTCGACCCCACAGGGAGTCACGTAAAATCGAATGTGGGGGTTGTGAATAATTTGGCAACTGTAAGAGGTTATGGATACCTGTTTTACAGACTTAGATACTGGGAGCTGTGTAAAAATTTCTTGGGCCTAAAAGGGGTCTTGAGTGGGAAAAGCTTAAGAAATCCCTGGCCTAGATGACCTCCAGCATTCCTTCTGGCTCTAAATCTGGTGATCCTATGCCAGCGATAGAGGGCCTCTGCTTGCTACCATTGCACCAAGAGCTCCTGCAGGTGCTGCCATATGTCCTTCCTGACCCCTGACACAGCCTGGCACGTTTGCTATTACTTTGAGGATGCAGAGACCTCATGGCAGCTGCCAGGACTCATCAGTGGGCAGCACCAGCTGGTACACGCAATCTTTGCAACTTTTCAAATTCTGTCTCTCTTGAGGCTTTTCTAAGATTGTAGAGAAAATATGGCCCAGTTAACTTGACCTAACCCCTCCATCTTCCACACAACAAGTCAGACGAGCCAGCAGATTTGAAAGATAAATTGATCATTAAAAAACACCACCACCAAAATGCATCTCAAGCACAACTGTTTGGGTCACCTGATACAAATAAGAAGCTAGACAAATTGCTTCCTCAGCTTGCCTTCTTGCAAAGATGTTCAGAGGAGGACTTTTCTTTTGTTCAAAGCACCAATGATGAGGAGCCTAATGTGTAACACATCTCTTTCCCTTTTCTCCCAGTCTGATTTCTGGGGCTACCGGGCAGGTCCCCTGAATAGTCTGTGGCAGCCCATTTTAAAGAATTAGTGTGAGGCCATCTCATTCACTTCCTACCTTATTTTCAATTTGGAGAGAATACTTTATGTCTACTAAAGCTAAGGGAATATGCTAAAAAGGATTAGGAAAGTTAGTGACCCTGTTTGAGGTTTTCTTGGCAAAGATACTGGGGTGGCTTGCCATTTATTTCTCCAGCTCATTTTACATAGGAGAAAACTGAGACAAACAGGGTTAAATGACTTGGGCAGGGTCACACAGCTAGTAAGTGTCTGAGGCCAGACTTGAATTCAGGGAGATGAGTCTTTCTGACTCCAGCGCTCTATCCATTGTGTCACTTAGCTGTCTATCTTTAGTATCGAGCACAATGCTAACTGAATTGAATGGAATCAGCCTGTCCTCTCAGTGAACACTGGTCCCTTTCCCTTGCTGAACTACTTGCTGTTCCCTCATCTGCTCTCCCTTTTCCCAATTCCCTCTTCCATCATGATAGTGTTCACAGCTCCATGCCAGATTCCTTTTAATTTTTTAAGATTAAAAATTTTAATTCTGAGCTTAACACTCTATGCCCCAAATGCATATTTCTGGATACAAAGCAGAAAATAAAAGAAGATTATGAATCTCTGTTATGTACATCTTGCTTTTAAAAATTTATTTAAATTTAACGCGGTACTTTCAAAACTGTCATACTTGTCTGTGCTTCCTTCTGTTCTCTTCTGTGCATTTTAAAAAAAAAGAAGCAGTAAATCTCTCTCTCTCTCTCTCTCTCTCTCTCTCTCTCTCTCTCTCTCTCTCTCTCTTGCATTATTGTTGCCAATTCCTCTCTTCTCCTTCTAACCCTGCCCCCCTCCCCCTCTTCCCCTTCATAAGGAACAGTCAAGCAAACCAAATCTTTACAATAGCCATCTGTGAAAATGTATATTGTTCTGTAACTTGAGTCTATCAAGTTTCTTGATATTTCCTATCAAAAGTTTGGTAATGTCTTATCATTCTCTTCCCCTTTTGAAAGCTTTTACTTCTCCCAAGGCTCTGCTAGGGATCCATCTTATTGGTGAAGTCTTCTCTATTCCCTCTACTTGAAAATGATATCTCATTATGTGGCTCTCTCTCTCTTAGGCACTTACTACACTTTAATTTGTGTGTTCATGGTATTTGTGGAGCTGCCTTTTCTCCCCTATTCATTCACCCTGAAGACACGAATTTTGTCTTATTTTTTCTTTGTATCTCTCAGTGCCTAGCAGGGGATCTGGCACACAGTAGGCATTTTAATGGTTTTGAATGAACTCGACTCACGTGATGAACCCTTACGATATGCCCACAGCTTTCTGTGGTTTGGTTGACAGAGGACAACAATAATAAACCTACTTTAATTGTCTACTGTAGAGATGATACAAAGTTGAGATAACTTCATGGCTGTGGTTCTCAAAGAGCTTCGAGTTTAACAAGTTGCTTCTGGTCTAGACACATCTACCCAATTCTGCCCTTGCCCCTTGGGAGATGATTTCTAAAGATTAAGTGATGTGGAGGCATGGCAGTCTTTCTTTAATCTGCGGATTTATAGCCCCATGGTTTGTTTTCATGTCAGTTGGTGCTAATGGTCTAGTTAGTGGGAGAGAGCTCTCCGGAGAAACTGAAGAATGCTATCTTCCTTTCACCCTAGCCCTTTAGAAAAACAAAACTGTAAAAACATCTGAGACAGAGGAGGCCAGATGAGAAAATGGAAAATCTATAGCTACATTTCTTTTTTTTTTCCATTTTATTCCTTCTTCCCTTCCCCAGCCCACAAGGTGCCCTGCTCAAAGAGGTTTCAGAGCAACTTTAGAAGCTATAGGGGGTCAGTCTCTTGGATTCTGAGCTCAGGAGGGAGGAAAGCAATTTTTCAGAAAAAAGAACATTCTGCTCAGGATGGGCCACACATTCTTTTTCTTCTGAAGTTACATGAAAGGAGACATCAAAATAGGCAATTAAATCTCTCTCCCCCCATTTTTTTTTAAAAAAAGAATTAGCTGAAAGGTTAATCTAACTGGGAATAATCGAATGGCTGTTTTTTTCATTTCTTGAACAAAAGAATAAAATAAAAAGTCAAATGCATTCTGGACAGCCTTACTCCAAGAGAAGAAAGCGGCACATGGTACCTTGCATTTATGGTCTCTGTACTAACAGAAGAGTCTGTGTGCAAATGAGTGTGTAGGTGGTTAAGGGAATTTATGCTCTAAAATGAGACATCCCTTGTAATTTGCAATGGCTGAGAGGTGCACTTCTGAACAGCACCACGCATCGGCAATCCATCAATCCTATCTAAATTGGCAGCGGTTTCTAATCAACTGACATGCCAGCTAGTTACATATTATTGCTTTCAGAAACAGATGGCTGCTGTGGGGGAAAAAGTAAATTGTAAAATTTCTCAAAAAAAAAAAAAACCAAAGCCAAAACGTGCTGAAGCCCTTTGCTTAGAAAACCCAATTCTTTCCCAAACAGTACAATGCCCCAGCCTGGCTTTCTGCCACACAAAGAAAGTCATGCATAATCTACTCTCATTTTGATTTTCCATTTGAAATAAGGAAAATATGATGAAAGCCAAAACATGGGATACCCAGGTGCTTATCACAGGATTTAGAGCTGAAAAGGAACCTTCGAGATAATAATTTAATATAACCCTTTCATTTTTCGGCTGAGGAAACTGAGGCTCAGAAAGAATAAATGACCTTCCCAAGGTGGAAGAGAGCAAAGGGGCCTCTGAATTCCAATTCAATGTGTTTCCTCTGCTCCATGCTGCCTCTCACCTGACTGCCAAGTCAGGCTCCTAGGTGAATTCTGATTCGGTCAATTGCTCCCTGTGCTGTGACCCTAACCCTTCCCACCCAATTTCTTCTAGAGAAGGGGGTTCTCACCTCTCTGTTATGGACCCCTTTGGCAGTCTGGTGAAGCCTATTGATCTTTTCTCGGAATAATATTGTTAAATGCATAAAATAAAGCATAGGATTACAAAGGAAGCTAGTTATATTGAAATAATTATCCAAATGTTAAAAAAAATAGTTCAGAGAACCCAGGTTAAGAGCTGCTCTATATTTTCCTATCTCAACTGCTAAGCTATGTTGTTGCATACCCATCCATCCATCCATCCATCCATCAACAGAAATTCATTAAGCCTCTATTATGTGCAGGCTCTGTGTTAAGGATGATACAAATATAATAAATAAAACAATCCCTACTCCTCTTATGGGTGAGGGGGAGATAACAAGGGCAGATATAAGTATTTGTTATGAAATTGGCTTACTTCATTCTGAACTAAGTTTCCCTTCAGCACAATCTTAATCCTTCCACAATTTGCACAGGGTCTTTAGGATGCAAAATGCCACAGGAGCCCCAGAGACAAAAAAGTGTAGAAGCAGTAATGTACTTCTTTCCCATAATGCTCTTCCAAGCTCTCTTGCACTTTTATAGCATTGATATTTCTTGTTGCTATGAGTTACCAGAGGTTGTAAAGCCTTTTCAATTGGATCCATGTGCTAATACAGCCAGTCCCTAGACTGTCTTCTTGGGAACAGCCACCTCTTTAGCAAAAATGCTACAACTGGGGCTAAGCAAAGCTTACAGGTGGCAGTGATAGGTGTGAAGAGTAAAGAGGGAGGAGAAAAATGAAATGAAGGGAGGGAGGAGAGAGGAAAACAACGATAAAATGATCAGCTGACCATAATTCCATCAGAAATTGCTTTTATTGCCATCCATTGACACACAATCATTTAAACACATTAATTAATTGCCTACTATGTGTTTTGTAATGCATGTATTATGTACTAAGAGGGATACAAAAATAAATAAGGCATGACCCCTGCCCTCAAAAAGTTTATAGTCTACTATGGATGATAAGATAGACATTCTGATAAATATAATGTACATTATTAGTATGTGGTAAATTCTGAAGAAGAAAACAAAGTGCCTAAAACAACTCATTATATTTCTCCCTAATCCCACCCCTCTTCTGGATTTCCCTATTTCTATCGAGGGATCCTGGGCCATTGCCAGTTATCTTGATTTTTGTCCTGTCACTGTATTCCGACAACTATGGAGGAGAGACTGAGGCCGATGATTTTGTGCATCCCTGCCTTACTTAGATCTAATTCATGAGCAAGTCAAGACATCACCCTTATGTCATTGGTCCCTTTTGAGAAAAAAGGATGAACGATAATTTCTATTGAAAGCATCACTATCCTTCTGGTCACCCAGGACTGCAAACTTGGCATCATCTTTTTGACTTCTCATTCTCATTAAGTTGCCAATCAGTTACCAAGTCTTATTGATCCTGTCTTCACAACTCTCTTTTTAGCCATCTCATAGTCAGTGGCTTCCTCTTAACTCTAGGATCTAATACAAACTTCTCTGATTTGGCATTTAAGGCCTTTCACTTTATGAACTCCATAGTTCCATAGCACTACCCTACCCTCACACAACAACATTCCATTACCCTGCTCTGAGGCAAGACATTCTTTTTTTTCTGGAAGAAATTTGGAGAGCTGAAAGTTCTCTAATCTACTCTGCTATTTTCTCAGAATAAGAGCAATCCAAGAAAATCATGAAAAGAAAGTCAACCAACTTGAAATAGAGAACCCCAAACTTAAGGAACAAAATAATTCTTTGAAAACCAGAATTTGGCAAGAGGAAGCTAATGACATTCCTAGACACCAAGAAATCACAAAACAAAACCAAAAGAATGAAAAAAAAATAGAAGAGAAAGTGAAACATCTCACCAGAAAAACAACTGATCTGGAAAACAGATAGAGGAGAAATAATATAAGAATAGTTGGACTACCCAAAAATTATGATGAAAAAAAATCTTGATACAGTATTACCAGAAATTATTAAGGAAAATCTCCCTGAAGTTCTGGAACAAGAAGGTAAAACGGAAATAGAAAAAAAATCCACTGATCACCAGATTCCAGGAGAAAAACCCACAGGAATGTCATAGCCAAGTTTCAAAACTCCCAGGTTAAGGAGAAAATATTGGAAGAAAAAAGAAAAGAAAACAATTGAAATATCACGGAGCTACAATAAGGATTACATAAGACCTAGCAGCTATTACACCAAATGATCCTAAGTTGTGGAATACTATATTCCATAGAGCAAAAGACCTGGGGTTACAACCAAGAGTACCTTAGTCAGCAAAGTTAAGTAAAATCCTGAATAAAAAAAATGGACATTTAATGAATTTCAAAGACTTTTAGATTTCTGTGACCAAAACACCAGAACTTAAGGGAAAATTCAGCATATGTAACATGCAGGAAAAATATAAGGTAAACATCAAAGACCAATTATAAGGGACACAACAAGGACAAAGTGTTTACTTCTTATATGAGAAAATATTATCAGTACTCTTATGACTGTCATTATTATTTGGGTAGTTTCAAAAAAGACTGTGGATTATAATTGTGTATATATAATCCTGCAGGTTATCATCAAAGTTAGATTTGGAAAAATGGACTACCAAAGATATTTCATATCCAATGTGGTAAAAATATAGTTTCTTGATGTGTAAAAATCTTTCAAACTCAATGCCAAATTATTTACAACAAATGATTATGACCCCAAGGAAAACATTTTGCTTATTAAAAGCTTAAAGATGTAGAAAGTTGTAAGGTTTGTTATGTTAAAAAATGAAAAACCATAAGCTCCTTGTTTTTTTACTTTGTATCCTGAGCACCTTGCATGGTGCCAAGCAAATAATAGGCACTTATAAATGTTTGATTAAAGCAACTAAATAAAGCAAATTCCATTGTATCTTCACACTGATTAACATTGAGAGAGTTAACAGTGTTCTGGGATGTGATTTTAGAAGTGCAGTTCCTCTATAACTTTTAAGTTAATATAATAAAATCCAAGGAAAATTCTGTCAAGTCAAATCCTAGAAACCACTCTTGGAGGCAGTGAGTCAGTCAGTCAATAAGCATTAAGTAATTGTTTACTGTGTGCCAATCACAGTGTTAATCACTGGTCACTGTTCTAGGTGATGGGTCACTCTTTACTCAGGGCAGGCCCAGAGACTGTATCCTAAACCTGTTGTTTCAGGGGAGGCTCCCAAGTAGTGACAGAGAGCATAACCAGTAGCTTAAGTTGTTAATTTGCCCAATGTGCTTTTTTTTTTCATTTGTGCAATTTGCAAATGAGAATCATAAAGATGAGGGTTAGGGCTTATCTTTCTAATTTCACACTTTGTTTGTCTGTGTTTTGCTTGGCCCTGCACTTTCAACCTGATAAAGCTGGAGAATAAGACAGCTGGTAGCAGGTTTTGTCTCCATTAAATTATTTATCACCAGTGATAGCTTCGAAGACACCAATACAGCAGGATGCTAAGTGCCATCATCTGCCTGCAAATGATCATTCTATAATGAAGCAGTTCCCAAACTCTGGGAGGGATTTACAATAAGTTCTGATGGCCCTCAGGGGTCAATTGAGACTTGGATGTGGCAATCCCCCGAGCTGCTCTTAGTCTAAGTTTTGAGAGTCCAGAAGCTGAAATGGTTCCAAGGGCCATGCTCAATTGTGCAGCTGTGGAACCAGTCACAGTTGAGTGTTTGGGTTGGTATAGGAAGAGAGGGCAGATGCATCTGATTCTTTGTATGCAGTACTGTATCTGTTACCCTGCTCAATCATTCTCCTTTCTCTGCCTGAAAACTCTCCGGGGAGTCTTGCTATGTCTCCTACTTGCCTTGAATCTCCTAACCTTGAGTTTGATCATGGACTACCTGGCTTTTCACTTAATGTTTCCTATAGCAGTACTTCCTTATCTTCCTCACCTTCCAGTAGGTTCTGATGTCTCTACTTTCTGTTTTTATTTGAATGCTTTATCTCAGTTCTCTACAACCCATTTGGTGTTGTTCCTCACCCACAACATTGGCTATTTGTGCCCAACCTGTGGTCTAATCAGCTATAGTCAGACATACTGCACCTTAACTCCAACATAATGATGTCATTTTGGTCCTTAGAGCATAAAGGATACCAGCCAACCAACCAACCAACCAACCATCCCCTATTTCTGGAATGTTCTCCCTTTTTTACCTCTTACTCCTAATTTTCCTAGTTGACTTGAAGGCTTAGCTAAAATCTTCCCCCAGTTTCTTCCCTATGCCTTCTCTCTAAGATTGCCTTTTGTTTCTAAAATAGATATTTTGTATGTGCCTAGTTCTTTGAATGTTGCCTCCTCTATTGGAATCTGCGCTTCTTGAGGACAGGGACCGTGATTTTGTCATTCTTTTCCTTCTCAGTTCTTAGCACAGTGTTTGGTGCATAGTAAGCTCTTTGAAAAAATGTTTGTTGACTGACTGGCTTGCTACTGACTTCCTAGTCTGGATCTTAAGCCATGCTCTTTGATCTGAACTCAGCAAGTGTTTATTAAGCACATGCTATACCACATGTAAGGAGGCAGCTAAGTGGCACAATGGACAGAGTGCTGGGTCTGGAGTCAGGAAGACCAGAATTCAAATTTGGCCTTACATACTTACTAGCCTTGTGACCCTGGGTAAGTCACTTAACCTCTATTTGCCTTAATCTACCAGAGAAGGAAATGGTAAACCACTCCAGTATCTTTTCTAAGAAAGCCCCACAGGGTCATGAAGAGTCAAACACAACTAAATAATTGAATGACAACAAAATACTACATGTTAAGCATTGGAATGACAAATTAAGGAAAGCTGCCAGGTAGAGGGATAAAAACAGTAGATTTTGAATCAAAGGGCCTGGATTCTAATCTTGACTCTATGGACAAGTTGTATGATACAACTTTGGTGCTCCCCTCTATAAAATGAGGGGCTAGTCTAGATGACTCCAAAGTCCCTTCCAGATCAAAATTCTATCACAAGACATAATCAAATAGCAAAGGGTGTGGTACAAGCAGTATGGGCTAAAGATGACCGGGAAAGGGAGGGATCAGAATGGGCCAAAACAGGAAATTGGATGGGATTTGAGAAGGACCCTTAAAGATGGTGGGCACTTTGATACATAGAGGAGGGTAGAGAGGGCTTGGAGTTGGTGGTTTCTTGATGTCTTGGGGCTGAAGCTGCAAGTGCTAATTATTCCAAATGATTTCAAAGACTTGTTAGAAATGAGAAGATCCAGAATGACTCCCCCAACCTTTAATTCCTTCTGTCACTACATTGTAACCAGCAGGGGGTGCCAGAGGATAAGTGTTTCCTTATGAACCTCAAAAACTCTGTAAATGGAGCCCTGGCAAGTCTCTTGGATCACTATAGCAAGCTCAAAAGTCGAGCTGTTCACCTTTCCTCCCTTCTAGTACTTTGAGTCTAACATAATCCGTTTTTGATGCAATTTCAAAAACAGTTCGATTGTGTTCCTGCGGTCATTCACCACCTACAACCATCTGAGAGTCTCTGACACTCTAGTAGAGCTGAATGGGAAATGAGGGCATGAGAAAGGTTCCTTATGGAAATATTTTTCAATCAGCAAGAAGGTTGAGAAAGTGTCCTAGGATTCCACTGCACAGGGCCCATTTCAACGGGGAAGGAGCATATTTTTAACCCTAATCACTATTCACTCTTCTCAATCAGGAGGATGTTTTTGAAAACATAGGAAACTTGGCTACTGTATTCTTTTGGGAGGTCTGGGTCAAGGCAGAACATAAATGACAGAGATCAACCTCCCCACTGAAGTACCCAGAGGATCTCCCGATTCAGCTTTTGGGGAAGGGTGCTCATCTCTTCAGACGAGTTGATATAAACCAATGACTGGAGAACCATCCTCTACTCCGAAAATGAGGAATTCTTAAGCTGGACCACATGAACTCTAAGGTGCCTTCTAACTCTAAATCCCATGGAATTTAAGAAACAAAATATATGCCAAATTCCCAGTGGCCCTGCCTCCAGTCCATCTGTTCATCAACCAATCAAATGACAAATATTTATGATGTGCTTATTCTATGCTAGGCACTCTACTTGTCTCTGGGAAAACAAAAGCCAATCATGAAATAACTTCTTCTCTACAGGAGCTGACATTCTATCCAAGAAAGACAGCATGCTTGTATAGGTTCATATTAAATACTTACAAAAGAGATAATATAATCTTGCAGGGAAGACTCTACAGTATGGGTGGACAAGGAGAGCCTGCATGTAGAAGGTGGTGTTTAAGCTGAGTCTTGAAGGAAACTAGAGATTCCAAGAGGTGTGGGCGAGTTCCAGGCATGGGATACAGCCAGTACAAATGCATGGAGATGGGAGATGGAGCATGTGAAAAATAGTAAGAAGGCCCATTTGACCTTAGAGAGAATGAAGTGGAATAATGCATAATGAGGCTGGAAAGGGATGTTGGAAGTAGGGCTCTAAAAGTCAAATTTAGGAGTTTATATTTGATCCTAGAAGTAATAGGGGAATAGCTGGAATTTATTGAAGAGAGAAGTGACATGGTCAGACCTCCACAATAGGAAAATCACTTTGGCAGCTGAGGGGAGGATGAATTGGAGTGAGGAGAGGTAGGGCAAATTAGGACGTCGTTGTGTTAGTCTAGTCCAGGGGAGATGAAATAGGGCCTGGATTAGCATAGTGGCTATGAGAGTTTGCATGTGACTGATGTCATGGAAGAAAAGATGACAGAATTTGGCAATTGGTTACATATGTGGAAGGAAGAGTGAGGAGTCAAGCATGACAGCGAATGTCGAAATACACTTTTCCCATTATAGAGCAACAGGATAGCACTCATTCATAACTGTTGAAGTTATAGTCATTGAACTGTAATTTCAGAGATTTTTGGAGTCAGAAGGTACCTTAGAGACAGTTTGAAGAACAGAGAAATTGAGTGATTAGCCCAAAGTCCCCTAAGTATTTTATATAAGACAGAAGAGGAAAGCATAGCTCCAGATTCTTATTCCTTTGTTTCCCAAAGACATCATTCATTCAAAGGCTAAACACTGTTCATGTATGGAAATTGTGTGTGTGTGTGAGTGAGACAGACAGAAAGAGACAGAGGCAGAGAAAGACTCAGAGAGACAGAGACCAAGAGACCAGAGACTAAGAGACAGAGAGAAGACTTCTTGGAATTTGTCGTCGTTCAGTTCAGTCCTGTCTAATTCTTCGTGACCCCATTTGGGACCTTCTTGACGGAGATAGTGGAGTGGTTTGCCATTTCTTTCTCTAGCTCATTTGACAGATGAGGAAATGGAGGTAAACAGAGTTAAGTGACTTGCCCAGGGTCATACATCTCTGGTGGTCTATCTACTGTGTCACCTAGCTGCCCCCAAGCATTTATATAGCTCCAACTATGTGCCAGGACTGCTAGGTGGCAAAGTAGAGAGAGTTTCAGCCCTGGAGTCATCACAGGGTCGTTGTGAGGATCAAATGAGATAGTATCTGCAAAGCACTTAACACAGTTCCTGGCACACAGTAGGTGCTTAATAAATCCTTATTCCCTTCCCTTTCCCCCTTGGGGAAAATATAAAGTAGAGGAGGGAAGCCATAATTTGGAAGTTAGTAGGGTTGCAGAAGACAGCTAAGTGGCACAGAAGATAGATTGCTCGGCCTGGAGTCAGAAAGACTCATCCTCTTGAGTTCAAATCTAGCCTCAGACACTTACTGGCTGTGTGACTCTGGGCAAGTCACTTGACCCTATTTGTCTCAGTTTCCTCATCTGTAAAATGAGCTGGAGAAGGAAGTGGCAAACCACTCCAGTGTCTCTGACAGGCAAATCCCAAAAGGGGTCAGTAAGAGTCAGGCATGACTCTTCAACAACAAAGGGCTGCAGAGAAATCTTAGGGAGACTGCATGATGCTCAACCACCAACCAGCTGTGTGACACTGAACAAGCTCTTTTTCTCTGGGTCTCAGTTTCCTCATCTGTAAAGTAAAGGGATTAGACAAGAGAAGTTCTAAGATTCCTTTTAGCTCTAACATCCCATGACTTCTATGAACCCAGTGGTCTTTCCGTTGTACATGTCCTCCTCAATGAAATGGGATATGCTTCTTTCTGTAATTTTCAGTTCATTTGGACTAGCGAAGATTATGTTAGTGACTTTTTTTATCCCCTACCCAAGAGAGTCCTTCCCCCTTTTAAAGGCATCTACACAGGTCGATTTCTTAAAGCCACACTGATTTTTAGTCCAATTTTGTATGGTCTTTGTCTTTATTGGCTTCAGTCTGTTGGGGCTTTGATGTTGCTGCCCAACAATGTCCCCTTCCTTTCAAATGTACTCCTCCTCCTCTTCCTCTTCCTCCTCTTCCTTCTCCTCCTCCTCTTCTTCCTCTTCCTCTTCCTCCTTCCTCATCACAAGTGCCAAGGTAGCCTTTCTTTCTGGGAGAACCATTCCAGGGGTCAATGGCTCTTAGTGATGCTCCCACTTATAGCCATATAAGATATACTCCCGGAGACTGGCACCAACTGAAACCTTGAACCCCTTCTGGAGACGGGGATTGGATCTCAGCTCTTTTCCTCTCATTCTATCTTTGTAGTTTGGCCAGAGGCTGATTTAGGAAGTCCACAGCTTCCTCTCTATTAAGATTTGTCAATACTGGTTGGTCTGGTTTCTGCTTCCACTGGGGAAGATGACAGCCCCTCTGTACCTTCATACTTGGCCCTTAAGAGTTTCTGTGGTGGGAAAAGCCTCTGATGAGCTGCTCTACACTGAGCTAGGCTGCTCCTTGGAGCACAGACACACGGGCTCTCCCTGCGCCCTTACCTCAAGCCTTTACAGCTTGCGAGTAGCTTAGCTGCTAGAACTTGTCTTCTGCTGCCATAGAATGCAGGGTCACCTCCTTGTCTCAATAAAATATTGGAGGAAGACTTTAGTGGAACATGAATGCAGAGAAAGTATGAGAATATGCTGAAGCAGAAGGAAGCTAGACTGGACCCAAAGGAGCGCCAGGTGACATGGAGAAAAAAACGTTGAACAAGGCAGTATAATCCTAAGACTGTACAAGATAGGAGGGCAGGGTCTTTAATTTTTCTGTATTCTCCAGAGCAGTCGTGTCAAACTCAGATAGAAATGGTCATGAGGCCCAACATAAAGATCCCCATAGACCACATATGGACTTAGATTACATATTGACATTACCTATATTTTATTGTATTTTTATTTATTTTGTTAAGATTTTCCCAATAACATTTTTCTTTTTTTCCTTTTTTTGTTTTGTTTTGTTTTTTTGGGGTGAGGCAAAAGTGACTTGCTCAGGGTCACGCAGCTAGTCTGTGTCAAGTGTCTGAGGTCAGATTTGAACTCAGGTCTTCCTGACTCTAGGGCCGGTGCTCTATCTGCTGCACCACCTAGCTGCCCCTCCCAATAACATTTTAATCTGATTCAGGCTTCTCTGGGAAGTGTTGTGGCCACAAGTGGCCAGGTGGCACGTTTGACAACATCTCTACTTCAGAGTACCTAGCATGATGCTGGGCACGAAGCACTCAAATGAATGTTGACCAACAGGTGAAATGCCTAGGGGGACAAGAACATTAAACCACCTGTGTAATAAGCTCCTTACCCAATTGTAAACCTCGTGAGGGCAGGAACCATGCCTCATAGAACTCTGCATCCACCACTTTGTGTAGCATCGCAACTTCTACGTAAGGATGTGTTGATTGAATCCCTTTAATGGGTTAGGTGCAGTCCTGACTGGAAATGAACTCTGGACGTCCCTGATAGCTTCCCCGATGTTTCTATAACTATTGTGGCAATGTCCTAGTGGAGAGTCAAGCATTGCTCAGCAGGAAGGCAGGTAAACATTAGTACAATCACCTCTCAGGAGGTAATCAAATAGTCCCCTTTTATTCTGTCTTATAGTTTATGTAACTCATTTAAAATTCTCTCTGTGCGGTTGTGGTTTTCCTGCAGAGCTATAACAACACTGGGGTTCCTTACAAGGTGGGGAAAAGAGACTTAAACATGCAGAAAATATGCTTATTTTTTTTTAAATCACTTTCTTAACAAACTCTACACTATTGTTCCTACTCAAATTCTGGGAGACAGATGACCAAAATGTTATTTGAGTCAGCTTTGAGCAATGGACAAATCATCTTTTAATTATTACCTGCCTAATCAGCTTTCTTCAAATTGTTCCTTTCCTCATTTCTTTAGCAAAACACCATCTATGTTCTAGTGTGGTCCTATCAGAATGCCATATGATGGGCATCCATTGTCTCTCCCTCATTTCCAGCTTATTCAATCAATCAATCAATCAATCAATCAATCAATCAATCAGTCATTCAATCTCCTGTGCTGAGGCACAGTGATAGGCACCACAGTTTCTGAGAAAAAAATCAAATAGTTCCCAAACTCAAAGAGATGACTATTTAGGGGAGGGGTCACAAGCTGTACCTATCGAAGTATATCCAAAATATATACTTGGTCATTTTTTTTCAATGGGAAAGCTGTATTTAATCAACAAGCAATTATTTTGTTTTGTTTTGTTTTGTTTTTGCAGGGCAATGAGGGTTAAGTGACTTGCCCAGGGCCACACAGCTAGTAAGGGTCAAGTGTCTGAAGCCAAATTTGAACTCAGGTACTCCTGAATCTAGGGCTGGTGCTTTATACACTGCACCACCTAGCTGCCCCCTCAACAAGCAATTATTAAGCACTCACTCTGATCTAGGCATCTGGAGGAACAAGAAGAACGATGACAAAACAAAACAAAAAAATCCCGGCCCCCAAGACGCTGCCACTCTACTGATTTACATTCTTCTGGCTCTACTTGTCCTCCATAGTGGTGACTGTTTATTAGACTCTTCTTACTGGCATTAAAATTTCTAATACCCATCAGCGCCTGAGATGTTTCTTAACCAGTCTTTATCAAGAGTCTCATATTAGCGTTTTATCCTGACTTGAAGGTCAGGTTTGTTTCCACAATACTTTCTTAATGCACTTCCCCCGTTATTCTATCAAAATGAAATAATCCTTTTGTAGTTAGACAGGAGGCATATTTCATTTTTCCCCTGAAGATGTTCGTGTTTTACAAACAGAAATTCCAAACTCATAAGCTGGCTACATTATAGTAATTCAGTTTTGCAGCATTTTGGAGCGAGCTCTGACCTCCAACAAAGTCGCCCTTCAATGCCTCATTGTGATGGGGAGGGGACCCAGGGTTCTCAAAATCTATGCTGGTCCAGCAGGAGCTCTGGCACCTCCCCTGTGTCAATCAACTTTGAGGATGGAGTCTGTGATGGATTCTGTGTCTGTCTTCTGAGGACAGGCCACACTAAGTCTGGGGACACAGTCACCCAGGGATCTTTTAACCACAGCAGTTGTTAAAGTCCATCTATTAAGTCACTAGGCAGATGGGGGTGGGGTGGGGGTGTTGCAATTTACATGGTGGAAGGAGTTTCCACACCTGGAAAATGACAGAACCCTGAAGTATTGGAATGCCATTTGTATTTTCCGATAGATAATTGGAACCGAAAGGGATTTAAGCATCATGAAGTCCAGCAATGTTATACATGGTGGTTAGATTCCTAGGCTGGCTCAACAAAGGTATTGAGTAGGCAAGATGACTTTTCTTTGCAATTGGACACCATTTCAATTACTCTGTAGGTCAAATAGGCATTTGCAGTCTATCACTTGTGATAGGTGATTCCTAACATGGTTTTCTTTCTTTCTTTTTTCTTTTTCTTTTCCTTTTTAGGCAGGGCAATGACAGTTAAATGACTTGTCCAGGGTCACACTGCTAGCAAGTGTCAAGTGTCTGAGGCTGGATTTGAACTCAGGTCCTCCTGACTCCAGGACCAGTGCTTTATCTACTGTACCACCTAGCTGCCCCCCCCAATGTGGTTTTCATGAGGAAATTCCTTCCATAGAACAATAGGGAACATATATCTCTCATCCCGATGATAGCCATAAGAGGGCTGATGGGATTGTAGAGTGGGTGGAGTTCCAAAGAAGCTTGGTGGAAAGGTACAGCCAACTCTGCCCTTATTCCTTACTTCCCTGGGACTAGGAGATTGCCCTTTCATAGACAGAAATAAGGTGACACAAGGTCTTATTTTCTGGGACTTTTGGGACAACTGCCCCAGGGATTGCATGGTGGATTACTTCTATGCATAAGAAATTTGCAAATTGGGCATTTGTTTGCTGAAAAATATCTTAATTTTAATTAATTTGGGGTGGTGGTTGTTTTTGTTTTTATTGTGCCTTTGAGGCAATAGTGTCAGAGGTTATGCAGTTGGAACAAGCCAAATATCTATCTATCTATCCATCTATCCATCTATCCATCTATCCATCTATCCATCTATCCATCTATCCATCTATCCATCATCTATCTATCTATCTATCTATCTATCTATCTATCTATCTATCTATCTATCTATCTATCTATCTATCTATCTATCTATCTATCTATCTATCTATCTGTCTATCCGTCTGTCTGTCTGCCTGCCTGCTTGCCTGCCTGCCTGCCTGTCTGTCTGTCTGTCTGTCTGTCTGTCTGTCTGTCTGTCTGTCTGTCTGTCTGTCTGTCTATCTATCTATCTATCTATCTATCTATCTATCTATCTATCTATCTATCTATCTATCTATCTATCTATTCAGGACTAATCTTAAATTCTTAACAATTTTCTTCATTTTACCAATTCCTGTTATCCAACATCTCATGTAAGCTCTAGAGCATAAAATCTGGGTTCTCATCTCGGTTCTGCCACAAAGTAGCCATGAAACACTGAGTAAGCTGTTCAACATCTTTGTGACCTTAGGTCATGAGGATCAAATGGGAATATATTTGAAGATGCTTTGGAAAGTAAAAAAAAAAACCCCAAACCAAAAACCAACAACCCAATATCCAAGCACAAGATTATGCTTTTAAAAAATCCAGAAGTAGCAAATTTAGCAGATTTATGCCATCTTAATAAGAGAAGACATTTATAGGCCAGCTGGTGGCCATCTCATTTGATTTTCACGAGTGAGTGGTGCAGGTAGGTAGTTTAATCTGCCTTAGAGGTGATGAAGTGACTTGGGTTAGGTCATTGTACTTGGTAGAGCTGTAATTCTGACTCCAAATTCAATGCTCGTTCTTCTTGGAGTCAAAAGACTTAGATCCATTTGAACCACATCTCTGATATTCATTAGCGGAGGACGAGGCACTATGTAACAATGAGCAGTCTCAGTTTTCTCATCTGCAAAATGGGGATGATAGTACTTGTACTCATTAGAGAATGGAGAGGAAAGTGCTTCATCAGTTGTGATGTGTTATAGAAAATGTGACTTATTATATAGCATGTGACTTATTATATAGCATGTAGCCCCTCCCTTTCACTGTCCATAAATTGTAGCTATCTTAAAGTCAAACTAATACATATAAGTGTTCTCCAGATGGAGAATTCAGACCTTAAACACAGTAAGTGCTTGATAAAAGTTTGTTAATTGAATTATGTCACTAATTATGCATGGAATGATCCATTCTGTTGCAATTTCAAGAGCACATGATGCCCCTAATTAGCTGTGTGGCCTTGGGCAATTGATTTCACCTCTTCTGGCCTTGATTTCCCCATCTATGAAATGAGACTTGGCCTTCCCTAAGGTCTCTTCTACTTCTTACCTTCTCTTCCTCTGTGACAGGCACTCAAGTGCTATGTTTTTAGATCCCAACAATCTCTGGAGAATTTATTTGATTCCCTTTTATTTCTGAAAATTTCTACCTTTCCTTCAACACGCAAATATTGTCTAAAAGAGAACATGTACACCTTGAAAAGATCTGGCTAATTAAATGCAATAGGAATTAAATGGATTTCTATTAAGGCAGACAACCATGTGATTTTTGAAAGATCGCCCCTCTCCTTCCCCCCCACCACAGAGCAGTGTGGTTAATTATTTTGTTTCAACTTAATGAGGAAGAGAAAATAAACAGCACAGCACTAATTGTTTTGATCAGCTGTGCCTATAAAGGAGAAAGTTAAGGTTAAAAATTATAGTGTAAGGATGTTGCAGAAAGATCAGAGAATAAAAATGTGGGAAGGGACCTCCTGAGGCTGCCAGCGTACACACACACACACACACACACACACACACACACACACACACACACACACACACACACACACACACACACACACAGGTTGCAAGGCATCCTGGCTTAGCTGGGCACTGGCCAAGTGAATCAGTGCAGCAGAAAGGACATTGCATCAGGAGTCAAAAGACTTGGGTTCCTGTGTGACTGTTGCTAAATGGTGCCTCTATTTCCTTGTCTGTAAAATGGGGTAGTAAAGAAATTCCAGGGTGAGTTGGGTAGCACAGTACATAGAATGCTAGGCTTGGAATAAAAAAGACCTAAGTTCAAATCCGGCCTTAGACTCTAGCTGTGTGACCCCGGGCAAGTCACTTCACCCTGTTTGCCTCAGTTTCCTCATCTGTCAAATGAGCTGGAGAAGGAAAGGGCAAACCCCAAGGAAACTCTAAATGGGGACACGGAGAATCCAACATGACTAAAATGACTGAACAACTGAACAATGACTGTGCTAGGTGCTGGAGATACAATGACAAAGAATGAAATGATGCCTACTGCAATGAGCTTATGTTCTGATTGGGGAGATGAGTACCTATAAGATACATATGCTACAAATAGAAAGTAAATAAACACATGTGTGTCGTGTATGTACAAAGTAGGTACTATGGGAGGGAGGGCTCCAGCAATTGGGGTGGGGCTTAAGAAATGCTTCAGGGGGCAGCTAGGTGGCGCAGTGGATAGAGCACCGGCCCTGGAATCAGGAGTACCTGAGTTCAGATCCGTCCTCAGACACTTTACACTTACTAGCTGTGTGACCCTGGGCAAGTCACTTAACCCCAATTGCCTCACTAAAAAAAAAAAGAAAAAAAAAAGAAATGCTTCAGGCAGAAGATGGTGTGTCAGTTGCATTGTAAAGGGAAAGAAGGGCTCCATGAGGTGGTCGGGGAGGGAGTGTGTTCCAGGTGGAAGGTACTGCCAATGCAAAGGCATAGAGATGGGAGATAGAGTATGGTAAGTGAAGAACAAGAACAAAGAGATTGCAATGTATGGGAGGAGGGACTAATGTCCATTGAGTCTGGAAAGGGAAGTTGGGACCAGGTTGTGTAGGGAGCCAACAACCAGAGGACTTGTTCAAGAGGCAATAGGAAGGCAATGAAGTGGTAAGTTGATATTTGTACTATTTACTGCACTGGGTGGTTCTGATCATCAAGGGAGTTCCTGTATGTATATAAGGACTGTTTAAATAATGTAAGCCAGTCTTTGGAAATTAGAATTAGAATTACAGCACCATTCTCTCCCTTTTCTCCTCAGCATTAAGCACCTCCACTTTCATAGGACTAGAAACATCGAAGTGTCTCCTTCAGAGACATCGTATTGTGTTCACTGGACACTATGTATTCCTCAAAAGCTGTAAGGAATGAGACTTGCCCTGATCCAACCATCTCCCTCCCTCCTTTTTCCCCTCTCTCAGCCAATTGTCCCAATCCCTCCCTGCTCCCCTTTCCCAGCTCTGAGGCTACAATGTCTTTCAAAAGCTCTTCTTGATCTTCATTACTACCTCACCTCCCCGTGATAAGTCTTTCTGCCCTGGCACAGTGATTATCCATACCTTCAGTCTTCTAGTTAAGTT
Organism: Dromiciops gliroides; assembly: GCF_019393635.1. NCBI lineage: Eukaryota > Metazoa > Chordata > Mammalia > Microbiotheria > Microbiotheriidae > Dromiciops > Dromiciops gliroides. The sequence continues at coordinate 639,356,781 of NC_057862.1, forward strand.
CACAAGAACTTTAAAAACCTCTTTTAACCTGCCATCATTTAATTACAGTTCAATTCCTTTGTTGTTTACCAATTTCTCTGCCCCCTCGCCCCCATCACACCATGATGTTGAGGAGGTGTTTATTTGATCTTGCAAATCTGAAAATCTCTTTAGTATTTACTTATATTTATGATTGATTTCTTTTTTCTTTTCTTTTTCTTTTTTTGCATTACCAAAATGTAGATTTTTGGAACACCTATCTTTTGTTAACATAGTATATAATTTACCACCAAGTAGCTTGGTCTTTGCCAGAATAGCAAGTAAACCAATGATGGTGAGGCATGGACAGTAGGTCTGAAAGGAACCAACACAGAGAGAAAGCCTCAGTAAATCTACCTTGTTTTCTACTTGCTATGCAACTGTGGACCAATCACAAAGCCTCTGTGGAGGCAGTGTAGTAGAGTGGACAGGTGACTGGCATTGAAATCAGGAAGACCTGGGTTCAAATCCTACCTCAGACCCTTGTTAGCTATGTGACCTTGGGCAAGTCTCTTAACTTGTCTGCCTCAGTTTCCTCATCTGTTGTTGCTGTTGTTCAGTTGTGTCTGACTCTTCAGGACCCCATTTTGGGGTTTTCTTTGCAAAGATACTGGAGTATTTTGCCATTTCCTTCTTTTGCTCATTTGACAGATGAAGAAGCAGGTAAACAAGGTTAAGTGACTTGCCCAGGGTCACACATCTAGTAAGTATCTGAGGCCAGATTTGAACTCAAGAAGATGAGTCTTCCGAACTCCAGGCCCAGCATTCAATCCACTTCACTATATAGCCGCCTTCATCTTTTCAGTTGAAGTCATTAAACATTTAAAAACAACCTCTCCCCTCTTTCACCCCCTTTCCTGATGATTTATAGTTGCTCCATCCTCATGTGAAAAATGGAGATAATAATAACATCTACCTCACAGGGTTGCTATGAGGATCAAATGAGGTGGTTAGAACCAATGTTTTTTTTTTAATTAAAATTTTTTAAAAATTATTTAATTAAAATTTTTTTCTTTTTTCTTTCTTTTCTTTCTTTCTTTTTTACCAATGTGTTTTAAGGTTTCAGCTCAGCCTGTGAGGCTCAGGTCTCTTGATGCTATTGTGAGGAAAGTACTTTTAACACAGTAAAATGTTATACAATATAAAAATGTGAGCTACGTTTAATGTTCCATAATAGGAAAATGTCTTATAATAAAAGAGTTGGTGGAAAACTGAAAAATCTTGCAAAAATAAGCAAAGCTCTACCTAGGGAAGGTAACTGGAATTTTGCCCTGGGGAGCAAATGTAGAAGATGCCAACATGCCATCCCCTCCCCCACTCCTCTAACAGAATAGGAGGAGGTAAGAGAATGCAGGCCAAAGAATTTTAGGGGTAGGGTGGGAATGACAGATGACGTATGGATTCTGGGCCGGCAACTATAGCTGTTTCCTTCCTTCCTTCTTCCTCCAACCCTAAAAGAAATATCCACTCCACCTTATCCCATCCCATCCCTTCCCCAGGGATTTCTTTTCCTTCTACTTTTTCTAGGAGTACCAGCCCCTCTCCTGCCTTCCCCATCCTCCCCTTCCCCCAAGCACTGACCCTTCCTTTCAGGGATGGGGAATAATACTGGTGCTTCCCTTATTCCCATGGATGTATGGGAAAGTCTCATTGAGGTCTGCCTGGTAGAGTAGAGATTAAGGGTTGGGACCTCAAATCCCTTGGGTTCAACTAGATTCCTTTCAGGTGCCTTCCCACTCATTTCCTTAAGCTTCTATCCTAGCCAAATTCTCCCTTCCACTCAAGTAAATTTGTCTTAATTACTTCTTGTATTTTTTTCTTCACATCACAAATTACAAAGCTGATTTGAGGGTGTTATTTCCTCCTGCCTGCCCCAGGCAGTGCCTATTCCAGGTAGTGGGGACCATTGGTTACAACTCTAAAACTAGTAGTCACCCAAATGAAGGGAACTCAAGCAAAAACACTAAAAGACCAGGCTGTGAAAACAGGAGACAAAGAAAGTGGAATCTCAGGACAATAAATTAGGGGCCATGGGTTTTTCAGATTTTCTTTGAAGCTGGGTGAGGACCTGGTTCCTCTACAGACTTCCTGTATTCACTCACACAGGTGGAAAACAAATAGTTTTGGCATGGCAGGTCATTTCTGTCACAATGCTTAGATTTCTGCTCATCTTTTTAATTGTTCTTCAGTCATACCCAACCCTCTGTGTGACCCATTTTGGGTTTTTTTTGGGCAGAGATAATGGAGTGGTTTGCCATTTCCTTCTCCAGCTCATTTTACAAATGAGGAAACTGAGGCCAGCAGGGTTAAGTGACTTGCTCAGGGTCACACAGCTAGTAAGTGTCTGAGGCCAGGCTTGAACTCACAAAGATGAGTCTTCTTGTCTCCAGGCCCAGTGCTCTATCCACTGAGCTACCTAGCTGCCCATACCTTTTCAATAGACATCATTAAATGTTTAAAAACAAGCCCTCCCCAACTTCCACCTCTTTTCCTGATGATCTGTAGATGAATTTGGATTGTCAAGCCTAGGTGGGGTTGGCAAGAACAAAGAGGCCTTTAATCTGGAGATTGTTACTTCCAGACAAAATGGGGGGGAATAAGCTCTTGATATAACCTCTCTGCTGTTGAATGAGTAAGTAGGGTCAGGATAAGGATAGGGAAGCTACACCACTAAGAAGTTCTTTGAGTATTTAATGCTTAAGAAAAAAACAACAAAACTTTCCGTCTGAAAAGAAGTCACATGAATATGCGAACATGGGCTGATGCTGCCTTCTTGCAGGAAGAACCCACTCATTTAGTGGTACTACTACATGACACTCACGACCTTGACCCTGAAACCCCACTGCTCAGGGTTAACAAAATGAAAGAATGAGCAGATCAATGTTCTGTGTAGTTTACATATTTATACCTAAGAGATACCACCGGTTAACTAATCTGATTGAACAGGCCAACATTTACTAAGTTTTATTTACTTTGTACAAGGAAGGCATTGTGTGCTAGGTACTAGGGCACAGAGATAACAAATGGTACAATCTGCTCTCACAAGACCTCCATCTACCTAGGGAGATAATGAGCTATTCCACAGGTACAGTGATAGGGACAAAGGAGAGCCAGGGAAAGGCTTCTAAGAAAACTTCAGGAGGAAGAGGTCACTTTCAGCAGGGGGTATCTGGGAAGATTTCATGGGGGAAGTAGCATTTAGGCTGAGCCTTAAAGGAAGAGAAGGATTTTTAACAGGTGGAGATGGCTATTAATCTAAGAGTTATGGTGGGAGTGAGGTTTTCAGATCAATCTGGAAAGGCTTAGATGAACTGACACAGTGAAGTGAGCCAAGGCAGGAGAAGAATTTATAACAGCATTGTAGAGACAAACAATTTGAAAGACTTAAGAACTTTGATCAATGCAATGACCAAGCATGATTCCAGGGGGAACAACAGTGAACCATGCTGCCTGCTTCCTGACAGAGAAGTGTGGGGCCCAAGATGCAGAAAGAGACACATTTTTGGATACACTTAGTGAAGGAATTTGTTTTGCTCGACTATGTGTATTTATCACAAGAGTTTGGTTCTCCTCCTCCTCCTTCTTTTCAATGGGAGGGGCAGGTATGAGAGAGAGAAACTACATGCTTATTAAATTAGAAGAGGTGCCAATGGGCAGGGAATATATTCCATTCTGGTATATAGCAATTCACTAACAAAGGCATTTTGAGTTTAGAATCCAGTTTAGAATATTATGAAGCTGATGGAAAATGTTCTCCACATCCGAAAAAAAAAAAAAAAAAGAACTATGGATTCTGAATGCACATTGAATCATACTGTTTCTTTTTGTATTTTTTTTCTTTTTTGAGGTTTCCCCTTTTGTCCTGATTTTTCTTTCACAATATGACTAATGCAGAAATATGTTTAATGTGATTGTACATATATAACCTATATCAGATTGTTTTCTGTCTTGGGCAGGGGGGAGGAAAGGGAAGGAGGGAGAAAAATTTGGAACTAAAAATCTTGTGAAAACAAATGTTGAAAACTATCTTTACATGTAACTGGAAAATAATAGAGTTTATGAAGGGCAGCAATGGGAAATAAAACTGGAAAGGTAGATTGGAGTCAGTCAGGTTGCTGAGAGTCTTAAATACCACCAGGCCAAGGAGTCTGCATTTTATCCTTTTTTCCCCCCCACAGCAATGAGGGTTAAGTGACTTGACCAGGGTCACACAGGTAGTTAAGTGTCAAGAGTCTGAGGCTGGATTGGAACTCAGGTCCTCCTGAATCCAAGGCCAGTGCTTTATCCACTGTGCCCCCTAGCTGCCCCCTGCATTTTATCCTAAGAGTAGTAGGGGGTCATTGAAGATCTTTGAGCAGGGGAGTGACAGGGGCTTTAGCTAGTTTTGACCCAAAAGTCTTTAGCAAGGCTTTTCTATGCATTTCCACAAGCTCCTTGAGAGGAGGGAGTTTTTCATTCTTGGATTTGTATCTCTACTTGCACACTACTGCTACTTAATACTTGTTGATGGATTGATTCCTAGAGTACTTTGCAGCTTCCAGAATGCTTTCCTGGCAAACAACCCTTTGAGGCAGACAGTTCAAGTATTATTATTCCCGTTGTATAGGGTCGACACTGTAGTTTGGAGTGGAGAAATGTCCCAGGTTAGCTGAGGAATTGGTGGGGGGTTTTTCATTATGTCACAGCTGTCTCCAAGCTGTCCCCAGACATTTTGCTATAATAGAGTATTTGCTACCTTAAAAGCTGCTGCTGTAGAGAAATACTGGGGGTGGGGGACAAATGATTTCCATAGGATCAGGGGATCTTAGAATCAGCACTGAGAAAGGACCTCAGAGGCTAGGGAGTCCACCATTCTAATTTTACAGATGAGGAAACTGAGTCACAGAACAGTTAAATGATTTGCCCAGGGTCACACAGCTGGCAAGAATTTGAGGCAGGATTTGAACTCAAATCTTTCTGACTCCAGGTTACTACACAATGCTGTATCTATAATAATAATAACAACAACTAGTATTTATATAGCATTTTAAGCTTTAACCATATGTAAAGTGCTTTACATATTCTCTCATTTGATCTTCACAAAAACTCTGGGAGGTAGGGTGTGTTACACCTATTTTACAGATGACAAAAATGAGGCACACAGAGAGGTTAAGTGATTTGCCCAGGGTCACACAGAGCTGAGGTAGGATTTGAACTCAGGTCTTCCAGACTCCCAAGTCAGCCTTCTATGTACTGCTTTACCTAGGTGCCTAAGCAGAGCGGTTCCCTTCTATTCTGCTAGAAAAGTATGAAAATATACATTTCAAGAGAGAGCAGGAATCTGGTTTCAGGTCCTATACAGGCTTAGCTACAGCTTGAATGTTCGAAAGAAACTTCTCTCATTTAAAAAAAAAATTGGCGGGGCAATGAGGGTTAAGTGACTTGGCCAGGGTCACACAAGTTAGTAAGTGTCAAGTATCTGAGACCGGATTTGAACTCAGGTCCTCCTGAATCCAGGGCTGGTACTTTATCCACTGTGCCACCTAGCTGCCCCCTCTCATGGGGGTTTAATTCAACTTTAATTTAACAAGTAAATATTTAGTGAGTGCTAGCTCTGTCCTACCAAAAAGGATCCTAGAACACATTTCTGACCTTAGGAGACACATTAAGCCCAAGGATGGGCATTTGCCAGTAGTGTGTTAGTGGAAGCAAGGTTAGGTTAAGTGGGTTTTGACATGTGCAAAGCTCTCCTTCTATACATCTGCCTCTTGGAAATCCAGTTCCTTTCAAGCTTCAGCTCAAACAGGGGCCCCTGTAAGAGTCCTTTCCTCATTGGCCCACTTGTTTTGACTCTCTCAGAAAATGGGCTGTGCTTATTTGGGGCATTTTAAAGAAGAATCTTATTGATCTGTTCATGTGTTTTCCCCCCTCATAGGATGTTCTCTTTCAGAGAGCAAAGAGGGGTTTCCATTTTCCTCTTTGTATGACCAGCTCCTAGCACAGGGGCCTGACAAATAGTAAATACATGTTGGTTGACTAGAATGGAATTTGTATGACCTGACATTCAACTAAACTCTTCCTGTATGAAGGCTCATCCTTGAATCATTTTAGATTTTCAACTAAAGGAAAATGTGAGAATGTGGTTCCAAGTCCCAGATCTCTGGAATGATGAACACAATCCAATATTCAGCTATAACTCTATGACTGATTTTGGAGGCATCTCTATGTTAGCTGTCCCCATTGAAAAGCTAGATGTGAGCCTGTTCTCCTTTCTACTTAGGTCGGAAAACAGGAAATGGGGGCATCATTCATCATTCCCTTCAAGAATGTTATCAGAAACTGACGCATACTCATCGATAAAAACAAATGAGTGTTCGGGTCAACCACCTTCAACACACAATGGCTTTGATGGAGAATATTATGTGAATCGTGCTATAGAGGTGAGAATTTTGTATAATTTTCATGCCTTTTAAGGTGACCAATGGTTAAGGTGACTAGGAAAAGTCAGAATGTAGCATTTTTGCCAAGTTGCTGGCATAGAATCTTATACATAGGAGATACTTAATAAATATTGAAAGATGAAGAATAACATAGAAAAGCTGACTAGACTCTTCTTTGCAGTAATTACTCACTACTGTTCCCTTTTTCCTGTTCCTGTGGGCAAGATACTGAGTGAAACAAACAGAGGACAGGACAGTAAGGGCTCGGACCATCACAAATTCCTGCTGACTTCAACTTCACCCTTGATTCTGCTCAGAAGTTCTCTTATTCATCTCTCCGAGATTCCTGCAGATTTTCTACTTTTTATCTCCTCTTACATCAAGGTCACAGTTGCTTACATTTAGATAACAACCTCATTTTCTACTTTACTCAGGAGATGGACTCCCCAAATATGAGCCTTCTCATCTATTCCTTTATTACCCACCCCCCCCCGAGTCTTAGTGGAAGAAGCCCTCTATACAACTAATCCCCTAAAGCCATTATGGAGAGCAATCTGTAACTATATGCAAAAAATCACTAAACTCTGCACGACCCAGAAATATCTACTGTATTATTGTAGTAGTACCTACTCTGTTACTGTGATACCCCCAAAAAATCAAAGAAAAAGAGAAAGGACCTATATGTCCAAGTATATTTACAGAAACATTTTTGTTATAGCAAAGAACTAGAAATTGAGGTGGTGAAGGGTTCATCAATTGGCAAATAGCTGAACAAATTATAGCATATCAATATAATGGAATATTTTTGCAATGTAAGAAATGACAAAAAGGATGAATTTAGAGAAAACTAGGAAGACTTGTATGAATTGATGCATAGTGAAGTGAACCAGGAGAACAATTTTCTGTATAGTACAACAATATTGTTATGCTATGGTTCATGGGGTCACAAAGAATCAGACACAACTGAGTAACAGCAACATAATAGCATTGTAAAGAACAAATGATCAGGCTAAGAGAACTTAGATCAACATAATAACTAACCATGACTCCAGAGGACCAACATTTAAGTATGCTATTCACTACCTGATAGATGACAGTTTTGAAAGAAGCATGCTGATTTTACATACTTTAAAAAAAGTGATTTGTGTGTAATAAATTGATGGCTTCATTTTCAATCCTTTCTGTTCTTTGCTTATGAAAATACTCATGTATGTTTTTAAAATTTCAGAATAAGAAAAAATTAAAGTTATTTTGAAAACTCTTGCAAAGTGAAGAAAAGCTATAAGAAAAAAAATCCTCTAACTTGTGCTCCAGATTCCATCTTTTCTAGTTTCCTGAAAGGCTTTGCTCTGAAACTTATCCCTTCTCTCTTTCATTTTCAGTCTATCCCTCTAAACTGGCTTTTTCCTTCTACCAGAAGATTTAACACTCAAAGGGACCTTAGGGAGCATCAGGCCCAAGTCCCTCATTTTGCAGATCTAGAAAGTTAGTGTCTGAAGCAGAAACCCCCAGTCCTTCCTCACCCAAACTTAGCGGATTTTTTTTTTAACTCTATCACTCTATCTTTTGGCAACCTTTGCTAGTGCTGCTGACCCTATTAAAATGCCCTCTACTGTCTCCTTCTTATTTACATCCAATCTTTAAAAACTAGCTCAACTCCACCAGAGATATATTCAGGGATCTCTTCCTTTTGATGACTCAGTTTGATCTTTTGCAGCCCAGTGTCCTACCTAATATGTAATGCTATTAAGGGCAGATAGGTAGTGGAGTGGATAGAGCATTAAACCTGGAGTCAGGAGAACCTGATTTCAAATGTAGCCTCAGATGCTTACTAGCTGTGTGACCCTGGGAAAGCCACTTACCCTGTTTGCCTCAGTTTCCTCATCTGGAAAATGAACCAAAGAAGGAAATGGCAAATCACTTCAGTATCCCTACCAAGAAAACCCCAAAGAGGTCTTGAAGATTTGGACAACTAAATGAAAAACAACTAAATGACAACACAAAATATAATGCTATTAAGAAAGATGGGGGTGGGGGTGGGGGGGACGGCTAGGTGCCACAGTGGATAAAGCACCGGCCCTGGATTCAGGAGTTCCTGAGTTCAAATCTGGCCTCAGACACTTGGCACTTACTAGCTGTGTGACCCTGGGCAAGTCACTTAACCCTCATTGCCCTGCAAAACAACAACGACGACGACGACGAAAGGCATGGCATAGTGAATGAATGGCCAACCTTGGACTGAAGAAGGTTTGGATTTGAGTTCTGCCCAGGACACATCCTGACTGGGGAGTTGTGGGCCAAGCTCTTGTGGTTGTGCAGCTTCTGGGTCCTCTTAGTGTTCGAGGACCAGAAGAGACAGGGGAATAGCTAATCTACATTAGTGGAGTATGTTTCCATGCTGGAAGTACCCCTCATAAACATGAATCAGGTCCTGGGTCGGGCCCCTACAAAAATAAAGCCAGTCGACACAATACTGTTTTGTGCAGGCATTGCATATGTATGTCTTGTCTCCCCAAACAGACTGGAAGCACCTTATGCTCAGGGACCATACCTTATACTTATACCTTATACTTTTGTACCCCACACATGCTTGACTCAGTGCTAGACTTTCCATATACGCTCAATAAATGTTTGTTGGTTGGTTCTTCACTGAGTCAGGCAGGGCTGGGACTAGATTTTACACAGACTCAAATCATTCTAGCAAGGATACAAAATAGGTATAAAGCCCGATGGTGCATCCTACCCCCCACCCCCTAGGTATGTGTTGGCCTTTCTAAAATGGAATGAAGGTTCTGATTCTCTTTTGAGCTGTTTAGCAATGCTGATGTGTGTCACAGACACCCTCTTTCATCCAGTCCTCTTGGTTATACTTTCTGCATTCTACTGGCTTTTAGTTTCTTCTCTCATCTCCCCCCTCCACTTTCAAATGCACATTATTTCTAGCATGTCATATTCAGTCAGAGCCCTAAGTCATTCTTGAAGGATTTAAATTTCGAAAGCAGCTCAATGACGCCGGATTAGTGCCCAGGCACATTCATGGTTCCAGCTGTAAATTCCTGACTCTGTTCTCAGTCAACAAATTAATCCACAGAGAATGAGGTCAAATGACAAGTTTTTCTTATGCTCCCTCAGCAGAGGATGATGTAGATGAAGAACAGCTAGCAGGAAGGCAAGCCCAGCTGTTTATTAGGGAGATGCCTTAATGTGCCTATTTTTAGGTGGTCTTTAGAGTTTGAGTTAATTCCGAAGGTATATTTTCAATCAGTTGGTTAATTTCTACATTGAAGCAAATTTGTGCATTTAGATTCAAAGCCAGTTTACCATAGTTCATTTCCTGTTTTGAGAGAGGCAAATGAAATAAATATTGTTACTGTTTAAATTGAGTTTAGACCATTTGGCCCGAGCAACATCTGCTGTTAGAACGAGTGAATGGGCTTAGGCTTGGCTTGCTCTAGTGTAGTGGTTTTCAAACATGGGGTGAATTCATGACAGAGATTCAACAGGGTCAAATCCTTCTTCCTGGCAGTCAAGGCTAACAAGAATCACTGGACTGCAGCAGTTGGGAGCAGTGGTATTCTTTTTGTCCCATAACTCTCTCCAACTTTGGTCTTCCTCCTTTTTGGCCAGCTCTCTCCACAAGTCCCAGTGGCCTGCACCAGCTGTCCTTGCCCCCCCTCCCCCTGCGTCCTATCCCTCTGTACCTCCCCTGCTTCAAGAGAGGCCATACAATCTCCTCTGAGCAGGCTGGTGAATGTTTCCTGACAACAAGAGCTAGGTGGAAATTGGGATGCAAAGAAAAGAAGGCTGCAGGTAGCTCATCCTGGGTGGTGCACCAA